>NC_056735.1:522635635-522910635 GCF_019279795.1 Protopterus annectens | reverse complement strand
ACTCCTTTGTCCTATGATGACTGTTCTTTCCTGGAGCAATGCAGTCCTATGTAATTGCATCGATAAGTCATTTTTATGCCCTATGTTCTGTGCGAGAGCATTAATGTGATATACAATACAATCAAGATCTATTTTAAGCTTATTTATACTAGCCAAGCAACAGGCTTCCCAGTGGCGATACATCACTTCTGTACTGAATAATGCAACAGTAAAAAGTACATCAGCTGTTAAGGAAACAGCTCCAGTATTTATTATTAATGCCCACCCCTCCAGGCATGTCTAAAGGTCAGTTCCCTTTGCTTTCTCCTATTAACATGGTGAACTTGGGCATCCCAAGGCAATGTAGCAACCACCTCATGTACACAGACAACCCTCTCATCTTACCTCCCAACAATCAGACTTGTGAGAGATGCACTTAAATATACAAATTGGAAGCCACTTATTCTCCAGCCAAGATTGGAATAGCTGGCCAAGAGGAGAAGGTCAACATTTGCACCACACAATGTGGAACACATAGCCCTCCAGAATACACACCAGCACTGCCTTCACATAAAAACACAAACCACACATCCTCCTTTGCGGAGGCTCTAATGTAAAAATCTACCCAAACAGCAGAGACCTCCAAGGCAGAAATGCACTTGACCACAACAACACAACACTAATCACAAGACACATAACTCTCATAAACAGTGTGCCACTCAACCAAAGCCCCTAATGCAAAACAGCATGGCCAACACACTAGTCATAGGTGACTCAATAGTGAGACACACTGATGTCCCACTCACTAGGTTGAATAAGGAGAAAGTAACAGTCATCTGCATGTCAGGTGCCATGATTTGCCACATAACGCACGCACTCAGGTCCCTCAACAACAGGTACAATTATGACTCTGTCATTGTACATGTGAGTGTGAATGACCTGAGGCATAGCTCCCTGGACTACATGAAAAGAGAGATGGAGGAGCTCTCGGATTATGTAGCCCAGGTGGGTATGACCCTAGCCCTCAGCAGCATCCCACCATCACCCAGAATGATACCACAGAACAAGCAGAAAATGATTGATTTCAACAATTGGCTAAGTTTTTGGTGTCATTCTTAGGGGATCCAGTATCTGTCTGCCTGGGATGACATGATTGACAGACCTCGATGCTTTGCCAGAGATTGCCTGCATCTGTCACCCCTGGTCTCCTGGATACTGGCCAAGGCTCTTGCCACCCCATAGTGCCTTTTTTAGGCAATGTTCCAAAGACCAAATTACCACCATAACAGCTACAAACAAAAGCAATCTGAGGATCGTGCTGCTCAACACTAGAAGTCTAAATATCAAAATGCACTCGCTCAAAGCACTCCTTAAAATGGAGAACATCGACATCTGTGCTGTAACAGAGACATGGTTCAAGGCAGTACAAAGCAGCCCTGCACTACCAAGCTATAAGTCATTCCGCACCTTTTGGTCCCAGAACTTGGACTGAAGCTCCAAAGGTGGTGGTGTTTCCATATTCATAAAGGATGTGGACACCTCCAGACTGGTAGCCCAACATAACGCATCAGAGATGCTTCAGGTACAGCCAACATTGGGTAAGGCAGCGATTCAGGTCATAGCCTACTATAGGTCCCCAACCATGTCCCAAAACTCACATTCAATGTTCCTAAGCACCCTGGAGAATATTAAGGTCCAACCTAACACTCATACTGGGCAATTTCAACTATCCCTCTATTAACCGTGAAAACTACTCATGTATCAATACACTTGCCCAACGTTTCCTGGAATTCCTTAATTCCAATGCTCTGGACCAGCTCATTCTTACCCTCACTAGAGGTAGCAACATCCTTGACCTGGTCATTACTAACATGGGCGACCGTTGCTCTACACCAGTAGTCAACACCTCCCTGGTTAGATCCAACCACAAACTAATCACCTTGGAAATCCATGTCCTTCCCACTCCCCCACTCCTGCAAAGGTAACCACTATGAAAAACTTCTCCAAAGTTAATTTTGGGCTGCTAAAAACAGAGGTGGCTAACTTTACGGCACCCATACAAATGGAGAATAGTTGCATGACCATCGAATCATACACCAATGCACTGTACAAACACATACAGAAATGCATGGATCTCATCATACCCAATAGAACCAAGATGCACTCTTCCAAAAAAAGGAAGCCAATCTGATGGTCCCCAGCCATAAATAAACTCTACAACAGAAGGAGGAATCTGATGCGGAATAAGTTGAAGTCCCAAAACTGGAAAAACTCCCTTATCAACCTCAACAAAAAGTTGAGCTCCCTTATCAAATCCTCTAAAGCTGCATATGAAAACAGAATTGCAGCAGATAGTAAAGACATCTACAAGGCCTTCTATAGTTATGTAAAGAATCTCCATGGCAATACCCAGATTTGCTCTGAGCTACTGCACAATGGTACCTCTTATACCAAGCCAACAGATATTGCCAATATACTGGCCAACAGATTTAGTGCCAACTTTACCCTTCTACACCCCCCCCCAAAGAACCAATCACAATACCAGTATATTGTCAGGCACCCAGTATTACTGCTGCACAGGTTAAAACAGCACTGTCCAAGGCCAAGATTACAGCTTCTATGGGACCTGACAATATCCTTGGCTGTGTTCTACATAAACTACAGAGTGAACTGGCACTTCACCTGTATGCCATGGTCAGTCACAGCTTCACCTCAGGCTTTGTCCCTACCGAATGGCACACTGCTATAGTCAGGAGGAGTGAATACAGACCCTGGGAGCTATTTCACCATTAGCCTGATGAGTCTGATATGCAAAGTTATGGAACGCATTTTCATGGACCTAATAAACACGGATATAGGGAATCTCCAAACTCTGGATCCCACACAGTTTGTTTTTTGTGAAGGGTAGATCATGCCTGCTCAACTTGGTCAACTTCTTTGAGTCAGTCACCAGAGCTGTGGAAGAAGGCAAGGTGGTTCATACAGCCTACCTTGATCTGGCCAAGGCCTTTGATACCATTCCCCACTCAGGAATCATAGAAAAACTCACTAAGCTAGGCATCAAACCCTATATCACTAGGTGGGTAGCAAACTGGCTCACAGATAGAACTCACAATGTGAAAGTAGCGGACGGTAAGTCAGACTGCTGACTAGTCTCAAGTGGAGTCCCACAGGGTTCGGTTCTGGGTCCTCTTCCTGTTTGGTATCTACTTGTCTGAAGTCCAGGCCAACACAAAGGGACTCTGGTTGACAAAGTTCACAGACGATTGCAAGTTGGAAGCTATTATTAACTCCCCAAGTGATGTTCACATCCTACAGACTAGCCTCACTGAGACCAAGACTGTTGTCAGAACCATGGCCTTAAGCTCAATGACAAATAATGTGTCGCTATCGCCTTTGGAAAAAACCCAGTTCCCATAAATTACCACATCGCTGGTAGTCCACTGAACACAGAAGGCATTATAAGAGATCTGGGAACACACGTTGACAGCAACATCTCTTTTGATCACCACATGGCACTGTGATCAGAAAGTCCTTCCATGTGTTACATCTCATTATTAAGGGTTTTGCATACAGGAAGAAAGAGGTCATTGTCTCCCTCTACTCTTCCCTCATTAGGCCAATCATTGAGTACAATGCCCCATTTGGCATGTACCTCACTAGACACCTGCAACAAGTGGAGGGGCTACAAAAGTACCTCACAAAGAGGATCCTAGGCCTTAAACACTTGTCCTATATGGACAGACTCAAAAAACTCAACCATTCTCTGTCACATATCACCTACTTAGAGGCGATCTCTGCTTGACTTACAACGCCATGTCTGACCCAGCTCTGTTAGAAATGTTACATCTAAAGAAATCCCAATCTCTCCACACCACACACTCCAGAGACTTCAACCTCATTACCACAATCAACAGAACATGCTGGAGGGACAGGTTCATAACCCAGAGACTGCCCATGCTATGGAATAGACTTCCCATGCATGCCAATCAGAGTACCTTGCTGACCCTCTAAGAGAAATCTTGATGAGTGGATGGGAAATAGAAAATTCACATAGGGGATAAATCCAGTGGCTCTACTCGACAGAGGCACTGGGAACTAAGGTCGGGTGGCACGATGCCAGGGTAATCCTGTGGCTAGGCTTGTAAATGCCCCAGGGTCATTAACCTAGTACACACCTATGAACCTATGGTAAGATTTTACACAACTGTACTTCCTGTCACTTTGCTTTGTCATCACTGCAGTACATACCTCTCGACTGTCCAGATTTTTGCCTCATATTTTTGGTTTGTTCCTTATAAAAGTTTCATTTTCTGGCAAATCACTGAGGTTTGACTTTACTAAATAAAGACACACATTTGAGTTTCAGACTTCATATCCCTCAGAAAATGCACACTAATAAATCCTGTTAGGCTAGCAACTTTCTAGGTTTATAGGTTTCTAAAGTTTATAAGAGCAGTATTGAAAATTTGTTTCAATTTTTGGGCATTTATTTCTCATTATTTTAGGCTTTGTCCAGATTTTTTGTGCTAAGAGGTTGAAAGATACGCTGTTGGAATGGAAACAGTTTAAATATTACCATGTAGGACTAATCATTGTCAGACCAGGAATCAGACACTCGTTAGGTACTGAAAACTGTTCGAATGATGCCAAAAGCTCTACAGTTATCATTTCAGTTATTTGTTTACATATAATAACAGTGGAACTAGAAACAGATTCATACAGATACACAGTTAAAAGAGAAAGAAGTGTTGACATAATACAATGTAGTAACTCACTAAGATGTAGCATGTACACTAGGAAGTACATTTGGCTAGTAGCCGGAAATCAGCAAAAAATAAAATACAAAGTGGAAGGAAAAGTTGAGTGTATACTCATTTTTAAACTTTGCATCACTCATGCTTCTACAGATGTACAAGCCGCCCATTCATAAAAAAATGATGCATTTGCCTAGTAGTATTCAGACATCAGCACATATCAAACTAGAAGCTGAAAAAGGAACAGAAGACTGTGTTTGCTAATGCTCCAACCTTCTGTCACACACTTGCTTTCTATGGAATTACTAGCAGGTCAGAAAGTCACCACACCAGGCTAGTATTCAAAAATCAGAACACAGTAAAACATGAAATGCAAAAGAGAAATATGGTTTCCACTACTGTTTGCCTCACTCAGATGCTTTCTGTAGGTAGAAGCCATGCCATAAAATTGTTGTATTTGGCCAGGATTCAGTCACCAAAGAATAAAATATGAAATGAAGAGAAAAAAAACACTATTTACTAATGTTTTAAAAACCTTGCATTACTGATGTGCTTTGTACAGTACCTGCAGCAGTCATGTCGTAAAATGCATGAAAGGCTACTTTTCTCACTGGGTAGAATGCACAGATTACACTAATGAATGGCTCACAGAGAGAGCTGTTGTCAGTACAGCTGCAATTTGAGATGGAAATTTGGCTAACACCTTTGAAACTTCCTGCAGGCACTCCAACAACCAAAGGTGAGCATGCTCAGAAAGGCAAACCTGACATGTAAAAGGCTGAATCAAAACAGAAAATCCCTGGGATTGTCCCTTTAAGATAATGTACTGAAACATAACATAAGGGGTTGCAAAAACATTTTTTTTTCTTTGGAATAGGGTTATGTGGTATCTGTCAGTAGCCCTTGTCAGTCTATTGTGGTCAGGTACCTGGCCTTCCCCCCATTTCTATCAGCTCATCAGTACGAGGCATGAGATAGCTATAGAACTTTGAAATATTATTCGGTTTTTGAAAGTCATTACAGAATGTAATACTACCAGTAGGTTTAAGGACTGCCTTTATTGGGTTGCTCCAACCACACTGTTACTGTTCTATCATGCTACGTTTGAGCATTTCTAAACTCTTACAATGTTTTTGTGACTCTGGTACTCATTAAGGTCTTAGCCTATTTACATACCTCTCAACCTCTTAGAATAAGAAATCTGGACAAAGCCATAAAAAAGTGGTACAAATAGGGCCAATTTTGAAATATTGCTCTTACAAACTTAGAAAGTTGATAGAATAACAGATTTTGCATTAGCATGAATTTTCTGAAGGGTATGAACACCCATGCTCCTGTAAGAAATGCCAAAGTCAGATCCAGGCGTGCCCCATGGTTACAAAAGACCATCAGAACCCTAATGAAATCCAGAGATAAGGCCTGGGAGCACTGGCGACTAACAAAAAATAACTCAAATAGGCAATCATTCCTTGAACTGTGCAATAAAGTCAAAAAGCATATAAAATTAGACAAACCCCTCTACTATAAATCCACCCTAAACTCTACCAACCACAACCCTAAGCAATTCTGGTCCACTATTAACACTATCCTCTACCCAAGGAAGGTTGATACCCCCCAGCCTTCCATTCCTCCCTCCTCCACCAGTATTGCTGAATCCTTCAACAAACACTTCACTGAAACTATTACATCTCTAAACAAACAACACTTCCCTACAACTGCCCCACAACTCCTAACCCTAAACCCTCCACTCCTCTTTTCTTCTTCACCTCACTGCCTACCTCCAACGTAAAAAGACTGTTGTCGAAACTTAAACCCATCAAACTCGCAGCTGATAACCTCCCCTCTGAATATTTGAAAATTGCAGCTGATACACTAGCCTACCCAATTTCAATTCTAATCAGCCGTTCCATAAGAGAATGCTATGTTCCCTCAGTATGGAAAATATCCCACATCATTCCCCTCCACAAAGGGACCCCCTCCACCGACTTCTCCAATTACCACCCCATTGCTATCCTCTCCCCCTCTCTTCAAAATACTTGAAAAATGTATTAACACTTGGGTCTCCAACTACCTCTTAGCTAATAATCTCCTCTCCAAAACCCAACATGGTTTCAGGCCATATCACAGCACTACCTCTGCTCTGCTCTCCTTCACTAACACTATACTTCATCACAAAAACAATGGCCTCTTCTCTACTGCCGTATTTCTAGATCTCTCAAAGGCCTTTGACATGATATCTCATGAGCTACTACTCTCTATTCTCCCCGACCTCTCCTTCTCACAATCAGCCTGCAACTGGTTCCACAGCTATCTACACGGACACCAGCAATCAGTAATCTGGGATGATAACATATCACCTCACCTCCCAGTTACTCTCAGAGTTCCCCAACGGTCTATCCTTGGCCTTCTGCTATTCTCACTTTTCACTAACAACCTACATACTGCCACCACACAAGCATCTCTTATACAGTACGCAGACAACTCTACTCTCATGTGCTCTGCACCCACTCTACCAGAACTACAATAAATCACACAGGACTCATTCTCTTCTGTAGAAAGCTGATTATCCAATGCTCAGCTCCTACTCAACCCAAGTAAGACAAAACTTCTCCTGTTCCAACCTTCCAAGGCCACCAAAACACACCCCACTTCAACATTCTTGCCAAAGACAATACATCATCTCTCCATCAGAATACACAAAATTACTCAGTGTGGAAACAGACAACAAACTTAGATTTGACACCCACATATCTCTCACAGTAAAAAAAGTTCACAAGAAACTTGGTGCATTATATCGAAGCCGCCAATTCCTAACCAAGGCGGCTAGAATCTCCATAGCCAATTCCAGCTAATCTCCACGCTACTCTATGCATCCCCCATACTTACCAACCATAGACAGACAGACCTACACAAGCTGGATGCTTGTTACAACAAAACTGCTAAATTTGCCACTGGAACCTCCTACCACAGTCATCATTGTATCTCCCTTAACTGGCTAGAACTCCCACAACTCCTTCACTTTAATCAACTCACCCTCGCTCATAAACTTATTAACCACCCCCTTAACATCCCTTCCCTTCAAACCCTTCACCAACCCTATCACCCCACTAAGCCCCTAAGATCAAGCAACAAAAATAAACTCACTGTTATCAAACCCAAAAACTCAGCAGGAGAAGCCATATTTTCATGTACCATATCTAAACTTTGGAACAATCTTCCACCCTCTATAACTACTCTACCTTCCAGCAGCCTTTACAAGACTGCACTCAAATTCCACTTAAATTTGCACTAGCTTTGTCCTTGTTCTAATCCAGACTAACACCCCCACCCTTACCTCACCCCCACCTAGACTCTTAACCCAACTATACTATTGCCATTACTAGCAGTCAGAAATAGCTAGTTGTCTTTACATACTGTAAAATCCTGTCTGACAACTTTGTTACTAATATTATAAATGACAAGAAACTATCTTAACTTGCAACATTTACTGTATATACTGTTGATAATCAATATCTTGTTATTGTATTAAAGCCAACAACCTGTAATGTTGTTTACTATTGCTGCAACTTTGTATCTCTATTTATCATGTACATGATGTAGAGCTTTTCCCCCCAGGCATATGCTGCAAAAGGACCTGTGTCCAGTCGGAATTTCCCAGTAAACAAATGTAAATAAAATAAATAAATAAACTCAAATGTCTATTATTATTTTCTAACTTCAATCTTTAATGATTTGCCACTAATTTGCCAGAAAGCCACAATTTTATGAAAAACGGACCAAAAATATAAGGCAAAAATCTGGACATTCAGCGAAAATCTGTACAGTTGAGAGGTATTCTTTCAGGATGTTGCTTTTATAGTATGGTGTATTAGTTTAAGTGTAGTTTATATTAATCACTGCTGCATTAGCCTTAGCTGTTTGGATTATATTCTGCCATGGATATAACAGTTGATCAGCTTCCAAAGCTTCAGGGCACCGTCCACACACCCAAACCATCAAGCAGCTCAAGGTGAACTGACCAAAAGACGTTTGAGTGCAAAGCCCTTCAAAGCTTTCCTGCCACCTAATATGCTCTTCAGAAGCTTTTGAGGATCGATGGTAGGCTTGTGCTTTCCTTAGCTGGGCAGCTAAGTTCCTTTTGGGGGGAAAACTTCAATTTTCTTATTCTTATTTTCTGCAGATGTTTTATTACTCTCCTTTCAAAGGAGAACTGCAGCCACAGACTCAAAAAACATGTTTATTTCATCATGTGTAGATGTTTCCAATATTTTAACAGCACTGTGGGACTCTTTACAGGTTTTTAAATATTTTTATATGTAATTTCAGGGTCTGGCCACATGAGGTCGAGCATTTTGGTGAGAATTCACAAATTTTCTAAACCTCCATGTATCCCAGAATGCAGGCTTCAAGATGTCCTGCTGTTCAATGACTACTTAAAAAAACTAACTGAGACAAAGACACAGAACACACTTTGTGTTTTTTTACTGCTTCTTCTTTACGGAGATCTTAATTTTCACTCTTTTGTCATGCCTGAGTTGCAGTTCTTTAGATCATCTCCCCTCCCCGTTCACACTTCCCCTCCCTAGCTTTCAAAGTGCTGAAGGTAATTTGACCTGTTGTTGTTTTGATTGACACATCACCACAGGAGACTTAACTCATCCATTGTTTCCTAGTTCTAGCCTTTTCTTTCTGACAGTGGGATACTTATTTATGCAGCACCATAGCCTCCTGTCATGAAACAGGGATGCATAGTTCATAGGGTTGCCAGCTTTCTTTGTGGCTAAAACCGGACTAAGGTTATGCCCCTTACATCACCCATAACTCCGCCCATTCCCACCCCTCTCCCATCCATGCCCCACCCATTTTGTGACCTCATCATGACACCAGTTGATGGGAACGCCCTCTTTTTCTGTTCTGGATGCCTGCTTTCAGCCGATTTCTCCCCAGTTGCCATAAACACTGTTAAAAACTCTCACTCTGCATACTGTCTTGTGCTTTATTCTACAGTGATTACAGATATTTGGATTTAATTTAAAACATTTATTTCAAATTTTATAGCACAAACTACTGATACACATATGCTAAACAAAGCAATACAGTCTCACAATAAAAACAGACGTAGCATTAAAACTAATCTGCCTTTAAATCTCACATTCATCTAAACAGCATTGCACACTGTTTTCCCAAGTTTGGGATGATAACATTTTAAAATGTTCTAAGAAATGACAGTATTAACAACAATCATATCTTACCTCAATAACAGACCTGAAAATGTATAGCATGGTCTGAAAATACATGTTTAGTATGAAACAATACATAATGACACAATTGGTCTTGCAGCTTTTGAAAAATGAACCTTTGCCTTTTATAGAAAGCTACAGAGCATATGCTTAATGTGGACAACTAATGGATGGTCAGAAACTAGCAGGGTCATCAGTTTATACACCTTTGCTATACCAATCTCAGCTCCGAAATGAGGGACAAGAGCAAACAAAGGCAGAAAAAACTGCTCTTGTACATTTAGAAAGCTGCTAGAGTAATATACTGTGTTAACAGCATTCAGAAAAAAGCATTCTAAGTCTGAAATTCAATTGTCTGTCATTATTTAGTGCAATGCTGTATGCTAAATCAAATCATGTTACTCTAGCAACTTTCAAGGTTTATAAGAGTAATACCGCTGTCCTTCTTCCCATTTTCATTTTTTATCTCTAAGTGCACATGCAATGGAAGATCATTCTAGGGGTTTTCTTCATGAATCAAGTGTGATACTGCCATGATCATACTGCCAGAAAATGTCTTAAACCTGCAAGTTATATCTATTTGTGTTTAAATATTTGTCACCTCAAGCCTTACTCAGACTGCTGTATGTAGGTCATATGGTCTGCTTCTAGTACACTGCTATACAATCTGAAAGTAAAGCCAATGGAGCTAATAACACAATATCCCATATATCACCTCTAGTTTAAATTTGAAATACTAAAGCTGAGATGTTATAAAGTGTCAGGGGTGATTATATTTAAGTTTAAACTGAACTGAAGCAGATCAAGTTATTTCATAAAACATGGTGCAGCTTAACCTTAAAAAGGCCCATTGATAGGTTTATGGCAGTTGGAAATTATGATTCTAGAAATTCTATTTTTTCCTGACTGCAATCAGAATGCAAGGAAGCTTGGAAAGGCAGAGTAAGCTATATTTCTACATTTCACTCAGGAGGAAGCCATGCATGTTCAGACTCCTTGTTGATTTGTCAGGAAAAAAAACATGCTTTACACAGAACAGACCAAAATATGAGTCAATATCAGAGACATCATTTTGCAGAATCAGGGAAAATTGAGAGCATCTACATGATATATTCCCTAACCCCCCATGCATACCTACACATACACACACACTACCTTCATTGCTAAAGCTGCTTTCCAGATGCTGGCTTCTGCTGTGCCTTCCCCGTTTGAAGTTAAACACTATCCAAAGTGGAACTGCTGATACTCACTTAAATGCTGCCACTACAATCAAAGTTGAACTCTTGTTGCTTGCTTGCATTCTGAAAATGC
This sequence comes from Protopterus annectens, assembly GCF_019279795.1. Taxonomy (NCBI): domain Eukaryota; kingdom Metazoa; phylum Chordata; order Ceratodontiformes; family Protopteridae; genus Protopterus; species Protopterus annectens. The sequence goes on along the minus strand of NC_056735.1, from coordinate 522,899,348 downwards.
TGCCTTCCTTAAATGCTGGCTTCTGCTTCCCGCTCGCACTACCGGAAGTGAGCTCCTTGAGCTCAATTCCAACAGGCTGGTAGCCCTGAGGGACCTCATGTCATTGCGCACGTGATGACATCAGCGTCAGCGCCGCAAAATTTAAAAACAAAACCAGAGTCCGGTTTTGAATGGAATTTCTAACTGGACAACTTTTCAAAAAAACGGACATCTGGCAACCCTAATAGTTCATAGTATTTGGAAACAGAGTTTTTCAAGTAAAACAAGCTACTTTTTCTGGGCTATCGTGTCTGCCTCGAGTACTCACATTTATAACAGTGCTGTAAACAGAACAGTGTTAATGGACAAAAAATAATAATTTGACTTGCATTTCAAAGTAGAATTGTAAGATAGAGGTATCACATGCTTAATGAAATCACCACTGCCTCACCATATGAAAGTCTTGTGATGCCCATGTACAAATTTTGATTACAGAACTAACCATTATGCCAATTAGACATTTATGTCTAATATTATTTACACGATTCACATAAAAGTGGTGCTGGCTGTTAATTGCCCACAGACAGCTTGGTTTGCTGGTATGCATTTCCTGAGACTGGTTTGCCTGAAAACTCTTATTGGCCCAGTGTGTGATCATATCATGATGTAGACCCATGCTGAAATGCGATATATGCAAACAGTGATACATGTATTACGGCAAAAGTATGCTAGATGCAGACTTCTGGAGGACAGTATGCAGTATCTAATCTCATTTTGATTATTCTATTCTATTCTCTACATGCTTACACACCCTTTGTGCTTTTCTCCTTATAAATATCCACCATATCACTATTCATCACATATCTAATAGTGATTTTTGTTTTTGCTTTTAACATAATAGGTTCATAGGTAGGTACTAGGCTATCTGCACGAATGCATTTAGAAGCCTAGCCAGAATGTGTTGGTTTTCGCCACCCCCTTAGATTAGTTCCCTGTGACTCTGTCCAGCAGAGCCACTGAAGTGATCCCCGGGGTAAACTTTCTGTTTCCCATCCACTCGTCAAGGTTTCTCTTGAAGAGTGTTAGCGAGGAGCTCTGCCTAATGTAGATTGGAATCTTGTTCCAAAGCATGGGAAGTCTCTGTGACAGGAATCTATTCCTCCAGCACGTCCTATTTATTGTTGTGGTGAGGATTAGATCCCTAGAGCGTGTGACTCGAGGGGATAAGCTTTTCTTTAGGTGGAGCATGTCCATCAGTTCTGGGTTGGACATGGCCTTGTATGTCAGGCAGAGATCATCTCTGAGTAGGCAGTATGCAACCGAGTACAGCTGGAGTTTCTTCAGTCGAGCTGCATAGGGCATCTGTTTGAGGCCAGTGATCCTCTTGGTGAGGTACTTCTGTGGTCTTTCCAGCTGTTGCAGGTGTCTTGTAAGATACATCCCAAATGTGGCATTGTACTCTATGATGGGTCTGATGAGTGATGAGTAGAGGGGCATAATGACCTCTATTGCTCTGGATGCAAACCCTTTTGTGATAAGATGTGCCACGTAGAAGGATTTTCTAACCACTTTTACTTGGGTCCCCAGATCCCTTATTACGTCTTCTGTATTTAGGGAACTACCACCTATGTGGTAGTTTGTGGGTACTTTGTTTTTTCCAAAGGGGATGACTATGCACTTTTTGGCATTTAGCTTGAGGCCATGATTTTGACACCAGGTGTCCGTCTCAGTGAGAATCTTTTGGAGGATGTCTGTGTCAGCCAGAGAGTCAATTATAGCCCCTAGTTTGCAGTCGTCTGTGAACTTGGTCAGCCATAGTCCTCCTGTGCTTGCCTGTACCTCTGAGAAGTATATGCCGAACAGGAGGGATCCTAGGACTGAGCCCTGGGGAATGCCACTTGTAACCGGTTTAGAGTCAGACCTAGCTCCTGCAACTCTTACCATGTGGGTTTTGTGATGTAGGTGTTTATGTTCAGTCTGGTGAGCTTATCTATAATACCAGAATGGGGAATAGTGTCAAAGGCCTTTGCGAGGTCTAGGCAGGCTGTGTGTACCACCTTTCTCTTATCTATAGCCTTGGTAACTGTCTCAAAGAAGCCCACCAGGTTTAGGAGGCATGATCTGCCCTTAACAAAGCCAAACTGGGTAGGGTCCAGTGTTTGTAGGTTCCCAATGTCTCTGTTAAAATGAGTTCCATGATGATGCACTCCATAGCCTTGTAGACCAAGCTAGTTGGGCTTATAGGGCGATAGTTCCCGGGGTCTGTTGTGGCTCCACCTTTGTGGAGCGGAATAACCGTAGCTGTGCGCCACTCTATGGGTAGTAACCTGTGGAGAAGCTGAGTTTGAACAGTGTGTTTAGGTGAGGGGTTATTTTGTCTTTGAGCTCATGTAGGGCACAACCTCGGACACCGTTCAGTCCCATTGATGCTGTGTTTTTGGCTTTGGAGAGGGCTGTTTTAACCTGAATGTCTGTGATTTCAGGAGCTCTACATTCTTCTGGTATGGTTATGGGCCCTTTTGGGGGTGAGAGGGGGCTGAAGTTTGCGCTGAACCTGTCTGCCAGGATGCTGGCAATATCGGTCGGTTCAGTGTATTTTGTACCATTCTGTACTAACTCTGAGCAGATCTGTGGATAGGCACTTAGATTCTTGACATAGCTAATGAATGCCTTGTGGTTATCTTTGGAGTCCTTGGCAATTTTTCTTTCGAAACTCGCCTTGGATGATTTTATGAGGAATCGTAGTTGCTTGCTGATACTGATTAGGGATGTCTTCCCTTCTTGGGATTTTACTCTTTTCTGTACTAGTTTCCTCCTTCTATTCTATAGCTTGTTTATGGCAGGAGTCCACCAGACTGGTTTCCTTTTCTTTGAGGAGTGTGTCTTGGTTTTGCTTGGGATAGCACAATTCATGCATTCTTGTAGGTCCCTGTAGAATGCATTAGTAAAGGATTTTGCAGCTTGGACAATGTTATCCTTTAGCATGGGGGCTTTGAAGCTTTCCACCTCGGTCTTAAGTAAAGTGAAGTTTGCTTTTGAAAAGTTTTTCACGGTGGTTTCCTTGTCCGGGGGTGGGGGCAGAATGTGGATATCCAAAGTGATTTGTTTATGGTCAGATCTAACCAGTGAGGGGTTGACCTCCAGTGTGGAGCACCGGTCGCCCATGTTGGTGATGACCAGGTCCAATATGTTGTCACCTCTGGTGGGAGTGCTGACCAGTTGATCCAGGGCATTTGAGTTTATAAATTCTAGGAAATGTTGGGCAGGGGAGTTAGTACTAGAGTAGTTCTCCCAATTAATGTTTGGATAATTGAAATCACCCAATATTAGGGTGTTTGGTAGGACCTTTATATTTCCCAGTGTTTCCAGAAATGTGGAATGGGGGTCCTAGGACATGGTGGGTGATATGTAGCAAGCTACAATTTGAATTGCAGTTTTGCCCATTGTTAGTTGCACGTGGATGATCTCACATAGTTTAAAATATACATATATATATATATATATATATATATATATATATATATATATGTATATATATGTATATCTATATATATAGGTTCATAGGTAGGTACTAGGCTATCGGCCTGAGGGCCTATGTAAACCTAGCCAACAAGGTTCCCTGTCTTATGCCACCCAAGAAAGTTATTTTCCTGTGGCAGTGTTGAGCCAAGACACAGAAGTGATCCCCAGGGTGTATTTCCTATTTCCCATCTACTCATCAAGATTTTTCTTGAAGAGTGCTAATGAAGAACTTTGCTTGACATAGATGGGTAGCCTGTTTCAGAGTATGGGAAGTCTCTATGGAGGTGGGTTTGTCTTTTGAGCCTTGCCTAAAAAAGGCACTATGGGGGTGGCAAGAGCCTTTGCCAATATCCGAAAGCCCATGGGTGACAAGTACAAGCCGTTCCTAGCGAAGCATCGTGGCTTGTCGAGCATGTCATCCCAGGCTGACAGGCATTGGATCCCCTTTGAATGACACCAATACTTAAGCCAATTGCTGAAATTGATCATCTTGTCTTCATATTGTGGCCTCATTCTTGGTGAGGGTAAGATGCTACTCAAGGTCAGGGTCATACCGGCCTGGGCTACATGCTCAGAGAGCTCCTCTATGTCTCTTTTCATGTAGTCCAGGGAGGTACATCTCAGGTCATTCACACCAGCATGGACAATGACTGAGTCATATTTGTACTTGCCTTGTAGTGACCTGAGTGCTTGTGTTATGTGGCAGATCCTAGCGCCCGACAGGCAGCTCACCATGACCTTCTCCTTGTTCAGCCTGGTGAGCGGGACGTCAGAGTGCCTGATGATAGAGTCACCTATTAGAAGTGTATCAGGTGTGTTGTTTAGCCTTAAGGGCTGTGACTGTTCGGCACACTGGCTTTGTGAGCTATGTGTTGCACGTGTTTTGTTTTGGGGTAGCGGTTGCTTGAGTGTCTGCTTTGGAGGTCTCTGCTGCTTATGCAGATTTTTATTTAGAGCCTCCGAGTATGTTTATGTGTTTGGTTTATTGTCGTGGTAGGTCTATGTGAGACTGGAATTGTAGTGAGTGTGGTTTCCTTCTCCTCCTGACTGGTTACGCCAGTACTGAGTTGAGAGAGCTTAGCCTCCAGTTTGGCTAAATGGTTGCATCTCTCACATGTGTTGGAATTTGTTGGGAGGAGGAGAGGGTTGTCTGTGTACATGAGGCAGTTGTAACATTACCTCAAGATTCCCAGATTCACCAGCTGGACCAGAGAGGAGATCAACAACTGACCTTTGGGCATGCTAGAATAGTATTGGGAATTCCTTTATAATTGAAAAAAGGGCCAATGGGGAACAAGGTACTCAAGGGGAGTTTGTGAGGGTGTAGTGCTTTTAATTTTTTAGTGCTGACTTATATAATTGCTTTAGTGAGCAAGTGCCAGGCTTTAGAGTAGGAATAGGGTGTTTATTATGAGAACTAGATCAGTTCTAAGGGAAAAAGTGAAGAGCAGACTTTGTGGAGCCGAGAATGGTTTAAACCCAATTAAGCTGCATTGCCTTATGCTGCTCTATGTGCAAAAATCGCGCAAAGCCGCGCTAAAGCGTGTTTTATACAGGTGGACTTGAAAGAGCTAGAAATTGGCCAAAAACAGCCAATACACTACCAGATTCTTGTGCTGGGAACACTCCTCCAGGGATAGATAGGCTGCTCTAAGCTCCCCGCTGCCACTGGTGAGCAAAGAAGCCTCCCTTTATCCAAGAAAGGAAATGGGCAACACAGGAACTTTCCAAAAGTCCAGAATATAGCAAAGCCTGTATTTGGACTACTCTAGGTCAGGAAAGATGGGGAAACTAGGATAATTTTTTTTTTTTGTTTTGCAACAAACAGCAGCATATACATACACACACATGTATGTACACACAGTGGATACAAAATTGTACACACCCCTATTAAAATACCAGGTTTTTGTGATATAAAAAAATGAGACCACAATAAATAATTTAAAAACTTTTCCTACCTTTAATGTAACCTATAACCTGTACAATTCAACTGAAAAACAAACAAATCTGTTAGGGGAAAAATATAAATAATAAAAAAAAAAAATACAATAAGCTGATTCCATAAGTGTGCACACCCTTAAACTAATACGTTGTTGAAGCACCTTTTGCTTTAATTACAGCATTGAGTCTTCTTGAGTACACACCTGCCATCAATTAAAGAGACTCTGATTAACCCCAAATAAAGTTCAGCTGTCCTAGTAGGATTTTATTGACATTTACTCAGTAGCCTGCTACAGCAAAAGCCATAGTTCGCAGAGAGCTTACAAAGCATCAAAGGGATCTCATTGTTGAAAGGTAGCAGGTCTGAAGGGTACAAAAAAATGCCCACAGCACTGGATATACCATGGAACACAGCGAAGACAGTCATCAAAAAGAAGAGGAAATATGGGATGACCGTGACGTTGCAAAGAACTGGATGCCCCTCCAAAATTGATGGAGACAAGATGAAAACTGCCCAGGGAGGCTGCCAAGAGACCTACAGGCACAGTGAAGGAGCTGCAGGAATTTCTGGCAAGTACTGGTTGTGTACTACATATAAAAACAATCTCCCGTATTCTCCATATGTCTGGCCTATGGGGTAGGGTTGAAAGACAGAAGCCTTTTCTTACACAGAAAAACATTCAGGGCTGGCTGAAATTTGCAAAACAATACATCAAGTCTCCCAAAAGCATGTTGGAAAATGTATTTTGGTCTGATGAGACCAAGGTTGAACTTCCTGGCCACAATTCTAAAAGGTACATTTGCGCACAAAAAGCACTTTGCATCACCAAAAGAACACCATCCCCACAGTGAAGCATGGTAGTGGCAGTATCATGCTTTGGGGTTGCTTTTTTCAGCTGGAACTGGGGCTTTAGTCAAGGTGGAAGGAATTATGACCAGTTGTAAAAACTGGTCACTTTTGGCCCAAAACCTTCAGACGTCTGCTAGAAATCTGAAGATGAAGAGAAAGTTCACCTTTCAACACAACAATGACCCCAAGGATACATACAAATTAAAAAAAATGGCTTCACCAGAAGAAAATTAAAGTTTTGGAATGGCCCAGCCAGAGCCCAGACCTAAATCCAATATAAAATCTGTGGGGTGACCTGAAGAGGTCTGTGCACAAGAGATGCCCTCGCAATCTGACAGATTTGGAGTGTTTTTGCAAGGAACAGTGGGCAGATATTGTCAAATCAAGATGTGCCATGCTGACAGACTCCTACCCCAGAAGACTGAATGTTGTAATTAAATCCAAACGTACTTCAAAGTATTAGTTTAAGGGTGTGCACAATTATGCAACCAGCTTATTGTACATTTTTTATTTTTTATATTTCTCCCCTAATAGATTTGTTTGTTTTGCAACTGAATTGTACAGCTAATAGGTCACATTAAAGGAGGGAAAAGTTTTGAAATAGTTTATTGTGGTCTCATTTTTTTATATCACAAACACCTGACATTTTAACAGGGGTGTGTACACTTTTTATATCCACTCTACATACATACATGAGACACAATATATATATATATATATATATATATATATATATATATATATATATATATATATATATATATGGTGAATGCTTTGATGTCACCTAGTACCACACAAAGCTGTGTATTACCAGTACACAGACAACAAGTTTCCACAGACTGATACTTCCTTAGTCATTCCAGGCAGTGATGTATTGTAAGTCAGTAAAAATGCATTTCTGAATTCCCATTTTCAGTGTGATTTGTAGTCTACCGGTGAAATATGGCCACATGAACCTTTTCAAAAAATGACCACTACTACAACTTACATTAGCAGTGTAACAACCCTCAGATGCCCATACACCTGTACCAAAACACATGCTTCTATCCCCTCACACATTTTACTTTTCAGAGACATTCAAATGCCCGTATATTACTTTTCTTCTATTTTACTAGACATTTAAACCCTGCAATTGATACTTGGATGAATTGGGGAACCACATTTGCTTCCTCTATCAGCAACCCATGATCTGATTTTTCATCACACAGTGGGTGAACTGCACAAAATGACACCATCTATCTAGAGACACTTCTGCTGACAGCCATTAACTGCTTACACAATACCAGTTTCTTATAAATCAAACACTGGGGTCATGTCTGCTGCTCTGTCCTTAGTGAGACTAATTTATTGCGCTAATCCTTTCATATTTTTTGCTTGCATCCCTGCCATGCGCACACTCACCCCTTGCTTGCATCCCCCTACACACATGCACACACCCCTTGCTTGCCCCCAAACACAATCACCCTTGGTTGCATCCCCCCAACACACACTCACCCCTTGCTTGCATCCACCCCCCCACACACACACACCCCTTGAGCCCTTGCTTGCATCCTCCCCCACACACACAACCCTTGTTTGCATCTGACATTTGCTGCACATTTGTTAAACAGGAGTTGAGCTACCCGTCGAAGGGACCTAAATATGGCATGCGACCTGAATATGATATGCTGGATGGACAGATTTATCTCCCATTGACTGTGGCGACTTTGGCATCGGCTGCAAATTCATGTGAAGCAGACTACTTCTATGACACTGTTCAGAGAGAACCTGGGTGAGTGAATGGGGTACCATAAATTCTTACCGGGGTTACCACCTCTAACCTTGGTTGGACGGCACTACTAAATACATTCCTGGTGTTGATTAGTGTATTTCTGGTATTATATTGTGATGAAACGGCTAGTCTTGAAATGACCTTCGTGTTTACAGTCTAGTAACCTTCTGTGATCATATGAAAGGTGGAGGTGTAGCCACCTTCATTAAATCCAAATACTCCTCAAGACTGGTGAAACAGTGAGATTCTCTTGAGCTAATCCAGGTCCAATTCACTGTATGACAAATACTCTTCCACTTCATCACTAGCTACAGCTCCCTGACCTTGAACCAGGAGAAGCAGACTGCCTATCTGGACTAGCATGAGTCACTCAACATACAGCCAAATACCCTGGTCATGGGAGATTTTAACTAGCATCCCATCGATTGGGCGACATACATGAGCACAATTGCTACAAGGCTGCTGGACTTCATTAATTCAAATGCCCTGGAAGGGATGGTCTGTACACCCTCAAGGGATGCAAATGTGCTGGACCTAATGCTCACCAATGTGGGGGACCACTGCATTAACCCCTGTGCGTTTCCCTCCCTGGTAGGTCAGACCATAAATCTGTCTCATTTGAAGTAAAGATGAAACCTGACATGCTTACATGAGTAAAAAAATTGAATACTTTCTCCAAAGCAAACTAATGTTTACTTAGCAATGGTATAAAAGCTTTCAAAGCACCCGATAACAGATATCAATGCCTGATATACAGAGGAAAACAAAATAACCCTATATAGCCACTTAAAAAGGCACTGAGTTAGCCGTACCCAAGGGGAACAAAACCAGGAATTCCAAAAAAAAAAAAAAAAAAAAACAAAGCACCCTGATGGACTAAAAGTATAATTAAGTTGTACAACCAAAGAAGATTGATATCTAAGAACAGGAAGGAGGTAATTCTGAAAGAATAGCCTCTACAGCTTGAGCAAGCAAATCGGATGTCTTAAGTTCTCTAAGACTAGCTACAAATCTAAATTAACATCCCTAGCTAAAGACAATCATAAGGAATTGTTCGGCTACATCAGAAACCCAAGACAGAATGACCATTTGTGTACTGAACTTAGTGGATGGGACAAGAAATTGCCTACCTGCTAGCCGACAGACTTGGCAAAAACTTCAACAATCCCCCTGTACGGATCCCATATTATATATATTTACACACACACACACACACACACACACACACACACACACACACACACACACACACACACACACACACACACATGTCTGGGGTTCAGAGATGTAATAAATGAAATACCTGAGTATAGGAGGTATGTGAACTTGGTTCAACACTCATCAGAAAACAATCACTGTATTGGTGTATTGCTGGTGGCATGTGTCTTGCCATGCCCAGCAGAGAACATGTACTGTAGCCAACACTGCACAAGTATGTGGGAATCATCACATTCTTTGTGGATGAGGTAGCAGGCTGTGGCATGCTATCATGTCAGTTGCCAACAGAGTGAGATTAGGGTAGCACCAGAAAGTCCTCTGAATGCTGGCTAGACCATTACTGGGTCATAATCTGCTCTCTCATCCCAGCACAGGTGGAATGAAGGGACATGATCAGTAGTAGCAGGCCACCTGGCATACAGGTGAATGGGGGGGACAGAAAAGTAATATGAATAACTGCTGTTTTGCTGAATGGCAGCTTGATCATTTGTTGCATACCCTTTCCCATCTAACACACTTCCATTTCAATTGTTTGCCACAGACTAGCATTTACAACCTAATTTGAGAAAAACCCAATTCTAGAAACTCAATATAAATGAAGTAAGCCATTAAATAATTGTTTTTATGTTGCCACAGCTGCACAACACTATTAAAAATTACAGTATCCCCTTGCGAGAAAATATTTAGGCCTATCACTGACAAATTATTAATGCATCATCCTCAGTGGTGCAGCGGTAGCATTGTTTGCCTCACAGCAAGAGGTTCTCACGTTCGATTCTCAGCTGGAGTGCGGGGAGTGCCTTCTGTGTGGAGTCTACATGTCCTCCCCTCTGTTGGGTGGGCATTCGAAAGACATGTGTAAATGGATGTGCTTTTGTTGAAGATTGAATGTCGAGCTGGCACCTCGGCATTTGTGAAAATCTACTGCCAATCATGAGCGGACTGGAGTTCTGCTGTGGTGACCCCTAACCAGGAAAAGACAAAAGACAAAACAAAAAAACTGACAAATTATTAATATTTTGTGAAAATACCACATAATGCAATAACTTCAGTATTGTAAATCTGGGACAAAATGCTGAAACTATAAACTGCATAACTGGTTAGTAGATGGAGACCCTGACTAGGTGGGAAAGATGACACAAAAAACATTAGATTGGGATAAAAGCTGCACAGATCTAATGGTATTCTGCAGTGAAGGCAGTGGCAGTAGCTAAGAATGAAAGTTAAGGGCCACTGTTACAAAACCACAAGTCACAAAACAGGCTAAGGTACAGTTAGGGAGACACTGTACACTCAAACTATGTCAAAAGCAGTAAAGTGTACAGAGGCCAAAATTTCAAAATGACCAAACAAATACCTATAGTTGATATCTGCGTATTAGCACAAAATTTCTGAAGACTATGAAGTCTGAAACTCAGTTGCCTGTCATTATTTTCTAACTTCAGTCTTCAATGTTATTTAGTCAGGATGTGAAATGCAACGGAACTTTATAGCTGATGATAGTGCCGATAAGCAACACGAGGAACAGGGGGAGGCAATGCTAGTTAAAAGAATCAAGTGTAAGTAGCTAGTGGGATGTCTTGACAATGTTTCCATTTCTTGCCCAGATTTAAGTCACACAATTATTTATCTCATTCATCCGTTCATTCTTGGGCTAATAATGACACTAGAAGCAAAGTATTTCAAAACAAGCAAGTATATAATATGTAGTAATTCATACCCCTGATATAAAAGGTGCAGCTAAAGAAGATAGTATAAAGGTAAACTACATTGAAACATGACCTGAGCAAACTTCAATCATTTAAACTTTGCCATTAATCAAAGGCATTTGACATAATTTCTCACTCACTACTGCTTACCAAACTCTCTAACCTTAGACTACCCCCCCCACCCTACAATGGTTTGCCAACTACCTCAAAAATAGGCAGAAATCCATCACATGGCACCTTTCCTCCTCCCCTTTCATTACTGCTTTCTAATTAATGAAATATTATTGTTAAACTTGTGCTTTTATTTGCAACCATGTATCCTAATTTCTATCTATCAGAATTGTATTTAAATCTTTAGCATATATTTTGTATGTTAATTTTAATTTTGTGAAGCTTTTCTCCCCAGGCCTCCAATGAAAATGGGCTCTTCTAGGCCCAGTGGACTTTCCCGGTCAACAAATGCAATAAATATATAAATAAACAATCAAACAAACAATCAGGCATTAATACACATTTTATGAAAAACGAACCAAAAGCGTGATTCAACCCATCAATATATTCTACACTAATCTGTACAATTGTGAGGTTTGAGTACCAGACCTTAACCCAGCAGCATGATGACAGCCCAAGTGCACACAAGCACCTAATACCAGTAATGCAAGAGTTCGACAATTTATTGTGCAGAGATGGAAACCAGGTTTCTATCATTATCTGGGTCTACTCACACCATGTGCTTTTCTAATTAGAAAAAAAGGCTCAAAAGCAATTACTAAATGTAGATTGGAGCACGTGGTGCGAGAAGACCAAAAACATTGAACGCGAGTGTTATCTCAGCTAGAGCTTGGCAGTAGCATAAATAATGTACATTGGCAACAACACATAGGCGCCAGAAGCTGTTGAAGACTGGGGGAGTGGAGGGTGAGAGGGGCACTTAGTGATCTAAAAAGGGCATTTGTTTTATAATTGTTTACTACCACAACATAGGTTCATTTGCAGGACATTTTAAGCGTAATTCAAGAACCAAAGGGGAATTGGCTAACATTTTCTGATTGGTCTTACCTATCCAATGGCTGCTAACTGTATATTAGCCCTAGTGGGAATAACTATGATAATACCATAGATAATCTGAGGGGACCCTTGTAAGGGATACAACATTTAGGAACTGCCACTATCCATTAGAGGCATGAGGGGCAATCCTGGAGTACATTTTCTATTACCCATCCTTAGAGTCAAGTTGCATTTGAATATGGATGGATGAGCTTTGTTTTATTTTTTTATGAATAGTCTGTTCTGGAACAGTGGTAGCCTCTGTGATATATATCTGTCTCACCACAACATTCAGTTTAGATACCTGGACTGAGTATTTCTGATGCCATTTGACTTGCTGATGTTCAGTAGGTCCATCTGTATTAGGTCAGAGGATGCCTTGTATGCCAGACATGTCACCTCTAAGCACTCTGTAGGATACTCAGTATAGTAATAAATCTTTGAGGTGGTCCATGCAAGACCTATTGTTTAGGACTTGTATCCTTGTATTAAGGTATCTCTGAAGGTATTCCAATTGTTGCATGAGGCTGGACAGATACATGCCAAACTGGACATTATACAAAATGATTGACCTAACGAGAGCTTTGTAAAGGAGCACAACAATATCTCTAGATCTAGTCACAATCGATTTGTTCATAAGCTATGCAATATAGAAAGGCTTTCTTATGACTCTGGGCACATGCTGGTCAAAAGTTAGGTCACTGTAAACACAAGTCCCCAAATGAAAACAATTAGGTCAGTTCTCAGAGGGCATTGTCATGATTTTGACACCAGTTATTATTTGGGACAAACCTTTCTGCATGATGGTCAAGTCATTTGGGGATTCAATAACTGGTCCTAGCTTGCAGTCATCTTAAACTTAGCCATCCAAAGCCCTTGGGTATTTCCTTTTACTTTTGAGATGTATATGCCAAACCAAAGGTCTCAGCACCGAACCCCGGGGGACTCCATTGGTGATTGGTCTCTTCCCCTATTTTGATCTCCTGCATCCTGTGAGCAAGCTAGTGATGCTCCTGCATTATTCATCTTTTGTACTACACCTGAGTAGGGGATTGTGTCAAAAGGCTTGGCCAGGTCAAGGTAATGTGGTGTGAACTGTTTTACCTCTTGGTAGCAAGAGTAAATCTTAAAATTTTGCCATGATTTTGAGCCTTTCACACTTTCGTCGGGGCTGTTTTTAAACACATTTTTATGGGAATGCATACATGTATGCATTCTTTGATTCACCTTCCTGATTGTATTAAATTATATTCTTTGTATAATACAGCACCAATTGTTTGAATGTGTTTTAAACTTGTAGTTTTGTACAGTCTTCTAGTAAACAATGAAACAAAATGTATTAACCAATAATGACAAAACTACCCATTTCAGAAAACGTCAACCATAAAAAGGCCACTCAAACTTCTGTCATTACAATCCACCAATATCAATAAGTAAGCAAAATCTCTGCAGAAGTCAGTCATCTAAATAATTCCACATTAAAGGGATCTGTAACTAATGAAGAGGGTGTTGCTAGGAAACAACCTTATGTTTCATTGTTTCATCTACAAATAAAGAGGCTGTTGCCCTGGAAGAATAATGTGCCTATGTTACATTAAAACATGATAAGTTGGTAATATTGCAGTAGGAATGGATGGCAAACTGATAAGTTCATAGTTACTAGATAATTCCTCCAATGGAGGACATTGACATTATCCATTCCCTTTAAAGTATAACACAGTACAATATCAGCGATCCATCTGCATATTGTGGGAGTAGAACCCATAGCCTTTTGCATCAAAAGTAAGGCTACTATCATGTTGTGCTACTAACACAAACAGACTTGGAATAAGCAGCACTAAACTTCTCTTCCCCTGAAGCTCTCAGGTCCTTGTAATTTTTTTTATTTAACAGGAAAGTCCATTTGGAACAAAGCCTATTTTCAGTAGAGGGCCAGGGTGCAATGTTCTAGATGCATGTCTTTGTAACATGGGAGGAAACCCGCTCAAACAGAGAGAGGACATACACTCCACATAGAAGGCATCCCAGCCAAGAATCCAACCAGACAACCTCTTGCTGTGAGGTAACAACACTACCACTGCATCATCCACTTGACACAGCTATCTCTCTCAATTTCACAGCAGAAGAAATCTGGAAAAAATCAAAATTTATTTGGAGGGAGGAGCAAAGGCCCAAAACCAGGGACACATTTTAAATATTGCTTGTATAGTCTTAGAAAGTTGCTAAAATATTGTTTTGTGTTACCATGTGTTTACAAAAAAGATATGAAGACTGAAACTTAAAGGGCTATCATTATTTAGTGAATTCCATTCTCAATGATTTGCCAGAAAACCACAAATTTTAAGAGGAACAGACCAAAAGTAGTATGAACGGAGCACACCAGCTACTATAAAATATGAATGGAGCACACTAGGTACTACAAAATATGAGCGGGAGCAATATTTAAAATATGTCCCTATTTTTGGGCCTTCTCTCCCCATTTTGTCAGGCTTTGTCCAGATTTCTTTCACTAAGAGGATGAGAGGTATTGGTGTAAGATCATAAATAGCAGGCACTACAGAGGCATTGCCTTCCTCTCCAAACTTCTGCCCTCAGGAATTAATTGCAATAATCCCAAGTACAAAAATGCTTTCCTAACAGCCCTATAGCACTGTCTAAGTGTTGACAGGCAGTGTAGGAAATTGCCTAGCCACAAACATAAATTCTGCTACATAAAAAACAAAAAGATAAATGAGAATATGCTGGCATGCAAAGGCTGGCACTGATACAGTTAAGATTCCCTCACTCCCAACAAGCAAATTCAGTCCTTTCTTCCCAGCAGATGGCAATCACACCACCTTTAACACAACTTGGGGTTCCTATCTAATGTGTCACAGTCATGAAACCATGACAAAACAAACAAACCCATTGTTCTCCTCCAAACCAGGGCATCTGGGCATTGATCCTACTCGTGCCTTACCCGTACAGTGAATACTGTTCGTATATAGTTTAATAAAAAGAGTGCCAGTTGCTAAGGGCAGCATAGGGACTAACACCCCCAAAAAATAACACTTTAAGTTAGAAAAAAATATCACATGGATGAGTGGGTGGTGTACCAGCTGAATGGGTAATGTACCAGTTGAATGGGTAGTGTACTGGTTGAATGGGCAGTGTACCAGCTGAATGAATGGTATACCAGTTGAATGGGTGATGTACCAGTTGATTGGGTGGTACACCAGTTGAATAGGTTGTGTACCAGTTGAATGGATGGTTTACCTATTGAATCGGTTGGGTACTGGCTGAATGGGTGGTGTACTGGCTGAATGGGTGGAGTACCAGTATACAAAGGCTGGTACATAAGCAGTTAGGATTCCCTCACTCCCAGCACACAAACACAGCTCCTTGTCCTAGTAGTTGACAATAAGACCCCTTTACACCAGAAGCTACTGTAGAAGTGTTGGAAGAAATTATTCTTCTGTTTAATATACCATACTTCCCCAGAGAGTGGTAACATAAACCCTGCCTTCCTCTCCAAACTGCAGCCCCTGGGTATTGAACCTGCTGTTGCTTTAGTGATGGTACTTATAGAGCTAAATAAAAGTAAAGCCCTGATAGCCTGCAGTAGTGTAGGAGCCTACAACCCTTAAAAACTCTTTACATCATGAGAAAGCATATGCAAAGAAATAAGACTTAAATGAGTATATACTAGCACTGAAGGTATTAGAATCCCTTCTCTCCCAACAACTTAATACAAACTCTTTTTGCAACTGACAATCAAATTCACTTTCACCACACACACCAGGGGATCCTGCAGAAATGTTGGAAACTTGACCTCTTCTTTTAGGCTACAACAACTTCCCAACCATCACAAAAAATTAAGAAAAAAGCCAGCCTTTTATTTTCTATGTTGTACAATAAGTATAGGTGGTAGTTTCTAGTGAAAAGCAGAAAATAGCACACACATGCTTTTGTTTTAATTATTTCTGTGCAGAGACTGCTCAGAGAAGTTAATGTTCATATAAAGCATCCAAACAGTCCAGAATCAGTGATGTAATTTTTCCCAGCTGGAGTGAACAAAGACACTGTTCTGTGCTTACACACACCAGCTGTTTTCACCCCAATCAGTACAAAAAGTGTGTGGAAAGAAAAGAGATCAGTAAATGTAAACAACTGAAATAACTGATTTCTCCTCTTAGAAGATACTGTAACAGGGCATGGATTTGCAAATCATGGGCTAGTACTCTGCGAAAAGGGGGAGTGAAACGTTTTGCTAATGAACACAATGGTATCTCACTTCCAGGCTCCAAATGAAATTACAGCATGCATAGAGTATTAATCTTACTTGTACAATTACTGTGCAAGTGAAATTACCCTGTTAAAGTATTGGGCAAGACTTTTTGCTTTAAAAAACAGTTTCATACCAGCTATAAAATAACATAAATATGTTAAAACCAAGCTATTTCTGGGCCCAAATATGTCTTTTCTCACAGTGTCAGGGCAACTCAGTAGCTAGAATTACAGGTTACTGATGAAAAATAAAACACTTACTCCAAAAGACTGAAATTATCACTCGTATATATTAATGTGGAAAACAAACAAAGAAGGAAATCAATGCACAGCTTAAGGGAAAAACAACAGCCACTGCAAAAGCTCAAAGGGAGTTATGGGTCATACCAGCTACTCTAAAATATGAGCGGAGCACACCAGCTACTCTAAAATATGACCGGAGCACACCAGCTACTATAAAATATGAACGGAGCACACCAGCTACTATAAAATATGAGCGGAGCACACCAGCTACTCTAAAATATGAGCGGAGCACACCAGCTACTCTAAAATATGAGCGGAGCACACCAGCTACTCTAAAATATGAGCGGAGCACACCAGCTACTCTAAAATATGAGCGGAGCACACCAGCTACTCTAGAATATGAGCGGAGCACACCAGCTACTCTAAAATATGAGCGGAGCACACCAGCTACTCTAAAATATGAGCGGAGTGCACCAGCTACTCTAAAATATGAGCGGAGCACACCAATTACGCAACAACAGCACAACAATACCTGAAAGTATGAGCTAACACTCAACCTCTTACAACAACAAATTCACATTTTACCCGTTTCCAACACTGGAATAAAATCCCAACCGTAGCAACAATTCACAAACACTGATAGCTGGCTAATAGTTTAGAAAGCAGCCTTTTTGTATAGGCTGCTTCAACTTGTACCATGTGCTTTTCTGCGTTTCACTTTTAAAAACAAACAAAAACTACTATGCGATAGCATACATCTCTACCGCTTAGAAACAGAAATCCAAACTCTACAGTTGCTTTCAAAAGCTACATTCTGCAGTCGCAGAGCAACCAAGAAAACCCTAAAAAATGGCACAAACATTATTTGTTTACATGATATACTACAGCCTCTCTCAGAAGCATTTCAAATGGCATTTCTGCCTCAGAGATGTGAGATAATGACTGCTACATAAGGCAGATGCTACTCATATCATGCGCATTGCATTTTTCTGTGGAACTTAAAGCCCCAAAAAAGATATGAAGAAGTAAGCAAAGCACGTGGTGTGAGTAGAATCTGCAGAAAAAAAAAAAGGAAGCCAGCTCTCTCTCTCTCTCTCTCTCTCTCTCTCTCTCATAACATTACCAATGCAAGTTGCTCACGGAAAGGTGTTGGCCTCAAGAAATCATAGCTCACAGTTGCCGGAAAGCACGATCAACTTGTAGAATGCAAAAGATTTATAACACCCACCTTATCGCAATAATAGTAAAAAGGAGATTCTGGCTGAGGTTATCTTGCATTCCTGATCGTCCGTCAATGTAATGCAGTCCGCAGGAAAAAAGTAACAAAGAAAGGAAGTTCCACACAACGTGTGCTGGAGTGGGATGGCCAACATAGCTCTGACATAACATGATGGGTGGGTCATTCCATGCCTTTCTAAGAGCATGCAAATATAGTAGTGCTGATGTCAGTCTGAGGGAGGGAACTTTAAGACAACTGCTGCTGATCTGTAGTAGTTCTGACATCAGAATTAAAGAGACGGTAGTTAGCTTTTGAACGGCACAATAACTCATTTTTAAAAGTGAAGCTAATACAGTATGGCAAGGCATCGAGCTGGTGAAGAAAAACAGTTGATTTCATATTTTTTTAAAGCTGATCTTCACATTTCTTTAGACAGGATCATAGAATAGGGAGAAAAATTGTGGTCTTGTTGAGGATTTAGAAATAATATCCTGTTGTTCTCCTTTAAGGAAAGTTATTCTAAAGCTAGGAGCGTTGTGTTTTAATGGATTATCTTGAGACTGCAACATACTTTTAAATGCAGCACTTGATGTTTCTTTCATTTTAAAAGTAGTGTTATCTTACTGATAAACTATTTTCTTTGAGTAACTCATGTCTATTTTATGGTTGTGAGGCTGCCATAGTGCATAAAAGTGCTTTTTACTGTGTTTTTCTGTTAAAAAAGCAACTTTTACGGACTGCTAGTTTTACTGGCATTGTTGCTTGTTTTCTCCAGGATAAAGGCATCATTTTCAGCTTGGCCATAGAACAGATTGTCATTTCCATGGCTGAGCCTTCTTCTGGTCACAAAAAGAAAAAGTCAAGTAACAGACTTTGCCATCACAACAGACTAGCAATTTGCCTCAGCAGCAGGTGGTGACTCTGCTGTTACCATTTGATGTATCTCAGAACACTTATCTTTTATCCCAGAACCCCATGGTATAGCACCTGCAGCCACTATAGGCCAGAGGTTAGCCATGTCCTATGCGGATGTTGAGGTCCTCTTGGTGGATAAGGGAGACCCACTCTTGTTGGTCCTGGGAGAGGGAACAGGGAAATATTTCCCTGTTGTGTCAGAATGCTGTGCTGTGGAAGCAGTGGCTGCCATTAGTAACATGGTTGGCCCAATATTTCCTGTCAAAAACCCCTCCAGAAAACTAAGCATGTATCTACTCCTCCTGAAATTTCATTGGAGAGGAGTAAAAATACTATGAGTTGTTACAGAAGGATTTTCCAGAATGTACACTTATTCATTCTGCCCTGTCTACTTCAGAGGATGTGGATCTTACTGCCTTCAATTTTCTTGATAGTCAGTCAGCTATCCCTAAAAATGGATTCCTCAGTCTTTCAAATTTGTATACACTATTCCCAAAGCTGACTCAGCAGCTATAGTCTTAGTTGACTCCTCTACTGTTAATCACAGTTAATTCCAATCCTACTTTTACTAATAAAGATGGGACAGTTTTTGATAGGTATGGGAAAAAAGTGTATACTTCTGCAACTTTGAATTTCAGAATTTTAAATTGTCTGGCTCATATGTTAAAGTCTATTTTGACATATGGTGAAAGTATGAGGAATGTTTTAATTTCAATTTCTTCTTGTGAAGACAAATTTGCTTTAAATAACTTAGTTTCTTCTATTGCACAGGTCACTACTCATTGTGTGCAGTTTGTGAATGACTCTGTTGATACGTCTTCCTGAGCTATGCACAGTGGTAAGGTTTTAAGCAGGTTTGCTTGGCTGCATTCTTAGAAGCTTCCAGATGATGTTAAAAATAAGATTTTAAATTCTCCCATGGATGGAGATTCAGTGACTGGCCCCTCTGCTACAGAGGTGATCAAAAAGTGTGATGAAAGGCATATGCTGATCCAGGGAATCTGTAAGATTTTTCAGCCCTACTTTTCCAAATTGTCCAAAGGATTTTCTTTCTCCTCATCCAGTTTCATCAAAAAAAAAAAAAAAAAGAATAAACAGTCTCAGCAGAATTCAGGTAAACAGACATTTAAGGAGTTACAAGAAGGCTCAAAAAAGAAATCTCAAGCATCCCAAAACCAAGGACCCTCCAACAAGTCTGAATGACTGTTTAAGAGACCTTTTGACCCCCTCCCACCCTGGCCCTCTTTCTATTCCAGAAAGTCTGAATCTCCATTTTTATCTTTGGCAACAGATTGTTTCAGCCAAATGGGTTCTGAAAATTATTCATCAGGGTTACAGATGACAGTGGGAGGAAATTCTTGTTTTCCAGAGGAGCACTCCTCATCCTCAAGATCAGGCTGTTTTGTTTCCACCTGTTCATCACATATTGTCCCAAGGATTTATAGAACCAGTTCCTCATTCCCAGGTGGGGGAAGGGGTTTTATTGAAGGATGTTCCTAGTCCCAATGAAAGACAATGATTGGAAACTGCTTCTGAATCTTTCTTTCCTAAACTTGTTTGTGATACTACCCAAATTCAAAATGATGTCACATTACAACCTGTTGCCTCTTCTTCCTCTTTCAAGTTTCCTGGTAACACTAGACTAAAAGATGCTATCATTGCATTCCTGTTTATCCAGACAGCAGGTGTTTGTTAAGGTTTTGTGTGTCTGGATCACATTATCAATTCTCCGCCTTACCCTTTGGACTATCCACTGTGGTGCATTTCCGTGGTGGTGCAGCGGTAGCATTGTTGCCTCACAGCAAGAGGTTCTCCCGTTCGATTCTCAGCTAGTGTGGAGAGAGTGCCTTCTGTGCGGAGTCTGCATGTCCTCTCCACAGGTCGAGTGGCATTCAAAAGACATGCGTGAATGGGCGTGCCTTCATTGAAGGTTGGGCGTCAAGCTGGCAACTCGGCACAGTGAAAATCTACTACCAATCATTAGCAGACCGGAGTTCTGCTGTGGCGATCCCTAACTAGGAAAAACCAAAAGACAACAACCCTTTGGACTATCCACTGCACAAAGAATGTCCACAAAGTGTCTAGTTCTAGTTATAGTTCATTGCAGGCCTACAGGGTATCCACAATTTTCTGTATTTAAGTTTCTTGCTTATCTTTGCAGAGTCTTTTTCAAAATGTCAGGAATCTCTCTCTTGGGTGTGAGATCTCCTGCACAAGCTGGGATTCCAATAGAGCAGTCAAAAGTCTTTCTTGACTTTCCCACACAGGATTGTGTTCCTGGGATATCAGCTAGACATCTCAGTTCAAACAGCTTTTCTTCACCAAGAAAAAATGTATCTTTATTTAGATCTATTTCTATGATTTTCCACTCAGACTACTGTCACTGTGAGGGAATACCTCAGGATTTTGGGTCTCATGACATCCATAATTCTCATGATAGACCTAGCAAGACTCCACATAGGTTCATAGGTTCATAGGTTCATACTAGGCTATCTGCCCTAGGGCATTTATAAGCCTAGCCAGAGTGTGTGTGGCTTTCACCACCCCTTAGGATGAGAATACTATACCCATTAGTTTGCTGTGTCTCTGTCCAGCAGTGACACAGAGATGATTCCTGGGGTAAACCTACAATCTCCCATCCACTCGTCAAGATTTCTCTTGAACAGAGTCAGTGAGGGGCTCTGCCTCACATGGACTGGGATTCTGTTCCATAGTGTAGGGAGTCTCTGGGTGATGAATCTGTCCCTCCAGCACATCCTATTTATATCCGTGTTGAGGTTTAAGTCTCTTGCTCTCGTGGCTCTGGTGGATTTGGATTTTTTGAGGTGGAGCATGTCCATGAATTCCGGGTTGGACATGGCCTTGTATGTCAGGCACAGATCACCTCTGAGCAGACGGCATGCGACTGAATAGAGCTGGAGTTTCTTCAGTCGGGCATCGTATGACATATGTTTGAGCCCCTTTATCCTTTTGGTGAGGAACTTTTGGGGTCTTTCCAACTGCTGCAGGTGTCGGGTAAGGTACATTCCGAATGGGGTGTTGTACTCAATCATTGGTCTGATAAGTGAAGAGTACAGGGGTACAATGACCTCTCCTGATCTGGATGTGAACCCTTCATGATCAGGTGGGCAATGTAGAAGGTCTTCCTAACCACTTTGGCAATGTGAGTGTCAAAAGAGAGGTTACTGTCAACTTGGGTCCCCAGGTCCCTGATAACTTCTTCCATGTTTAATGGATTACCACCTATGTGGTAATTAGGGGTTACCTTGTTTTTCCCAAAGGGTATGACTATACATTTTTTGGCATTTAGCTTAAGGCCATGGCTCTGGCACCAGTTATCCATTTCTATGAGACCTCTCTGGAGGATGTCTGTGTCTGATGGAGTGTCAATTATGGTGCCCAGTTTGCAGTCATCTATGTTTGCCTGCACTTCAGAAAAATAAATGCCGAACAAGAGGGGGCCCAGGACTGAGCCCTGTGGGACACCGCTCGTGACCGGCTTAGAGTCTGACATGGCACCAGCAACTCTAACCCTGTGTGTTCTGTCCTTGAGCGAGTTTGCAACCCATCTTGTGACATATGGGTTTACATCTAAGCTGGTGAGCTTTTCTATGATGCCCAAGTGGGGAATTGTGTCGAACACTTTTGCTAGGTCAAGGTAGGCTGTGTGAACTGCCTTACCCTCATCAATGGCCTTAGTGACTGTTTCGAAAAAGTCGACCAAGTTCAAGAGACAGGATCTGCCCTTGACAAAGCCAAATTGGGTAGGATCCAGTGTCTGTAGGTCCCCAATGTCTTTATTTATGCGTTCCATTATGATCCTCTCCATAGCTTTGCAGACAAGGCTCATCAAGCTTATGGGGCAGTAATTTCCAGGGTCCGTAGAAGCACCGCCTTTATGGAGTGGGACCACAGTTGCTGTACACCATTCTTTGGGTACGTATCCTGTAGTAAGGCTAAGATTAAACAGCAGCCTTATGTGTGGGTTTAGTTCCTCATTGAGTTCATGTAGCACACAGCCGGGGACACCTTTAGGTCCCATTGATGCTGTGTTTTTTGCTTTAGAGAGAGCAGCTCTCACCTGGTCATCTGAGATGTTTGGGAGGCTAGACTCTGGTGGGATAGATATTTCTCCTTTTGGGAGAAATTTGCACTGAACCTGTCTGCCAGTATGTTGGTAATGTCTGTGGGTTCAGTGATTTTTTTATCATTTTGGACTAATTCTGAGCATATCTGGGAGTTTCCACCCAGGTTTCTAACATAGCTAAAGAAGACCTTATGTGCTTGCATCTGTACTTGGTGTCCTACCCCCCCCTGTACATGAGAAAGATGACAGTGGTATCTGAAATCTCCTTGGTGTCAGCATCACTATCATTTATCTTTTTGGATCCTAGTACTGGGGTCTGTCAGAAGAGAAATAATTTGGTTGAGACAACATATATCCTTAAATCAAGGTCTTCCCTTCTTCTTCCCTGCTCCAAAGCAGTCATTCACCACAGATGCTTCAGACTTTGCTTGGGGAGCAGCTTCAGGAGGGAGTACAGGGGGAGTAGGACACCAAGTACAGATGCAAGCACATAAATATCAAGGGGATGCTTGCCCTGATCAAGGAACTCAATTCTCTGAACCATCTTTGGTCCCCAGGACCTTTTTAAGTAGTTACAGATAATACCACATTGATGCGGTACATCAACAAGCAAGGGGAACCAGGTCATACCCATGTTGGCTTGGGATACAGCTTCCCAGCACAGTCTTACTTTACAATCATCCTGTATTCTGCCAGAGCACAATTGTGTGGCAGACAAACTGAGCAGGATCAGGGCAGACCCTCACAAATGGAAACTAGATCAGATGGTCTTTCAAGATTTGATCCATTCATGGGGAAGTTGCTCAAGTAGACCTCTTTGCCTCCTCTCTGAACAATCAACTGGCAAAATTCTGTTCAAAGGCACTGTACAAGAAGGCCTGGAAGACAGATGTAATTAATTATTTGTACACAAAAATATTCCTGTATACCTTTATACCATTTCCACTAACATCCAGGGTACTTCTGAAGATTCAGAAGGAATTCCTCAAGATCATTGTGGTGACTCCCTTCAGGCCCAGGAAACTGCGGTTCTTCCTTATTTTGGAAAAAAACAGGGGTAATTACCACAAGTTTCTTCACAGAATGGATCTACTCACACAAGAACAGCGGTGCTTGATACACTATGACATCAATCATCTTCAGCTAACTGCCTGGATGATAAGATCTTAATTCCTTTTAGGGGTCTGTTTCCTGAGGATGTGCAGCAGGTACTAATGGAGGCCAGAAAGCTTGTTACTAGAAAATCATATATTAGCAAATGGAAAAGTTTTTCTAGTTGGTGTGAACAACATAACCAGCACCTAGTCAGGGCTAGTTGTTAACTGATTTTACCATATTTGTGTGAGTTACTGTGGGCTTTCTTATTCCTCTATCAAGCTTCATTTATCAGCCATTTTAGCATGTCTGCATATGGATCCTTCTCTTCAAGGCCATCACATGTCAAAATGTCCTTGAAAGGGGTTTTGCATAAGAACCCTCCAAGTAAATGGGTAGCCTCGCCTTGGGATCTTAATTTTGATTTAGAGACACAGACACTTGCTCCACTTGAACCAGATAATCTGGCTGTCTTGAGGTTCTTATCATGAAAAACAGTTTTATTGATTGCTCTGACCTCAGCAAGAAGGGTATCTAAGTTGCAAGGTCTTATGGTGAGTCAACCCTACCTCATTTTACTCAAGGACAGGGATTCTTTGAGAGCTAATTGTTCTTTTATGCTTAAAGTAGTATCTGAGTTTACTTTAAGTCAAACTGTACATCTTCTCATTTTCTTTCCTGAACCTAAAAACAAGGGAGAAAAGATACTTCCATACCTTGGATGTCCAGGGACAACTCAGATACTTTTTTGACAGGACTAAATTTTTCAGATCATCAGATCAATTCTTCATATCTTCTGAAAGTAAGAAGAAGGGACAACCGATGTCAAAACAGTCTATTTTCAAATGGTTGTCTAAGCATATTAATTTTTGTTATACTCACCATGACAAATCTATTTCAGGCAGGGTCAAGGCCTACTCTATAAGAACCTTGGCTTCTCATATGTTTTATGGAAAGGGTTGGATTCTAGAAATATCCTTGAAGTTGCTACTTGGTCATGTTTAATACATTTACAAAGTACTATAAGCTGGACTCCTTTTCTATGTTTAGATCATGCTTTTCTAACACCAGTCTCCAGGGGCTCCTGGAGCCTTCTCTTTCAACCTCCCAAATTTAGTTAGTTATGGTAATCTACCCATATAGCTAAGGCTACTGCAGGAGTGATAAATATGAAGAACATAGTACAGTCATTTAAGTTGAAATTACCATAACTGCAGATGTTTGAATGATCACTGCTGTAGTAGCCTCTCCATCCCTCTTTCTTCTTTGTGTGTGTTTTATGCCAAGGAATGTACTTTTATTTTCTGTTATTCCTAATCTTGTCCTTTCAGGGCTCAGCCTCCCTCTCTATGCTGGCAGGAAAGCTCTGAAGGTCAGCATGTCCAGACTTGTCTTTTAGTCAGGTCAGCTCAAGCTGCTTGATGGTTTGGGAACGTGGAAGGTGACCTGAAGTTTTGGAAGCTGTCTTGCTGGTATATCCTTGGCAGAATATAATCTATATAGCTAAGGCCACTGCAGCAGTGATCACTTGAGCAACTATTGTTATGATAAGTTCAGCTTACACAACTGTACTATCTCCTAGTAACTTAATCAGAATACTCCTTTATTTCTTAATACAAATTCTCTCACTTCTTTCTTTTTGTACTTTTGACAGAGAACACTCTTTCCACACTTCAGATAGATAGATCCTCATTTCTAAAGTTACAAGCTTATTCAATTTCTTGGGACTACTCTGCAGTATATATTTTCCTTTGTTACTAGGTAATACTCTTCTACACCTGCCCAATAGTAAAATGCCTAACCTGCTATCAGATTCAAGCCATAGCTTTAAATTATACTTAAACCTATGCATTTATATAGTTATTGGTTTATTTATATTAACAATACACTTATGAAGTTTATTGCTTGTACCTCAGGGGTTATAATAACAGACTAAAAGTTTCTTCTTAAGTTTATCAAAGTCCTTGCAGTCTTTATCATCCATGTCCATTTACATTTTCATTGCTTCTCTTTTGTGGTATCACACTGCCAATGTGTCACTAAATACAGTCCTTGATTATATTCCTTGGCTTATTTCTTCTGATATGATACAGTCTTCTATTTGGCAGCCATAGGACCCAGTATAATAAGCTTTTGTTGTAGTTGCATCAGCTTTTGGTTAGTCCACTTCTGCAGTTCCTCAAGCTTCCCCTGTAATTTCTCATTGTTTGCTAATGTGAGTTAATACATAAAGAACAGTTACAGTTCTATAAGGAACTTGTAACCCAAATATGGTTTACACTTGGCAGCAGAGGTACTGTGAGGACTTAAAAATTGTAAGTGTAAGTGTAAGTCCAAAAATGACACTAGATTCAGGACTATGTAAAACAATGTTTATAAACATTCAACAAACAAAAATATGAATCCACTTATTTTTGCAGATTCAAGAAATGTAAACAGTACCGGAGTTATTTCTCATGGCAGTGTTCCATTAACCCACTCCCTCCAGAACCCTCTATATCCAAATTTCAGCTCTGTAAGAAAATATTTCCACAAGTTGCATTCTGCAGTTTAGCCCATTCTGAAGTATGTCACTCTACTCTCTTTAGGTATTCCTTCAGATGGTCATCAACATGAGGGACTAACTTTCTGGATTTAATCATTTTGACTACTGTATTTTATACCATAATCATTAACAATGAAGATTTTGTAATCTAGATGATGGCTATGAGACAATTCCCATACTCCAAAAGACAGTATACAATTTCAGTATACATTTAAAGGCACATTTATATTTCATCTAACTGAAATATTGAAGGATGTATGCTAAATTGCGGAGAATTATTATTTTTTTCAACACTGAATGTGTTATTCTTGCACACTCTAAAAATACTATTGATAATCTTAGAGATAGCATTTAATAAAGACATCATTTGCTAAGCATGGTTGTTGCTTTCAGAAATCTCACCTTCTAAATGAAGCAACTCAAAGGTTGGAATATTACAATTCGTAGAACAAGGACAGAGATCTCAGCATGGGATAATTGGGTGGCTTTCACTTACATTTATTTTTTATTTTTATTTTATACTTTTGTTATATTATATATTTTATTTTCATTTTGTCAATATCTAATTGTTGATGTGATTTTTGATAGGTTTATAATCAGCAAATAGATATATAGTTATCTGCTGTTGTCAGTAGAATCAGTTATCCTTTTCAAAATAATTTTGCAAAAAATAAGTGAATGTGTACTAAATCAGAATGTTTCACATATGTTGTCAATCAATCTTTTTTTCTGTAAGATGCCAATATACATCTCTTTAGTAACTCAAGTTCTATATGATATCCTGATTACTGGCAGTAATGAAACAGGCACAAGTAAGATTATGAATTAGCTCCAGCTGTGATTTAAGGGTCTATATTACATAAACAAACTTTTGAAAGTTTGACTGTCATATGGTCTACACCATATGATTGAACTTTTAAAAGTCTGAACATCTAGTAAAAAAAAAAAAAAAATACACAAATAACCTACCTGAACGTTTTAAGCGGGGGGAAAGCCCCTCTGCACTCACCACTTGGGGGGGGGGCTGTACCCCCCACACCCCCTGCTCTTTAAATATACCAACTCTGAGATCACACTACAGTGCAGAAAAGGAAAAGCATCCCATTCCACGCTGTACGTAGATCTCCATTAAAATTTTCGAACTTTCAAAAATTTGATCATATGGTGTCGACCATATGACACTCAAACTTTTGAAAGTTTGATTATATAATATAGACCTGTGGTTGAAGATAGGCTTGTTTCACCAAAAAGGAAACTAGCTAGACTTGTATGTATATATATATATATATATATATATATATATATATATATATATACACACACACACACACACACACACACACACACACACACATGTACATATATATATCTATATATATATATATATATATATATATATATATATATATTTTTTTTTTTTTTGGCCATTCAGTCTCCATGTTTCTTGACTCAGTGTAGCAGATCCAGACCTTTCAAATGGTTATGAGCAAAAATATGTATTTGCTTAGTAAAGTACCTAATAATGTATGGAATTATCACACTAGAGTAATTATATAATGACATTTTCTACAAATCACTGGAACATTTGTAAAGCAAGTTGCTTTATATTTCCATCTTTGCGCGCGCGTGTGTGTGTGTGTGTGTGTGTGTGTGTGTGTGTGTGTGTGTGTGTGCATGAGTGTGCATTCTGAGATGGGCTAGAGTTCCTTCCAGCTTCCAAGCTTCCAGGAACGTTTCCTGCTATGCAGTTTTCTACATACAATTTACCATTCAGTCCTCATATTTCATGCCAAAAGAAATAATGCAGACTGGCAGAGGTGACCTTTCAGTAACTTAATCCTGTTAACAAAAATTTATTTAGGGACTAAAGATAGCAAACATTTGCAATGCATAATGATAGCTTTAGAAGGAAACCAATCAAGTTTCCCTCACTTTTCAAAAAAATGTTAATGGAAGCTAATAACAACAGACTGATTATATCATAGGGTTAAGACAAGTGTGTTCTTCATCCATTACCAGAGCAGCAATGTCATCTGTTGCAAAAGTCTATGCATCAAGGAAAATACTGCATACAAATGCAAAAAATAGCCTTTGGAAGCAGCTATGAGCTGTTAGAAATGAAGCAACATTGTTTGCTTTGTTTTATTTTAAATCTGCAGAGATACATATCTTTTATTTTCCATGCAGATCACACTTATTTAAATCTAGCTGGTACGATATAAGAAGATTACATCGGTAATATTCACTTCACTTGTACTTGATTGCATGTCCAGTAAAAGATTTGCAATTCACTGGCAGTAGCTTTTGACTCTTATTGTCATGAACACAAATCACAGCAAAAATTGGCAATCTGAAGTCAGTATCAACAACTCACTATCATCAATCACAGATACAACAAATGGACTTAAAATGGGCTAGCTACTGCTCTCATCAGTCAAAAATATTCCCAAAAGTGATTTATAGCAGTGAGTGTGACCTGTCAGTTTGAAAATGTCTCTTCTTCATCATTCCTTTATCATTTCATACTGGATATTATTAGACAATATTGAAACATTAAATCAGCTGGATAACATTTTAACAGTTATGGTATTGATATGATGCACTAAATAAAAACACAGATGGCATATTTTATATCTCAGGTTATTTGGCACTTGAAGCTGTTCAGCAATTCACTGAATGTAACAATGCTTCCATTTAAATAGTTGGCATCACACTATCCAAGTTGTAGCGTCAACCATAATTTGCCAAACTGCAGTTTTCAACATGTTTTCTCATTTTTTTTTCTTATTCTAGAAGTTATCACATTCTTGTCACACTGGTATAAAGCATACATATGGTTTAATTTGGTGATGTGACAACTTCAAGACTCAAAGATGTACTCCAGATGTGATATACTTGTATGTGTTACAGTAACTCAATACACAATAACTATATTCTAAAACCCATGTAAGTTGAAAGAGGTTATTAGGAAAAGAAAATAACACATTTGACACTGAAATTTATGCAAGTCAAATTACAGTGAAGCTTGCAACAGTACAAGTTGTTTTCGTGTCTTCAGGAGAAATATTTTTTTATAATTTTATTTTGTTTAACAGATAAGGTCCTATGAATTGGAGTTTCTGTCTGGGGTGAGCAGTGTCACAGATTTTTTACTTGCTCAGATTCTTACAGTAAACAACTGAAACTGAAAGAAGTAAACACAGAATTACTACACTAAGTCAACAGCTTCTAATTTTAAATATCTGAACAAAGCAGGACAGATGTTGTATGCATTTAGCAAATATAACACTGATATTTAAATACATAAACACAGAATCAGGTCTGATGCTTGCATATCTTTTAATAACTACTGAAAGAATATTCTTGTGCTCTCATCTGGGAATATGGAAATGTCTACACTAACAAATGCAGGCATATATACACAAACACAAATGCACACCTCCTCGCTGCTCTTTAATAAATGGCAAAGCAATGATAGATAATTATGTGTGTGTATATATATATATATATATATATATATATATATATATATATATATATATATACATATATACACACACACACACACACACACACACACACACACACACACACACACACACACACACACACACAGTCAGACACATATGTACACACACACACACACACACACACAGTCAGACACATATGTACACACACACACACACATATATATATATATATATATATATATATATATATATATATATATATATATATACACAGTATAAAGATTTGCAAGACAGCATTACTTAATATTTTATATTGTGTGTATATACTCCCAAATGTCAAGAATATCTGAGAGTCCCTGAACCAACAGCAATAACCCCCCCCCCCAACTATTGCTGCTGCAAAACATCAGGATTGTTTTATTACTGAAACTGCATGTACAGGATGTGTACTGTGTTTAATAATACTAATTTGAAAAATAAGTGCCAGCACTATTTTAACAGCACTTTTAGTTTTTGTGCAATCAGAATGTACTTCCCTATCATAAATTTAGGGATCATAGGAAATTACTAGTCTATTGGCCCTGAGGCCCTTATAAGCCTAGTCAAGAGTTTAGCCCATGTATAGATAAATCAGCACCACATGCCACTGTCCAACAGGGCCATAGGTGGAATCCCAGGGATGCATTTTCTATTTCCCATCCATTTATCCAGGTTGCGCATAAAAAAGGGGTAAAGAGGTACTCTGCTTGATGTGGAGATGGAGTCTATTCCACAGATGGGGAAGTCTCTGGGACATAAATCTGTCCTGCCAACAAGTCCTATTGATGTCACAGACGAGGTTGAGTCGGTGTGTGTGGGTTACTCGAGTGGAGCTTGACTTGTGGATATGCAGCAGTCCCATCAAAGCGGGGTCCAAGATCACCTTGTATGCCAGACAGAGGTCACCTCTGAGGAGTCTGTATGAAACAGATTAGCGGGATGGGGCTTTTAGCCGATCTGTGTATGGTAGATTTTTGAGCCCCTGGATTCTGCTGGTGAGGATCCTCTGTGGTCTCTCCAGTTGCTGCATGTGGTTTGTAAGGTACATGCCAAATGGGTTGTTCTACTCAATAATGGGCCTTATAAAGGAAGACTACAGGGATGTTATGACCTCCTTGTCCCTGAATGAGATACCTTTCCTTATGAGGTTGGCCATATAGAAAGTTTTCCGATCAATGGAAGCAACATGGTGGTCAAAAGTCAGGTTGCTAACAATCTGGGTGCCCAAATATCCTATGACTGACTGTGTGCTTAGGACTTTGTTAATAATGTAATAATTTGTGGGGAAATCACTCTCCCCAAATGGGATGATGATGCACTTTTTGCATTCAGCTTGAGGCCATGTTTCTGGAACCAGTCATTTGTTTGGGTGAGACCTTCTTGGAGAATGTCCACGTCACTAGGGGAATTTATGACAGTGCCCAGCTTGCAATCATTTGCAAACTTGGTCAGCCATAGCCTACTGGTTTTGGCCTGTACCTCAGAAAAGTATATCCCAAATAACAGAGGCTCCAAGACCGAACACTGGGGTACGTCACTTGATACAGGTCTACTGCTTGAGGTGGCTTCCCCTATTTTGACTAAGTGGGTTCTATCAGTGAGCCAGTTAGCTACCCATCTGGTAACATATGGATTGATGCCTAGTTGAGAGATTTCATCTATTATACCTGAGTGGGGAATAGTGTCAAAGGCTTTGGCCAGGTAGACAGTGTGCACTGTCTTCCCTCGGCCATGGCTTTGATGACTATCTCAAAAAATGTTGATCAAATTTAACAGATATGACCTCCCCTTGACAAAGCCAAACTCTGTAGGATCGAGTGTTTGGAGGCTGCCAATGTCATTGCTGATGAGGTCCATGATAATTCATTCCATGGCCTTGCAGATCAGGCTAGTTAGGCTGATGGGTCTGTAATTACCCAGATCGGTGGATGTTCCACCTTTGTATAAAGGGATGACAGTGGCTGTCCTCCACACAGCTGGGACAAAGCTGGTACTCAGCATATGGTTGAATAGGGTACCTAATGGTGCTGCAAGTTCCTGCCTGAGTTCATGTAGGATGCAGCCTGGGATGTTATCAGGTCCCATGGAGGCTGTATATTTTACCTTTGAGAGAGCAGTGGTGACCTGATCCCTAGATATAATGGGAAGGTGACAGGTACTGGGAATGTACTGATTTACTGATGGGGGGACAGAGGGGTGAAAATTTTGCTGAATCTGTCAGCCAGCAAGTTTGCTATTTCTACAGCATTCGTATATGTGATGTCCTTGACAACCAATTTTGAAAAGATCTGGGTGCTACCTTTGAGATTATGGACATATGCGAAGAAGGCCTTATGATTGTTTTTAGTAGATGTGGTCAATTTAGACTTGAAGTTTGCTTTGGAGGATTTCACTACTGCTGTTTTTTTGCTTGTTTAGGCTATGGCGAGATTGCTTCCAATTGGGCACCTGCGCCTTCTTGGTCCTGGACAACAATTTTTTTCTTTCGTTATAATGTTTATTTATTGCACATGTCCAGCAGGCAGGTTTATTTTTCCTTGTAGAGGACGATTTAGTCCTGTCAGGTATTCCTGATTCCATTCATCTATATAAATGTTCGTATAGTAATTTGGTATAGTTTTGGATACTGGTGCCTGTTCGTAGAGAGGGGGTGAGGGATGTGAAGCTGTTTATACCAACTCTCAAGAGGCTGTAGTCAGCTTTGGAGAAGTTTTTTTGTTTGACCCTAGCTAGAGGAGGGGTCAGGGAAGATGGTGACTTCCAACATGACCACTTTATGGTCGGATCTTACAAGGGAGGATGATACTGTAAGGATGCTGCAGTCGTTACTCATGTTGGTTAATACCAAGTCCAAGATATTATCACCTCTTGTGGGCATACCTCTCAACCATGCTGAAT
This sequence comes from Protopterus annectens, assembly GCF_019279795.1. NCBI lineage: Eukaryota > Metazoa > Chordata > Ceratodontiformes > Protopteridae > Protopterus > Protopterus annectens. The sequence goes on along the minus strand of NC_056735.1, from coordinate 522,866,534 downwards.
TACTCATTTTTTACCGAGTTTTGGGGTTCTAATGAAGGGGTGCCAAGATTCCCGAGTGGCACCCCTTCATTTTCGATTTTTTTTCTTTTTGTTTTTTAGTTTTTTAATTTCCATGGCTGTTGGAGCTGACGTCATCACGTACGTGATGATGTCAGCTCCCTCAGGGATTCCAGCCTGAGTGATGACTTCAGCTCCCTCTACCAGCCTGTCGGAATTGAGCTCAAGGAGCTCACGCATTTCCGGCTGGCCGCTGCTTCAAAATGCAAGCGGGAATGGCTGGCCTGGCTGCAGTGGAAGAGCTTGTTGGATTATGGGGAATAGAATATAAGGAAATTACAAATGCGATGCTGCTACTGCAAATGTGAGCGGGAACGGCTGTTTGGAAGTGGCTGCGGATGCAATGTAGAATGGTAAGGACTGTGCGTGTGCGCATATGCCAGAGAGAGGAGGGGGAATATTTATCTGTTCTATCATTGTAGAACGCGTTTTTTTGTTTTTGAAATGCTAACGACATACATCACAGGATCTCCAAATGGTTTCTGCTGAGCCCTTTATAGAGAGACGTGGGTTTATGTTGTTTTCAAACACTCTATGTGATTAGTTCCTGTGATATGATCCATACCACTAAGGTGGTATTTCAAATAAGAGCACTTTAGAAGGTCATAGCACTGCAAGTTCCCTACCCTCAATACTGCACTTAGGTTCATAGGTTCATACTAGGCTATCTTCCCTAGGGCATTTATAAGCCTAGCCAGAATGTGTTTGGCTTTCGCCACCCATTTTAAATTTATTTTGCTATGCCCTTTTTCGAGGTTAGTATACTGTGCCTCTGTCTAACAGTGACACAGAAGTGATACCCGGGATAAACCTCTGATCTCCCATCCACTCATCAAGATTCCTCTTGAAGAGAGTCAATGATGGACTCTGCCTAACCTGGACTGGGATTTTATTCCAGAGTGAAGGGAGCCTCTGGGTTATGAATCTGTCCCTCCAGCATGTCCTATTTATTTCAGTGCTGAGGTTCAAGTCTCTCGAGCGCATAGCTCGATGGGATTTGGATTTTCTGAGGTGCAGCATGTCCATTAATTCCGGGTTGGACATGGCTTTATACGTCAGGCACAGATCGCCTCTGAACAGGCGGCATGCCACTGAGTAGAGCTGGAGTTTCTTTAACTGGGCAGCATATGGCATCTGTTTGAGCCCTTTGATCCTCTTGGTGATGTACTTTTGGGGTCTTTCCAGTTGCTGCAGGTGTCTTGTAAGGTACATCCCAAAAGGGGCATTGTACTCAATTATGGGCCTGATGAGGGATGAGTAAAGAGGCACGATGACCTCCCCTGATCTAGATGTGAATCCCTTCATGATTAGGTGGGCTATATAAAATGTTTTTCTAACCACTTTGGCCACGTGGTTGTCAAATGAGAGATTGCTATCAACTTGGGTCCCCAGGTCCCTAATTACTTCTTCTGTACTTAATGGATTACCACCTATGTGGTAATTTGTGGGCACTTTGTTTTTGTCAAAGGGGATGACTATACACTTTTTGGCATTTAGCTTGAGGCCATGGCTCTGGCACCAGTTGTCTGTTTCTATGAGGCCCTTTTGGAGGATGCTTGTGTTGGCTGGAGAGTCTATTATGGCGCCCAGTTTGCAATCATCTGCGAACTTGGTCAGCCACAGTCCTTCCATGTTGGCCTGTACCTCCGAGAAATATATACCAAACAAGAGAGGTCCCAGGACTGAGCCTTGTGGAACACCACTTGTAACTGGTTTGGAGTCTGACATGGCTCCAGCAATTCTAACCATGTGGGTTCTGTCCTTGAGCCAATTTGCAATCCATCTAGTGACATAGGGGTTTATATTTAAGCTGGTGAGCTTATCTATAATGCCTGAGTGGGGTATTGTATCGAAGGCTTTTTGCGAGGTCCAGGTAGGCTGTGTGGACCACCTTCCCCTCGTCAATGGCCTTGGTGACTGTTTCAAAGAAATCAACCAGGTTTAAGAGGCAGGATCTGCCCTTAACAAAGCCGAACTGGGTAGGATCCAGTGTCTGTAGGTCCCCAATATCTTTATTTATGAGGTCCATGATGATCCTTTCCATAGCTTTGCAGACCAAGCTAGTCAGGCTTATGGGGCGATAGTTTCCAGGATCCGTTGAGGCACCACCTTTATGGAGAGGGACCACTGTTGCTGTACGCCACTCTTTGGGCACATATCCTGTAGTAAGGCTGAGACTGAACAGTAGTTTTATGTTTGGGTTTAGCTCTTCTTAGATTTCATGTAGGACACAGCCCGGGACAGCGTCTGGTCCCATTGATGCTGTGTTTTTTGCTTTGCAGAGGGCGGCTCTTACCTGAGCATCTGAGATGTCAGGGGGCAGCACTCTGCTGGGATAGATATTTGTCCTTTTGGTGGGGGGGGGAGAAGTTTGCGCTGAACCTGTCAGCTAGGATGTTGGCAATGTCTGTGGGTTCAGGATATTTTTTGTCATTTTGGACTAATTCTGAGCATATCTGGGAATTACCACCCAGGTTCCTAACATAACTAAAGAAAGCCTTGTGATTATCCTTAGTGTCCTGTGCAATTTTTCTCTCGAAGCTGGCCTTAGACAATTTTATGAGTGCCCGTAGTTTTTTGCTAATACTGATCAGTGATGCCTTCCCTTTTTGGGATTTTGCTCTATCATTTAGTAGTTTCCTCCTTCTATTGTATAGTTTGTTTATGGCTGGGGTCCACCAGACAGGACGTCTGCCTTTGGAGGATTGGGTCTTGGTTTTATTTGGAATTGCATGATCCATGCATTCCTGAAAGTGTTCATAGAATGCGTTTATAAAGGATTCTGCGGTCTGGGCCGTATTTTCCACAGGCCTGGGGGCTTTGAAGGATTCCACCTCGGTTTTGAGGAGTGTGAAATTTGCTTTAGAGAAGTTTTTCACTGTGGTTTTCTGGGCAGGGGGTGGGGTCGGGATGTGAATATCCAGTGAGATTAGTTTATGGTCTGATCTTACCAGTGAGGGATACACTTCTGGTCTGGAGCATAGAGTCCACATGTTGGTGATGATCAGGTCCAGTATGTTTTCCCCTCTTGTGGGAGTGGTAACAAGTTGTTCCATAACATTTGAGTTTATAAATTCTAGGAACCTTTCGGCTAGGGTGTTGGAGCTAGAGTAATGCTCCCAGTATATGTTTGGGTAGTTGAAGTCACCCAATATAATGGTGTTTGGAGAGACCTTCATATTTTCCAGTGTTCTCAGAAAGGCCGAGTGGGGTTCCTGGGTTTGGGAGGGTGGTCTGTAGCAGGCTATAAACTGGAAGGCAGTTTTACCCACTGTTAGTTGCACATGGATAGTCTCTGATGCTTCGTGCTTTGCCACCAACCTGGAGGTGTGGGTATCTTTGATGAATATTGATACTCCCCCTCCTTTTGTGGTTCGGTCCAAGTTTTGGGGCCGAAAAGCATGGTATGAGGTATAACCTGGTAGTGCTGGGGTGCTCTCGGGAGCCCTGAACCAGGTTTCTGTTACTGCACAGATATCGATGTTCTCCATGCTAAGGAGAGTTTTGAGTGCGTGCATCTTGAGGTTTAGACTTCTGGCATTGAGTAGCATTACTCTTAGTTTCCTATCCCTTGTGATACCTATGGAGGTGGGTTTGTCTTTTGAGCCTTGCCTAAAAAAGGCACTATGGGGGTAGCAAGAGCCTTTGCCAATATCCGAAAGCCCAGGGGTGACAGGTGCAAGCCGTCCCTAGCGAAGTATCGTGGCTTGTCGAGCATATCATCCCAAGCTGACAGGCATTGGATCCCCTTTAAATGACACCAGTACTTAAGTCAATTGTTGAAATTTATCATCTTGTCTTCATATTGTGGCATCATTCTTGGTGAGGGTAAGATGCTACTCAAGGTCAGGGTCATACCGGCCTGGGCTACATGCTCAGAGAGCTCCTTTATGTCTCTTTTCATGTAGTCCAGGGATGTACGTCTCAGGTCATTCACACCAACATGGACAATGACTGAGTCATATTTGTACTTGCCTTGGAGTGACCTGAGTGCTTGTGTTATGTGGCGGATCCTAGCTCCCGACAGGCTGCTCACCGTGACCCTCTCCTTGTTCAGCCTGGTGAGCGGGACGTCAGTGTGCCTGACGATAGAGTCACCTATTACAAGTGTATCAGGTGTGTTGTTTAGTCTTAAGGGCTGTGACTGTTCGGCACACTGGCTTTGTGAGATATGTGTTGCACGTGTTTTGTTTTGGGGTAGTGGTTGCTTGGGTGTCTGGTTTGGAGGTCTCTGCTGCTTAGGCAGATCTTTATTTAGAGCCTCTGAGTATGTTTTTGTGTGATTATGTGTTTGGTTTGCTGTCGTGGTAGGTCTATGTGAGACTGGAATTGTAGTGAGTGTGGTTTCCTTCTCCTCTTGACTGGTTATGCCAGTACTGAGTTGAGAGAGCTTAGCCTCCAGTTTGGCTATATGGTTGCATCTCTCACATGTGTTGGAATTTGAGATTTACTCATTTGTTGACAAGAAGTCTTTTAGCCTGTTGTCAGTTACCTAGACTGTTTTCCTGTAATTACAACATACACTTTGTTGTATGCTTTCGTGGCTGAAGATAGTACTTAATTATACCCCTTGGCAGATTTTTCATTGCATGTTATTTACTACAGAATACAAAAGCAGAAGGTAAGAGAATGAAATTTGAAGGTACACGAAAGCACTTCTATTAGTGAAAGGGAACGGTAATGGCTGCTCCCCAGTTTTAGAAATGCTTCAGATGCTTTAAAGTGTTATGAAGAGACACAAGGCAGTTTGATTAGTGCAATATGTCACAGGACAGGGAGAAGCAAGCATAATTTTAAATAAGGTGTAGTAAATACAAATATTACAAAGAGAAGAAGTAAGCCAGCATTTGGATACTATGGAAACATATGAGGTAAAGCAGCAGGCATCAAAACATGAAAAGCTGTTAGATATACACAAGTGAGTGTACAGAGGATTAACAAAAGGAAATTTACAGAAGAATTAAAAATACAGGTTTGCAGTTACCATGATAAGTTTCATGACAATCCTACAAATAATGCCTCAGAAATTGGAAAAGGGAGAAAACTTTATCTCTAAGTTGTGTCATTATCTATCAGCATTTGTATCCATTTCTTTCTCTCTTTCTTTCGTTCTCAATGTTATTCCTGAAATCCTTGCACAGAGCTTGTCTAGGGCTTCCCTCAGACAAAAAAAGAAACTGAAATGTCTTTCCACCAAGACCCCTTAATGTCCGCAGCACCATGGAATATAGATAGTGGTATGAAACTGCAATAAGCCTAATAATGCAGAAACAATTTTCTTGGCATCACTGTATATAATTTTCATTGTACTACATATACACAAGGACTACAAAGCTAGCAAAAATAAGAAAAAAATATAACGGATCACAGCATCAATGATAGAAAAATAAACTCGACCAAAATATAGGCAATGCTAACAAAACAGGTAACATTCTTAGAGAACACAGTACAGAACAATATTTATTTAAAATTAGAGGTCAAATAATTACTTTTATGTAGCTGAATCAAAACAAGCTTCCCACTCCGACTTTCCATCTCCACCCTTTCTGTTATTTGTCAATGCAAGTTATTTCAGAACACCTGTCTTTAGATGGTGACATATGAAAACAGAGCAACAAAGTCAACAACAAAGATCTGGAAACAAGTGTTTGACCTCTTGTTTTGTTTACATTAATGACCTGTGATTATCCAGTTGACCAGCAGAGTCAGAACTACTTGTGTTTTTTCCCAGCAATGAATTTTTCATCATTTGTTTGTGTTACAGCCATTCTGGTCATGATTTAAATAAAGTCAGAGTTGCATTCTGTGTCTGAGAGCTTTCACAATCCCAATATCATGAGATGTTTGACCAAATACTTTGATTTATAAAAGAAAAAAGCCTACCAGTCTATGTAACTTATTTAAGCCTGCTAGGTTATATGAGCCCACCACCACTTCTGAGCTTTGCCCAGGTTTTTTGTTCTCAGAGTTGAGAGCTAAAGTGAGAACTGAATTTGTATTCCCCCCAGTTTTTTTCTGCTAAGAGTTGAGAGCTGTGGTGAGAAGTGAGAAATGAAGTCACTAAATGATAGCCAGTAAGTTTCAGTCTTCTTATTCTTCAGGAAGCTGCTGATTCACCATTGTGGTATGTTGCGCTGACTGTAGTACATAGGGTCCTCCTGGGTCCAAAACTTACTAGTGAAATGCATGGTGGTAACATAACATTTTATTCTAGCAAATTTACAAAATTATACAAGCAATGTTTAAAATGTGTATCTGCTTTTTGATCTTTTGTGCCCCCCCCCCAAAAAATGAAATTGAAAATAATTGCGAGAGGCTGCGCAAGATGCCTATGGCTTACACTGCTGTCATTCTATTTATAGTGCGAGTGTGAAAGTAGACTTTTATGATGGAAATGTTCTGAACTGGGCAGTTTTGTCATTATTGGTTCATGCATTTTGTTTTATTGCCTACAGTACAGTCTACTGGAAAAATGTTCAAACAATAAATTTAAAATGCGCTCTAACAAGTGTGCTGTATTATACAAGGAATATAATAAAGTCAGCAAGGTGTATCAAAGAAAACATGTATGTTTCTTGTTTTGTGTGCAAATGGTCAATGATTTGAAAACAGCCCAAAGATAATCTCTATCCACCACTGGCCAGATGTATTTTCTTTGAATGCGGTGTGGGTTTCAATGCTGTTTCAATGAATGTGAGTTTCAAGGGCAGACACGTTTTAATGCCAAGTCTATTTTCATTGTGAGACAGTATTGCTTTTACCAAATGTCTATTAGTGTTTGTGCATTGTTGTTCTGTAAAAATAAAATCCATATAATCATTGTAGAAGTAAAGCAGTATGCACACATTAGTGTTTATGTTAAATGGGGAGAAATAGCCAGGCAATGGGACAGTGGAATGGCTGCAGGGGGAAGCTGGTGCCATATTTTGCTTGCCTGTTCTTCAGTTATGTTTGAAAGTTGGTATCCCACAATTCCATTGGAGTGGGAGGGATTACATAATCATGTATGCAAATTAGATGTTAATCAGCATACAGATTTGTACTATTTTTCATGGGCCTTGTCCAGATTTTTGATGTTTCCAGGTTGAGTGGTATGCTTGTGGGGTATTGACTAGCTGTTCCAAAGCATTTGCATTGACGAAATTGAGGAATCTCTGGGCATTTGTGTTCTGGCACGAGTAGTTCTTCCAGTCTATGTTTGGATAGTTAATGTCACCCAGGATCAGGGTAAAGAATTGAATCTTGATAGAGTCAAAGATGTCTAGATAGGCAGTTTGGACATCATGAGTCAGATTTGGGGGCTGGTAGTTAGCTATGATTTGTATAGGGGTCTTTTCAAAGGTTAACTGCAACTGGAGTTTCTCTTGTACGTCATACTGTCTGACCAGCCTGGAGCTGTGTAGGTCTTTAATATATACTGAAACTCCACCTCCTTTAGCTTTACTGCCCACAGTTTGGGGTCTGAATGTATGATAGGATGAGTAACCAGGTATGACTGGGGTGCTCTCCACAGGTTTCTATGACTGTGCAGATGTCAGCATTTTCCAGGGTTAAGAATGCTTGCAATGAGTGCAGTTTCATGTTTAGACTCCTAGCGTTTAGCCGCATGACTTTTAATTTGGGGTTTGTTGAAATTTTTATCTTGGTAGTTTTAACCTCATCACTTTTTCTAAAAAAAGTCACTATGGGGAAGGCAAGTGCCTTTACCAGAAGCCTGAAGCCCAAGTGAGACAGATGCAGGCCATCTCTCGCAAAGCATTGTGGTCTGTCAATCCTGTCTTCCCAGGTAGGTACTGGATCCCCCTGGAATAACACCAGAAACTAAGCCAATTCTTAAAGTCAGTCTTTTCTGTTTGTATTGAGGCATCTTTCTGGGTGATGGTAGAATGCTGCTCAAGGCTAGGTATATACCTGCCTGGGACACATGTTCCGCAAGTTCAGTCATGTCTTTGTTCATATAGTCCAAAATAACACTGCCAAATAAACTACTGGTCTCTCCTTGAAGCCATGTAATTCATCTGTTTATCTATCTATCTATCTATCTATCTATCTATCTATCTATCTATCTATCTATCTATCTATCTATCTATCTATCTATCTATCTATCACTTATGCATACAAATACATTTAATATTTTCTAAATCAGCATGCAAATAAATAGATTTGTTCTAAGAGATATGGCATGGATCATTCAGGATGAGGCATTGATCTGCTTTTTGTGAGGCTTCAAAGACAGTGCCGTAGATTATACTTTCCAGAACTTTCCACTACAGAGAAAGACTAATTAAGCATATTCTAAACTGAGAAGAAGAACAATTGCTTTAGTCAGTGCTTTCTGAAGTTTCTGAAGATGTTATGTGTTCTAGACATGAGGGTTGTAATATGTGGCTAGACACTGGGAATAAGTAAATTGACTAGCAAACTACCCAAGGGCTCAGTCCACGGGTCATTAATATTCCCATGTTTGTGCTACACATTTCTGAGGGATGACAGAACTGGGTCATCCTCCTTGCTGATGACACAACGTAAAGTGCATCTGTGATGAAAAGGGGAAGAGTCAAAGGAAGCATTTGGAAAGACTGACAAAGTGAACAGAAAGGTCCAACTTAAGGTTCAATGCAGAACAATGCAAAGTGCTGCAGTTGGTGCACTACAAAGCAGGGATGAAATATCAGTTCATAGATGCAGGACTGATAACAACAAAACAGGAACTGAATCTTGGGTGTTGATAATACCTGGGTTAAACCATCATGATTAGAGTGAATCAAGAGTGTCAGCAATCAGAATTCTGTACTGCATCCTCAAGGACATAGACTTCAAAAGCAAGCATGTAATGTTTCCACAATACAGATCCTTGTTCAAACCACAACATGAGTTTTGTATGGAGTTCTGTTGAACATACAAGGAAAGAGGCATCAGGCTGATGGATGGAATTCCAAAAAAACCCACTGGAAAGAAATATAGATGGGTTGGATGGGGAAGGTTATGACTAGATACTAGAGAAGTTAGAGCTCTTCTTACTAAAGACTGGAAAGGACAGCATAGACATAACATTATGCACAAGATCGTATCATGGAAATGTGAAGGTGTCACCTTGAAACAGAAAGGAAGAATCAAGGAGGGGGGTATAAACAGAAGATTATACAGGTCAACTACTGTCAGTATCTCTGAATGTGCTTCTTCACTGAGAAGGCTGTTTACCTACGGAATGGAGTACCTGAAATGGTGGGGAACAGACAATCTACAGCAATATTCAGGATGGTATGGGACAGATGGCAAACGGGTAAGGGAGGGAATGTTACTTCGTTTTAAAAAGCTAGACTAAAAGTGTATGCAGTATAAATTTTATGGTTTATAAATAGCTTTATTTATGTGTGCATGGAAAGTGACAGCTGGATCAAACCACACTCCACATAGTTGAATACAGTCATTCTTTCACTAAGAATCTCCTTTGGGTTTAAAATGGTCCAGTCATCTTGATGATGTTATGTTCTTATATGAACAAAACACATAGTATTAGATTTAGGAATACTAACCTGCAGCCCAAGCTCCACTAACCACTGACAGGTTTACAGAAAGATAAGTGGTCATTCTGGAGGAGATAATGTCACAGTATTAGATCACCAGTATGACCAATGCACTAGACTTTATTGAGGTTGACTGTGACCAATTAGCCCGACGAGCCTGGTCTGCAAGGCCATGGAACGTATCATCATGGAACTCATAAACAAAGACATTGATAACCTCCAAACTCTGGATCCCACCCAGTTCGGGTTTGTGAAAGGCAGATCATGACTCCTGAACCTGATCAACTTCTTTGAGGCAGTCACCAAAGCCGTGGATGAGGGTAAGGTGGTTCACACAGCCTATCTTGACCTCATCAAGGCTTTCAACACCATCCCCCATTCTGGAATTACAGCTAAACTCACTAAACTAGGTATAAATCCCTATGTCATAAGATGGGTTGCCAACTGGCTCACTGACAGAACCCACACTGTAAAAGTTGCAGACTCCAAATCTGACCTCAAAGCAGTGACAAGTGGAGTACCACAGGGTTCTGTCCTGGGACCTCTCCTGTTTGGTATCTACTTCTCTGAAGTACAGGTAACACAGAAGGCCTCTGGCTAACAAAGTTTGCAGATGACTGCAAACTAGGAGTCATAGTCAAGTCCCCAAATGATGTGGGCATCCTACAGAAGGGCCTCACTGAGACAGATGCCTGGTGTCAGAGCCATGGCCTCAAGCTCAATGCCAAAAAGTGCAGTGTCATCCCCTTTGGTAAAAACTCTGTACCCATGAACTACCACATAGGCAGCAATCTACTTAACACCGAATGTGTGATAAGAGACCAGGTGGACAGTAGTCTCTCCTTTGATAGTCACATCACCACAGTAGTCAGGGAGTCCTTCTACTTGGCACACCTCATCATAAAAGGGTTCTCATCCAGGAAAAAAGAGGTCATTGTTCCCCTCTACTCGTCACTCATTAGACCCATTATAGAGTACAATGCCCCTTTTGGAATGTACCTCACAAGACATCTGCAGCAGCTGGAAAGGCCAATGAAGTACCTCACAAAGAGGATTACTGGCCTCAAACAAATGCCCTGCACTGACCACCTCAAAAAACTCCAGCTTTACTCTGTAGCATATCGCCTGCTCTGTGGTGATCTCTGCCTAACATATAAAGCTATGTCAAACCCAGAGCTGTTGGACATGCTACACCTAAATAAATCCCAATCCCTTTGAGCTACACGCTCTAGGGACCTAAACCTTGTCACCACAATAAACAGTACACACTGGAGGGATAGATTCCTGTCCCAGAGACTTCCTATACTCTGGAACAAGCTACCCATCTATGTCAAGCAAAGTTCTTCATTAGCACTCTTTAAGAAAAATCTTGATGAGTGGATGGGAAATAGGAAATACACTATGGGGATCACTTCTGTGTCTCTGCTGGACAGTGGCACAGGAAAATAACTTTCTTGGGTGGCGTAAGCTATGGAACCTTGCTGGCTAGGCTTACATAGGCCCTTGGGCTGATAGCCTAGTACCTACCTATGAACCTATGAACCTATTAATGAAGAGAGAGAACAGTATTATTCACCTACAGATTCCTGACTGCTAATGTACTCATTAGGTGTATGGAGACTTGTGACTGATCTATAATAACCCAGAAAGACCTACTAATGAGGCAGTTGTTAAACTTCTGCAATTTATTTATAAAACTAACATCACAGAAGTTGTTTACCCAGTAAATTATGAACATATGAAGGATAATATGCTCTTTTGAGATCAAGAGACAGTAAAACAGTCAGATCCTCTTGTTCCTTGGTTATCCGGACTTTATCGGAGAGGCAAAATAGTGTCAGACAAATACTGTGACTTATTCTAAGTGTGTGTTGTTATTGACTATAAAATCCATATGAGCTAAAAGGAAAATATATTAAAGCATTTATAATAATTTCTGGGTGCTTGTCTTGGAAATGTATTATGTCTATTGTTTTCCACAGACAAGGGGCTGAACCAGTTTTAAGAAAAATAATTGAAATATTTTCTAAATGCAATAGAATAAAAGATTCACAACCCATAAGACATTTTTGAACATAAAGCATCAGAGTAATGTTGGTCATAGAAGGGCAATTCTTAAAGCCTGTTATTAATAATTAATAAATGTACTTCAGAAACTGGAAAGGTAATGGTAAAAACAAAGACTGTGTAGTTAATCTGATGATATTGAATATTATGTGGGTCTTCTGGCCCACATGCTTGCTAGCAGAAGATATCTGGCAAAAAATAACAACCCTCTTGGAACTTATCAACTGAACATATTCAGTGGCAATAACTGGCATAATAAATTACTAATCCTTACAAAATGGAGTTGCTAGTTTTATCCCAAAACTTCCTCGACACATCCAGCAAAGCTATCTGTCTCTATTTTATTTTTATTTATTTTATTATTTTGCTCTAGGATAATAAATGCAGCTGTTTTCGCCCTAATTTCCAGAATACAAGGATCAGATACACCACCTGTGATCAGAAACTAAAGTCGCTTGCCCCAGATTGTATGTAGTTGCCTGCTGAGAATGTACTTGAAGAAGATGATACCAAACTGAAATTAGTCTGACTTGCTCAGTTTAGCTGCAATAGGTGTCATCATATAATATTTTGTTCCTACAGTACTTTTGGAGGTTGTGGGCTCTACTCACTGTACTTTAGACCACTGTGTTTATATGTTTTGTACTGTGGATCACTGAGCTCACAAATAATCCATAAAGTCAATAGGAAAACAAGGTACAGGTGGCCATCCTTATGAATGCACTGATATTGCATGTGCTGAATTGTAAACTACTAGCTATACCATAGCTTTTGGATAAGTCTTCAGTCTCCTCACCAATATCAGGCCACCACATAAGACCATGGCCAATGGGCATTTTGCTGCCCACACATGCCCTTCATGGGATCTTGCACAGTGCAAACAAATAGACCAGCATTTGAAATGTGGCAGGATTACTCCTACAGAGGTGGCGGAGAATTTACTGTTTGCCACAGGGAGATAAGACTGAAGTAAAGTTGGCTTCTGAAATGTGTGCAGATTAATTACAGTTCCAGTTGTGTATCACATCCATGTTTATTTACTTATTATTTATTTAATTTGGTTTACTTGGCTAGAGCACTGATCAAATTTTGACCATTTGCAGTCTCAGCCCTGAGATGGATGCATAGTAACAACAGTAAGGTAAGTTTAAAGGTATAATGAAATTATACACTATAATGATATAACATTGATGTAAAAAATATACATATATTTACAAGAAGGTTTAAAAAGAAGTAGAATCAAGAGTAAAGCATAATATACAGAATTATGACTGGGTTAATGGTCATAAAATGCTTATTATGTGTTTAAGGCATGGATGGCAAGAAGTTTACCTCAAGAACAAAGTTTATGAGGGGAATTTTGGCATCCATTTCGAGAATGCATAATTACAGTTATAATTGGAGACCAGATCATAATTCTTTGTTGTGCATAAAGCTTTATTTGCTCCGTATACTACTAGTTACAGAAAAAAAATAATAAAAGTTTTTTGCAGGCTTCCAAAGCCATCTGGACCTCTCAACTGTCCAGATATTTGCCTTATATGTTTAATCTGCTTCTCATAAAATCTTTGGTTTTTGGACAAATATCTGAGGATTGAAGTCACTAAATAATGGCATAAATTTGAGTTTCAGACTTTGTACTCTTCAGAAAATGCTGGTAAGGACACATATCCTTATATTCTAGCAACTTTTTAAGTTTACAACAGGAAGGCAGGGACACATTACCAGTAAGGACAACAGGCAGAAACAAATCTGTTTTTTGTTTCCTCCTGGCACTGTCTTTGCTGATTAGTACTGGCAGATATAACTTCCTAGCATGAGAGCCTACCTTAACAAGTTAAGCAGGGAGTGGTCAATATTTGTTATGATCAGGTCTTGTGCTATACTCGTGCTTAACTGATTTATCTGTTTCTGAATATTGGAGCATAATCACCATGCTTCCTGCAATACATAGGTGTTATACATGAGATAAATGAAGAAAGGACATTGTATGTACAAGAAGGGAGTGAAACTTTGGCAGTGACAGGCAAATGTATACTAGCCCATGAATCACTTAATACCAATAATAGCAAGAAAATAGTCATAATAAATGAGACACAAAATAACTTCAATGACCTACAAAATGATGTACATGCTACGTATTTTTGACACAGTCTCCTTCAATGAAATCCACTGCAGAAATCATTGACTTTACACATGCAAAATGCTATGGGGTAGGGTAGAGTGACTCTGGATTGTAAGCAAGACCAGAAGTGAAGGAAGCACCAGGGTACCTGTGCCCTACTGCTGTCACTAGAAAGTATGTTGTAGATTTAAAGTGACACGACACATCTCTGGCAAGACTTGTACAGCCATCCCCTCCAGGAAAAAGACGGATACCTTATACTGAACCTAGGTTCCTTTTCATGATGGGATTCAGAGTGTGTGTGTGTGTGTGTGTGTGTGTGTGTGTGTGTGTGTGTGTAGAGAAGCACCATGGTGCCAACTTCCTGACTTTGAAACCTTAGCTTTGTCACTTTGGAGTTGCCACTGGCAGATGCTGGAGGATCCAAAACCTCTGATGATGATGGTGAGAGTGTAATTGCACAGTAAGGTTGTTGAATGTCCATATCTCGGTGCATACATATTTCTAACACACACACAACCACACACACACACACACACACACACACACATTATATATATATATATATATATATATATATATATATATATATATATATATATATATATATGTATATCTCCTAGGATTCCATTATGGGGGTTTATTCATGACTTTGGTGGGTCTATATCATATGAGTGAATCGCACAAATTGCAAACGCTCATAATATCGAAGTACAGGACATCAAACTTATTATTGTAGGGGGCTGCAACCCCCCACCCCCCGCTAAATATATATTCCAACTCCAAGATCGCACTACAGTGAGGAAAGGGAAAATATCCCATTCTTCCCTGTACCGCAATCTCAGAAAAAGCACTTTGAAGTCCGGTATGTTCTATATTATGAGCGTTCACAATTTGTGCAATTTGCTCATATGATATAGACCCGAATTTGACTTGTATTTATGTCTTATGATAAGACATGCCTCAATGCATGCTTTGAGGTTGTTATGGAAACTATTCACAAACGTGAATGAGGTGATCAAAGTGAGGAAGGTGCTTAGATTTCATCAGGTCATCTGTTAACTGGATTAAGTTTACATTTGAGTACTATCTAAGGAAAGAAGAGTTTTGCGGTAAATCGGATTTTAACCTCGTAATGAGTGTTACAGAACAGTGACCATATCTGACCAATAATGTGGTAACTGTAGGTATTGAACATAGGGAGGCAATAATGGTGAGAACCAGGTACAATATTCTTAAAGCCCTAGTTGGGATTAATACCAGTTGGCCAGGGGAGTTAGCATTAATGAAGTCCAGAAATCTTTGCATGTATTTATTTATTTGAGGCTGTGTAGGTTTCACATTTAATGGAGGGATAGTTGAAGTCACCCAAGAGAATAGTGCAAGGCTGACTAGGAAGGAATGTCCATATTTTATACATGTCTCATGGGCTGCAGGTGCCACGGAGGGGTACACTAGTTGTCTGTGATATGGTACAGAGTTCTATTTACTATGGAAAGGCGATGGAGACGTTCAAGGTCATTGTCCTGGCTTAAGTGTTTGGAGGTGAGATGCCTTCTTAGGAATACAAATTCCCCCCCTTCAATAACACATCCATTTCACACATTCAGTCTGAAAGATTGGTAAGCTCTGAAATCCCGCACTGCAGAGCGCCATCATTGTTCTGATACCATATTATAGTAACAATGCAGATATCTATATTTTCAAAAGTTAGGAGTGCCTGTATAGCTTCTAACTTTGAGGAGTAGCAACTTTATATAGTTTTGATTTTGATTAGGTATGTAGGTAACATGAGCAGACTGACTTTGCCTAAAAAAGACACTATGTGTGAGGAAAGGGGCCTGACTGATACATGGAAGCCATGATGCGAGAGCTGCATACCACACCTAGCAAAGCAGCCACTCTGTTGATCATCTCCTCCCATTCTGACATATGCTGGATCTCCATAGAATAATGCCAATAGCTAAGCAAATCCAATAACTGAAGTCAGTTATCTTTTGTTTATATTGTGGCATCATTCTTCGCAATGGTAGGATACTGCCCAATATTAGTTCTGCACCAGTTTCAGATGCATATTCTGAAAACTCTACCATGTCTCTCTTCATATGATCTAAGTTGGTATGTCTAAAGGCACCCACATGTATGATGACCAGAAAATCATGTTATATATCTATTTAGGTTTACTATTGTAATATCGAGCATGCCTTGTGTGATGATATATGCGGGAGTCAGAATGCAGACAAACAATTTGAAGAAAATGTAAATGTCGACTGAAGAAGACCAATGGCAGTCGACTCATTGCAGTCGACTGGTAGATTTACCCTTTTACACACAGTAGTGCGATCTTGAAGATGTAATATATAAGTGGCAAGGGGTGTCGTGGGGTACAGGGGGGCTTGGTCCCGTGCAAAAACATTACTGTTAGTGCTGGTCAGTACGATCTGATCCATATGTACTGCTGCTAAGGGGGGCAATGGACTTCAGAAGTCGAATTCGACTTCACCTGTATTGGTTTTCGGTATTTCAACTTACTTCATATTCTGAACATCGGACATGTAAACCAGATTTTTGAGCAGTTTACGTTCTGATGTTCGATGTTTTAACAGTAAGCCATCTAGTTAAAGGGACTTGAGGGCCTTAAAGAGACTACTGATCCTGGCACATGAGAGGCAGATAACTGTCATCTGTCTTTGGTCATCCTGGTGAGTGGTGTATCTGTATGTCTATCTACAGTTATTATTTATTTATTTATTTAACATTTATTTACTAGGAAAGTCTGACTGGGACAGAGTCCATTTTCAGTGGAAGCCTGGAGAGAAATGCTCTAGATGCATGTCTTTGGAGTTATAAGATATATCATCCTGGCCTTGCTGCCTTAAGGGCTTCTGCCTGCCAGCTGAGAGATTACTATTGGTAATTGCACTTTCAGTAATGTCTGTGTTTTTTGCCTCTTAGTGTGATGCTGAGGGTCATGTATACCAAAGCTTCATCTAGGAAACCCCTGTTGTTTAGGCAGGAATGTTTTAAATATTTCAGTGTAAGGAAGGCTTATTTGTTTCCCTAGGACATGGTGAGTTTGGTTAAGTGAGGAGTGTGTTTTTGGTCTCACAAGATGTGTATTGCAGTCTACCATTTTGGAAGAGAGGTTGGGCTCTAAGGCTAATAGATACTTGCTCCTCTCACATAAGGAATTATTTATAGGAAGGATTAAAACATTGTCACTGTGCATAAGGCAGTTCTTGCATTGCATTAATATTCCTATTGACAGCAGGCTGGCAACAGACATTAAGGTAAACTGTGATGTCACAATATTTACTGCCTGGAGAAAAAAGGTTTCTAATGAATGTTAATAAAGTGAATTTGTAGCATGGGTCTAATTCTAGAACACTGGGATGAGCAAATTTTAAAAGAGATATGGAAAAGTGATAAAACTTCTAGGTAGTGCATTGCACTAAGCAGATAAGAAGATAAGATGAAGGGTAAATCATGCTCCTGCAGTCTAAGGAGAAGAACTTCCCAGTTTAATCTACAAGTGCCCACTACTACAAGCAGATAGGATGAGACTAGGAAGAATTTTTCAGAGATAATTTATAGTAAGACCAGCCAACTCAAGAGAAACACCACTTTGCAGGATGAGCACTCTGTATTATGGATCTATGGCATACAATGGGAGGGGAAAGTAGTTACGGGCAGCGCAGTGGTGCAGTGGTTAACGTTGTCACCTCACAGCAAGAGGTTTTCCAGTTCGATTCTCAGCTGGGGTGCCTTCTGTGTGGAGTTTGCATGTTCTCCCTGTGTTCGTGTGGGTTTCCTCCGGGTACTCCGGTTTCCTCCCACATTCCAAAGACATGCTTCTGGAGCATTTCTCCCCGGGCCTCCACTGAAAACAGGCTCTGTGGAACCTAGTCGGACTTTCCCGGTCAACAAATGATAAATAAATAAAATAAAATAAAAAGTTAAATAGCTTACATGACTGATACTTTTGTGTTTACTGACAACAGCAATGAAAAAGGAACAGGGAGTGAGGGACTTCGGTGGCAAAATTACATTAAGGGTCTGAAAACAACAGAAATCAGACACTAAAACTTTTTGTAGTTCACAAAACCTTTTTCTTGCTAAGGCAAAGTTCTACAGCTAAAGTCTAATAGATAAATGAACAAAACTGTTTTATTTAAAGACAAAATATGCACTTACAATAAAATGCTTTTAAAAGAATTCTACCAAAATATTAGGATAAAGAAGTTCAATATAGTTTTTTTACTTTCCTGGTGTAGGGCTGCTCGGAAGAACTATTTCTTTTTGTTTACAAATGTATCCACAGTAGTAGTCATATCCCACTCACCACCAGAGCTGGATCTAGCACTAGATGACCTAAGCAGTTGCCTAGGGCCCTCTGGTGGGGGAATAGCACAACATTTTATTTTAATTAAAAAAAAAAAAAAAAAAAAAACTTGCATCATTTTATTTTAATTAAAAAAAAAAA
The DNA here is from genome assembly GCF_019279795.1 of Protopterus annectens. NCBI lineage: Eukaryota > Metazoa > Chordata > Ceratodontiformes > Protopteridae > Protopterus > Protopterus annectens. Next base: position 522,848,275 of record NC_056735.1, on the reverse strand, counting down.
AAAAAAAAAGTACATTTCTTCTTTAAGAATGCACACTTAACTTTACTTTTCCCTTCTTTTCCTACATGCATGACATATGCGCATTTAACTTTCCTTTCTCCTTCTCTTATGCTCACACACTTAACATCCCCCTTCCCTTTCGGCATGCATGATGCACATATACTTAACTGTCTGTACTCCTTATGTTCAGCTTACAGGGAATCAAACGTGGAACAACTCTCTTCCACTGCTGCTGTATGTGTGTGTGTGTGTGTGTGTGTGTGTGTGTGTGTGTGTGTGTGTGTGTGTGCGTGTGCACGAGCGTCCAAGTAAAATGTCCCTACAGGTTAGTTAATTACATTGCTAAGGCTCAAACCTTGTATTTTGGTTGAAGGGGATTAGCCTGAATCCTTTACATTAATTGAGAATGTGAATTTTACTACATTTGAAGGAATTTGAGTTTCATTGCATTTTCAAGTAATTCATAACTTCAGTTTCTATTTCTCTAACTTTTCCATTACTAATGCTCTTTTCTACTTCCCCCTTTGCTTTATCAATGTTTATATTGTATTTTTTTTATTTCTGAATGCCTTTGCCCTATTTCTCTTTGAATATATTTGGGGCTACCTTTTTTGTACTGATTAGTTTTGCTTTATCCTTTGCATAAATATTGCACCCTATTAAATCTCTTTTTCTTTCCCACATCCATAGTTCTTCAGATGTCTCCTGCTCAACCTGTTTCTCCTTACACTGGGGACTTATTGTTCATCATACTGTGTAATAATCTGTGTTAGACTTTCTACACTAAATCCTTCACTTCACACATATTCCATAACTTCAGCTTCTATTTGTTTAACTTCTACTTTACTATCTTCTGCTCTACATTCCTCCTTTGTGATCTTATTTTTTGTATTGTGGAATTTTCCATATCTGGGTGCCTTTACCTTTTGATTTGTTTGACTTTCTCCTCTGCATAAATATTGCACCATATCAGACCTTTATTTCTTTCCTATGTCTATGTCTCTTTTTTTATACCTTTCAAAAATCTCTAGGTCTTGCTGTTTATATTTTCACACTTCCTCAGTCATTTCTTTTTTCAAATGGTCCAAAGTTTCTTGGTCCATATAATGTTTTTCATGGGTCTGTTGTATTAATGAACACAAACATATGCAATTGAAGTGTTTGACAGTTTTTCTTGCTCAAATATTTTTCTTTCCGCAAATTTCTCTCTTAATCATTTTGAATATCATCTATCTGACAATTCTGGGCTTTTTACATAATAGTAACAATACATAATTTATTTTTTATCTTCACTAGCGCACTCTGTCATCTTTATGGCTCTTTTTTGGCCTGTCAGTTTTGTGCTTTTTGTGAACTACTATTTCCTTCTAAAACAGGCAAGCCATCCTCCCCCTGTGCCTGGCCTAACACCATTGTAGGAATCTTTCTATGTCTTGAGGATTCTGAAATGCCATTTTTTTTGGTCCTGCACCAGTGTGCATACCAGGATTTTTAACCTACTTCTGTCCTTGATATGTGTTATGCAAAATGCAGTCTATACTCCAATGTCATCTTTGTGACATTTTGTAAAAACAGTGTCCACCACATGAAGGTATTCACCAATAATTGAGGATAAATTAATTTCCAGCAATACTACTGTCCTTGTCCTTTGCTTGCTGATTTTATCATTTCTACATTTGGACCCCTAACTGCATTATATTTAATTAGAGATATTATATTAGATATGTTCCATAATGTCTGTCATATATTACCTTAGATATGTCATATTTAGATGCATCACAGGTTGTATATTAGATGTAGTGTTTGATAAGGTGATTTTGCTAAATGCACATTACTCATGCTAGTTGCTTTAATAAAACTTGCTTAATGTGTATTGTACTCGCATCATTTCAATGTTTCATGCACTGCAGCTATGGAGCTTTTCTCCATGGTCCTCCACAGAAAATGGGTACACCACAGAGTTGGACTATCTTGGTTCACACAAAAAAAAAAAAAAAAAAAAAAAAAAAAACAGATAATCATTTTACCAAATTAGTTGCAGAATATGTCAGTTCCTTCAGCTCCTTCAGCTTTAGGGTGGCTTGTTATAAAAGTTTGTATCTTCAATATGACAAAAATTTTATTTCACTCCAGTATGCTTTGGAGGTCAACTAACTGTGAGACCTGGCTTTTCTTGTAGGAGTCCATATTGGCTGCCTTAGTCCTTCTTTTGCACTAAATATACAGATTAGTGAAGTAAGCCCAGGCCATTGGAAATATCACAGAGGACGCAAGACCCACCATCCAGTTTCATTTTTTTTTGCAGTGGTGATCAGTTAGTCAAAAGAGTATATATTTATTTTTGTCTACTTGCTATTACCTATCTTGCAAAAGGTTGAGTGAATTAAGGTGGTATACACAACTCTCATCTGTACAGATATTTGCAGAATATCCAGATTTTTGCCTAATATTTTTGGCCTGTATCTCATAAAATGTATGATTTTCTGGCAAATCACTGAGGATTGAAGTCACTAAATAATGACATACTTTTGAGTTTCAGACTTCATATCCTTCAGAAAATACACAATAACACAAATCCTGTTGTTCTAGCAACTTTCTAAGTTTATAAGAACAACATTTCAAATCTGTCCCTATTTTTGGGCCTTTGTATCCCTATTATTTTTGGCTTTGTCCAGATTTATTGTGCTTAAAGGTTGAGAGGTATGGTGGTCAGATTAAGTCAAAATAAGAGTTCAGTTTTTTGGAGTTAAGTGCTGTAAGTTGGGAATTTCTAGGAACTGCAGAATTGACTTTATTATTGCAATGTGTTACACTGTGTTTTTGTTAGTTAATGTAGTAATTATGTCAATTATGGCATGAATGTAGGTGGAGGCATTCCATTGGTAGGAATCTGTGTGGTCAAGTGTTTTTATAAGTACTTCATCTAAGATTGTATGACCAGCAGTTCCTTGGTCAGATGTCTCTTTTGCAATTATTAATAAAAGGGGATGAGGTCTAGTGTGATAGATAGCTCTCAAGTTAGGACCACCAGATTGTGCACTAGTTTTCTACTATGATAGAGTTAATTGCAAATAGTGCCTGCTGTGATTAGGGGGAATTGCAATAGCCATTTACAAATTGGACTACTTGTTGTTGAGCCAAGGGGGGAAAAAGGTCCTAGGACCAGTCTAACATTCCAATTACTGAATGTGAAATAAATCCATTCATAAAGAAGGAAATGGGTAATTTAGGTAATGGCTACTCCAGCTTTAAGGTTACCTCCTGGATTCTAAAATGAACTGGTTAAGGTCAGTTTCTTTAATGCTGACAAGGTAGCTGAGAGTAAGCAGTGAAGGAGCCTAGAGATGCCACTATTGAAGCAGCAGTATTATACAAAGTCCAGGTTAGTCACTTGTGAGTCTTTGGTAGGTAGGTCATTGAGGGTCTATCATGTCAAACTTGAGACATTCAGTTTTTCATGATTTTGCTGTAACTCTAAATTAAAGCTGTTGAGACAAAATTCTGCATTGAAGATGAAAGAATTTGTGAAATATATATGAAGTATTTATGTGTTTGAGATCAGATATCATACCATGGCTGGCAAGAACTAATGATGCTAAGGAAATTTAAGCAGGCTGTGCATCAAAGTCACATGAGGTGGGTGTCATCCAGATACTCTAAGGAAATCACTGCTGTGCCTCTTGTGATGTAAGGCTTGGCAGTTAGAAGGTGTAAATGAAGAAAGGCACTATACTGCCTGCTCAGGGTGAAGGTAATTGAAGTTGATATGTAGCTGGACATAAGTCAGCGGAGAGGAGAGACAGTCATTGCCACCTGCCTGGATAGGCAGTGGAAGAGTATGCTTGTTTTATCTCTTTACAGTCCCATGAAATATATGAAGTTTTTTTTACAATGTGAGCATTCATGCCTTGCAACTCAGTGCAAAAGAAATTACACCATAAGTGAATGAAAGGTGTGAGTGGATGAGTTTTACTAAAGAAATACAGAAGGTGATCAACGGATTACAAGAGAATCCAGAAGGTAAGGAAAGAGGACAGCATATAAAAATGTGAGGAGCATTAAGGTGGGATGGTGGACCTTAATTTGGTCTTATGCAATATACCAGCACTAGTTTATTCAAGGTGTGAGAACAATGTTCTATTACAGGATTTAGGTGGCAGCTGTAGGAACTTTGCATTGTGTAAGTAAGCTAGCTATAAGTAAGGTGTCTACAGGAAAAGAAATTCAGGTCTGTTTGGAGAAAATGATAGGTTATTGCAAAGAGTAGGGAAGAGCAGATTAATTATGTGACAAAAGGGTAAACATTAGGTTACATTTGAAGGACATAGGAGAAATTAAATTTAAGTAAATAGTAATAGTCTCTTATGCATGAGTCATGCAGAAAACATTTGGTTTGCTATACTAAGTAAAGAGATAAAAGCTAAAATGGGAAAATGATTGACTGTGTACAGCTAAAAGAAAGTATAGGGGAAATTTTCTAGCATATCTGAAAAAAAAAAGTAAAGTAGATAGCTTTAGTAGCTTAATGCATGTAACAAAACAAAGATGTGCTAACATCAAGATGATCCACATCCCACAATGTGGTATCCTTCCCTGGCCTTTACAGCCTTCATAAAGTTGCCCATATATTGTCAAGTCAAGCATCTTGAATGTGTTTTAAAGAGTCAAAAGAACAGAGATTTTACCACTCACCAAGTTGAGGCAGCATAACCTCAACAACAGCTCACAGGAATCACGAGTTTCAGTTAACCAGTTGTTTATATTACCCAGCACTTCACTGGCAAATTAAACCAGTATTAGTAGTATGTATGAAATTCTTAAATTAATATACTTAAATCAATTACTTGAGTTGGTACAGCAATGTATGTGTTATCCAATCTAGAAAATATTTGATAAAAACTTACATAATGAATAATATATTATATAAGTACCTATGCAATACAACATCATAAATCATGTCACAACAGAAAATTCTTATATTCTTTGCAATACAGCAACTTAAAAATCAGCAAGCAATGTTTAAAAACACAATCGTAAGAGTTTCAATACAAGACTTGAAACAGCCTCTTGACTGTTATGCAGCACAAGTTAATTCAGTTGCATTTTAAGAGACACTGTTTTGCAGCACAGGGGAATGGAGTCCTAACTTTGATCTGGGTTTGTTTACTGGCTTGAAACTGGGGGATCCCAGAAGGAGAAGGAGAGGAATGAAGAGACAATGCCTGCTTTCTTCCAGGTGGGTGAAAGGTATATGCACCTGAGAGCACAGTTAACACTGTGATCTCTCTAGTGCTGATCAGACAGACCACCACTTTTACTTCAGGAGAAGGGATAGAACTACTCCCCTCTGTTTTTGAGGGAAGGTTTTCCCCCTCAGGCCACTGTATACCACTTCTTGTCTCTTCACCATCTTCATTCTAAAATTAAAGCCATGGAACAAATTATCATGGAATGGGAGGGTGGCCTAATGGTTAAGGCGTTTGCCTTACAAACACAAGGTACAGGGTTTGAGTCTCACAGGGAATAAATGGCTAGGCTTAAAATGGCTCGCAGGGGCAGTTAGCCTAGTACTAATCTATGAACCTATGAATCTATGATCAACAAAGAGGTAGGTAACCTTCAGACACTGGACCCAACCCAGACTGGCTTTGTCAAGAGAAGATCATGCCTACTAGACCTGGTGGACTTCCTTGAGAAAATCACTAAGGCAATGGATGGGGGGAAAGTGGTGCATACAGCCTACCTGGCTAAGGAATGTAATGCAATACTCTACTTGAATATAGCTGAAAACCTCACCAAACTGGGCAAAACCCTCTACAGAATTTGCTGGACTGTCAGGTTGCTCACAGACATGACCCAAGAAGTCAGGATTGGTAATACTCCTCCACTAAAAGACCAGCCACTAGTGGGGAACCTCAGAGTTCATACGTGCTGGTACTGCCCTTGTTTGGCATGTACTCCTCATAGGTAAAGGCTAATGTCAAAGGAATTTGGGTGACCAAGTTCACAAATGACTGCAAATTGGGAGCTATCATAAATTCTGTCATGACTCAAACATCTTACAAGAGGGTCTAACACAGTCAAATTACTAGTGCTAAAGTCAGAGACTAAAACTCAATGCCAAAAAATGCATTATAGTGCCTTTTGGGATAACTGCCTCCCAGGCTAATTACTTCATTGATAAAGCACCCTGAAGAGTTGCCCTGTAATCAGGGATCTGGGAACACATGTAGTCAGCAATCTGGGTTTTGACCAACATGTTATCAAGATTGTAAGAAAATCTTTATATGTCACTCAACTTATTAGTAAGGTTAAGGCATCCGGGTCCAAAGAAGCCATAGTGTTACTCTATTTGGCCTTTATCAGACCCATCACTGAGTATAATGTTCCCTTTGGCTTGTACCTGACCAAAGATATGCATCAATTGAAACACTCACAAAGGGTCCTTAACAAGAGAATCCAGGGTATAAATACGTTATAGTATACAGATTGCCTTAAAGCCCTATCTCTGTACTCTGTCTCCTACAGATTACTCACAGGCTATTAATGCCTGGCATACAAGACATCCATGGTTACAGCTCCTTTTGCACATCTGCAAAATGAACTACATCAGAACCACTAGATCCAAGGATATAATTTTGCTTGTGACATAAATAGGTCACACTTGAGACAGATATGTGTGTCAGAGAATCCCCATGGTCTGGAACAGGCTCCCCATCCATATGAAGTAGACTCCATCCCTAATCCCATTTAAGCATAACCTTGAACAATGTATGGGTGATCAGAAATTCACCACTGGTCTGGACCCCATGTCTCTGATAGACAGAGGGAAACAGTAACGCTCAAAATAACATACCCCCCATATAACTTCTATAAACTTCCTAATTAACATACCCCCTCCTAATAAATGCCCATGATACATAGGGGAAACAATTGGGTTGGATTGCACGGCTAGGCTAATAAAGCCCTGGTGGTCATCAACCTGGTATATAACTATGGACCTATGAACTTATGTGACAAGTAGGTGATTAAATTAAACAATATCTTGAAACACCCTGATGGCTATCTAAATGATGGTCTTTCCCAGTTACTCCAGCCCCAGTTAGTGATAATTACCATAATTACTATGACTAAGCTTTGTCCACCTTATCAGAAATGGGACAAGAGACTCAAGACTTTGAAGCAGGTATATATCTGTTATAGCCAGTTAAATTAATTCTTGTGGCACTGCATATTTTGACTTTATACCATGTGATCTTTTTTTTTTTATTGATCTTTGGTTAAACCGGTAAATGGTCCAAAGAGACTAGAAGTGTACCTCAGTTTGCAACATTAAATAAAATAAAGTATGAGTATCAGTAATTCTAAATTATAATGCTGCTGTCCTATATCATAATTAAGGTAAAAAATAGTTAGTAATTCTTAAAATACATTCACATTCATGCTCTATTTCTTTTATCCAGATAGATAATGGTTTGTTAGTTCCCAAGTCGGATAATTTTTAGAGGAAAAAGATCATCTATGTCTTCACAGCTCCAAAAACAGAAGTATTTGGTGATAAGCTAAAAAGTAAAAAAAAAAAAAAAAAAATATATATATATATATATATATATATATATATATATATATATATATATATGCAAAGTGCATACTACATAGTGATTTTGATGCAGATGACAGAAGATAAATGAGGGAGTTTCACATTATTGTGCCTTCACTTACCAGTCACATATTCCATGTTACTAATATTACCAGAGAATAAAATAAAAAGTGGAGTTACTTTTCTTCTTTTTTCTTTGCTAACTAACATTTCTTGCAGAGAAGAAGCTGGGTTGAGTAGGGATAGCCTATGAGATAACCCAAGAATTGTAAATCATATTCTGGTTTGGAACCATTTTGTGGCAAAGCATTTGGCAAATGATCTCACAAGCCTGTAGCCGTAAATGGTTGCCTCTGTAGCTAATAGTAGTTAAGGCAATGCTCAATGTAAAATAAACATTAAAGCCAACCTAATTGTAAGCAAGCGGAAGAGATGCTTAATACTGCTCCATAAATACAGATCTCTCTTAGATGTAAAATAAAACATGTCACCAGAAGAGATGCTCCCATGACAGTTAGTTACTTAACAGACTTAGAAAACAAAAGCACAAGCTAAAATCGACATAAAAGAAAACCACACACAAAAATTCAAGATGGAACAACATATACACATATACTCATGCATACATACATGGGTCCATGTGAACGTGATGAAAAGTAATATACTGAAAGTCATTATACTAAATATAGAATGCTAAAACGTTAAAGTAGTAAATCAGAATGCTACTCCCCTACATGGACTTCCCCCTTTGTAGGACTCATGTTAAGGCTTGTTTCTAAAAGTTTCATATACAGTAGAGTGATATTGCTTGTTGACTGGCTGTGTTATGGTGCAGTGAATGTAGGTAGTACATGTATGCTATTGGCTGGATATATACACATACACATACACACACACACACACACACACACACACATACACACACACACACACACACATTATATATATATATATATATATATATATATATATATATATATATATATATATATATGTATTATTTATAATACATGGGGTACCATAGGCCAATAGTAGATAAGGCCTATCGAAAAGGACAACAACAGATCAGCAGTGTTACAATATAAAAAACATATAGGTCCACAAGGATCACAGGATTTAAGGTTTATTACCACTTATGCCAGCAATACTTTTAAAATTAAAGAAATAATTTCAAAATATTGGCATATTTTTAGTAATGATCCATTTTTTTTAAACATGGTGAAACAACATTGCCAATTTTGGTAAAACGCTTGGACAGTATTTTTCAGGATTTAAGAGAGATACAATTAAAATAGTACCTAGATCAATAGGTTGTCCAGGGTGTACATTCTGTGGTAATTGTAAATACTGCAAACTGGTTTCAAAAACAACTTCTTTTACTTCTGTTAACACCAATAAGGTTTATGAGATTAGACATCATATAAAATGTACCAGCACTTGGGTCATCTATATGGCAGTTTGCCAGTGTGGGGCATTCTACATTGGGCAGACTTCATGCAGTTTCAAACAGAGGATAGCATTGCACATCAGTGATATAAAATGCAAACGTACACGTAGTGCATTATATAAACACACTATTTATCATCCGGCATCTCATTTCATTTTCGTAGGTATTGATATGATAACAACACAGGAGGTTAGTGAATCTTTTGGTCACCAGTTACTTTCCAGTAGGGAACATAGGTGGATTGTTAACCTGGGTGCGCTTTTTAAACCTGGGCTTAATGATCATTGGTAAAAATTTATATATACCTAGGTAATCAGTATCAGTTAGTTTATAGCTAAATTTATGAGCGTAATGTACATAGTATGTAAATATGTAATTCTTTATATAAGTTTTTGTATGGGAGTGAGTATATATATACAAATGCATTTGTATGTATATATTAGTTTGTATATGCACATGATTGTGTATGGGTAGATACTTGTATCAATGCACATTTGTTTTGTTTATATAGGTCTTTTTTGAAGCTCATAAGACTTCAACAGGATATTTTTGCTTGGGCTTGTATTTTTATATGATATTTTGTTTTTGAGAATGCTTTTTACTATATGTATGTGATTTCAGCTATAAGAGCCTGTTACTTTAAATGGAGTGCTATAAAAGCACGTCTCTACGTATTTCTGCACTCACTGCTGACGCTCTTCTGAGTGAAACCGGTCTGGGGAAGATTGTGTTCACAATAAAGCCATTTGAACAGTATGCTGCCTATGTCTCCTTTGAGTGCTGGAAATTCTTTGGGTGGATTATATATATATATATATATATATATATATATATATATATATATATATATATGGTTCCCATTCAGAAGCCTGAAACATCATAAGCCTGAAAATCAAAATCCTGAAACCAAAAGCCTGAAAATTCAGAATCCTGAAAACTCAAAATCCTGAAAGCCCAAAATCCTGAAAGACCAAAATCCTGAAACTCAAAATCCTGAAAACACAAAATAGACATACTGATGTTATTGTGGCTTTGCTATTGTTAGCCCTGTGGTGTTAGGTCATGCGTTGGGGTCAGGTAAGTGTGCGGTTGGTTTTATTTTAGGGTTAGGGGCGGTTTAAGTGAGTTAGGGTTAGGGCGCAGGTTAGGCATGTATGCAATAGTGACAAATATTGGGGTTAGGGGCGGTTTAAGTGAGTTAGGGTTAGGGCGCGGGTCAGGTGAGTGTGCGATAGTGACGGACCTTAGGGTTAGGGTTAGGGTCAGGGTCAGTTGGTAGATATTAGTGTCTTTATAGTGACATATTAGCATTATTTGTGTTTTCAGGATTTTGAGTTTCAGGATTTTGGTCTTTCAGGATTTTGGGCTTTCAGGATTTTGAGTTTTCAGGATTCTGAATTTTCAGGCTTTTGGTTTCAGGATTTTGATTTTCAGGCTTATGATGTTTCAGGCTTCTGAATGGGAACCATATATATATATATATATATATATATATATAGGTTTACCTTTACATAACCGAAAATCAGAAGCGCGTTTGCTCATATAAGCGAATCCAAAACACAAAACACAAAACCGCGGCATTTTCTGATGTTTGAAAATCAGCAAATCGAAAAGCAGATTTGCTGATTTTCGAACAAAAAAGTTGAATACGAATTGTAATGCAGGGGGGCTGAAATCCACACCCAAAATGCTGAATCTGCAATGTGCGAATGTCACTGTGCATTCGTTCATTGCACATTCGAATAATTTTTTGTTTGATGTTTCGGAACTTTGCAAACATCCTTTCGAACTTTGGCCATTCGCCCGTGTGCAGAACACACATATGAAGGTAAACTCCTCTCTCTCTCTCTCTCTATATATATATATATATATATATATATATATATATATATATATATATATATATATATATATATATATATATATATGTATATATATATATATATATATATATATATATATATATATATATATATATATATATATATATATATATATATATACACACACATATATATATATATATATATGTATATATATATATATATATATATATATATATAGTGAGAGGAGCGAAAGAGAGTGTGTGAGTGCTGTTATTCAGAACTCAAAAAGGTACCATCAGAATGTTGACAGATCAAAATATTGACAATTTGCAATATAGATAGGGATATATATGGTGGTATTAGGCTGGTAATGTACTGTGTGAGTGTTGATGGGTAAGGTTATGGTAAGGGTTAGGTAAGGGGATAGGTTTAGTATTACAATCGTTTCTTGGAGTACTGTTCTGTGTCTGAGCTTGTTTTGTATACTGGTAGTTTTACAGAAAATATTGTTATAAGGAAAGGTACAGGGTTAAGGTTAGGGGCAGAGTTAGGTTTAGAACCTATCAGTAAGGTGGCACAGGGGCAAAAAACACAGAAAAAAAACTAAATTTAAATAATTGCTGTTACTAATATAATGTATTATAGTCTATCTCCTACAGTATTTCTTACAGAAAAATATATAATAAATAAATATTTTCCAATTATTAATCAAAAGCTCTTTCTCTACTTTGTGGTCCATATTCATTTCTAACACCATTGTAAAACTTCATTATTAACAGACCCTACTTAATTACCTTGTTCAACACAGGTACCAGTCATTAATTATTTCTATTTAAAAATTCTCCCTGCTTTGACTAAATTAAACTTAGCCCCGGCAATCCTTTTACCCTAATGTCTTCTAATAAATTGTTTCATTAACAATGTATATTATATTTAAATCAAGTTATGAGCAGGAATTATATTGGATGTTGTAACCAACTGGCCTTGAAGTATGTCCTCTTTCATAAACAGAAGATGTGCACTACAAATTACATATCATTATTATTCTATAATTTTTCTTAAATATTTTACTAAACCATTTCACACTAAATTGTTCTTGTAAACCTTAACATGCTGGAGCTGTATTTTTTTTTTTGCTTAGTTAAATTAGCTATTAAAACCAATAACACTGTTGTGTCATCAACATAATTAAAAAGGTCTATTAATCTTGACATGTTCCCTTTCCCCATCAATAACATATCAACCAAAGAATGTTTGTATTCACATTCCACAACAAACATTTGTTCTGTCTTAGACATTATGAAATTAATGAAACTGGAGTTCATAGTTGCCTCCGTGGCATCTCCTTTAATTTGTTGAATGTGACTTTCTTGGAAAATAAATAATATCTATATATTTCCGATGGAGGTGAAATCATTCTTTTTCCCTTGAGAAAGAAATGAAATAATCTCAAGAAAATCTTTCATAGAGTTCTTTTTCTTCTTGAGGAGTCACTGAATAAAGCCTAATTGTATTATATAAAATGGTTCAGTGTATCAGGAGTGATCAAAAGAAAATCTATTAGTGCACACCATAATTTCATCTACCTTCAAATCTTTTGTTCAAAAATAAAAGAATTTTGAAGGTTTCAGCTGTTGTCATTTACTTCTCTATTAACTTGTGGAGCAGCCTTGGCTAATGTAATTCAGAAACCTGTTAGTCATCCATTTCAAAAATGTGTCCTGTTGTTGCAGTGGTCCTTGTGGACATGCAGGTTACTGTTTCTCTCTGACATACTGATTCTGAAGCCAAAATTAAGACTGAGTTCTCCACCCCTCTGACTTGGACAGGTTGTCTCTGTTTGGCAGATCTGAGTGAGCACTTGCCATATTGAGAGTACCCACTTGTGGGGGTCTTCTCTTCAGATGCTGAGGAGGTGGGATATATAAAAAAAATTCTTAAATATCTCCATTAGGACAGGTCAGGATATTCTGTATGTTAATTGCTGAGTGGTACCTAGTGTTGCTCTTAATACACAGTATTACAAGCTGAGAATACACTGGCCCATTTCTATAATCATCTTGTCTCTTAATAATCCATGTTTGCTCCTTAGGTTTGTGTTCATGTGTGCCAGCCCAAATGAATGCTTGCTTACATTCACTAGCCAAAAAAGGAAAATTAGAGATACTATATTGGTAACCGATAATAGTTTCCATGTCCAGCTTTAAATCATACATTTATCTCTCATTGTATTGCACCATTAATCAAATGATCTGTAGACCGGCTTGACTAAAAATTTTACCAAGCTGTTTAAAATAATGTGGATCATTAGATATACGAGTGGAATATGTACACACAAAGTCCAGTATAGCTACAGTTGGCCTAGGTGAAATTCCATTAGTGTCAGTTGGCTGAAGCACAAGACACCGAAGAACCAAATGGTAATTGCTGTTTTCCATAAGAAACCACTGCTAGTGTAATTTGATTCCTTTATTGTAGCAAATTTCTCCTTTCTTTAAATTGGCTCAAGATTCACATGACAGACCCACAATTACCTACCTACCAAACACTCAAATGTGACTAACCTGAGTTCTGGATACTGCTGCTGGTCCAATAGTGGCATCTTGCATCCATAACTGTTTACTCTCAGCAACCTTGTAAGCATTAAAGTAATTGGCATTAACTGTTTTATTATAGTTTGAGGATGTGGTGGTTTGGCCCCATACTGTAATGTTACAAAGGAGCTTGCCAAGTTCAAAAACACTTGCATTTTAATGTTTCAACTATTTCAGATTCAGGCATTATTTTTTAGCATACTGGTTGCTTAGTGTTCAGACATTTAAGGTTCCACAGTTGAACAATAAAAAGCTTTAGAGATGCTTTCCAGTTCCATAAAAAAATAAAAATTTGAGCCATCATATATAACATCATCCCGAATCACATGTTAAAATCATCCATTCACTTCAACGCATACTTTCAAAGTGACATCACATTTTCACTTGTTATGTCTCCCTTTCTCCTATATGGCTAATGTTTATTTACTATATGCTCACTAAGAATGTGCAAACACTAATAGGTGAAATACAATAAGAATACTGAGAAGTGACACTAATGTATACTTATTAATGTACTTTTGGTAGGTGGGATGAAGTCATCTGTAGCTTTTTGACTTGCGAGACTGTTCCTCCATAACCCCTGTACTTATCTATAGTAACTGCAAGATCACTGTACCTCTGATGAAGCTGCTTTCTCTGTAATTGCAAATACTGCCTTAGTAATGCTGAAACCATGTTATCTATTAGTGTTACTACTTTTTAATGTTGAACATATGCTAGGTAAACTTTTGCCCCTGAATATCTTTAATCTTATATCTATATCTATATCTATATATGCTTCTAAATCTATCTATCTATCTATCTACATATAGATAGAGCTAGAGAGCTATTGTTTTAGACTCAGACTATCAAACTGTATAAAAGTTCAAACACTTCGAACACAAACGACCTGGATTCAAGCGCAAATGGAAAACATAACTCAATGACCAGCGAGTAAAAACCAAATCAAAGTTTATTACTGTAAGTGCTTTCGAAGGGGTCTCTGCCCCAACTTCTTCAGACAAATAGTTTTCAAAAAAACTCGCTTTTTATACAAAGCCAATTATCCCAACCAATTAACATTCCTTAAAAATATTATTATCTAAATAAAGACAATAAAATAGACTCAGACTATCTCATGCAAATTAATCCAACATTATGAACTAAATCATCTATATATTTATATGTATACCTTAGAACACAGACTGGTAACTGTTTTAGGCCTTCATTGCTTCCTTTTACAGATAGTAACCAATAACCTATCAGTGATCATACTCGAACAATATTGCTAAGAAATTAAGAAAGCCCTATAAAATTATAAAAAAAAGTCTGCATGTATGATACTACATGATTTCATACATCTTTTTGAACAGATTTTTTTCTGCCCTTTATCTGATTCAAATTTGCTTTACTTTGCTGCAACAGCAATTAATGATCTCATTTAAAATTATTACAAATGTTCTGTATTTTATTGCATCATCTGTTCTAAGCATTTGTTAAAATATATAATTCTTGACATTATTTGATGAAACTTTTAAGTAAAAACATTCCAAAAGCATTACACCTAAATGTTTTACTAATGATCACTGAAAGCTATTCCTGCAATTAATGAAATCACATTCAGGGATACACACCTCTATTGTTTGAGTATATTGTTTATTATTTTACTATCATGAATGAAGCATTATGACAAATATTTTAACAATGATTTTAAAATTGTTAATGCTTGTTTTCATGCATCTATTGTCCTCAACTTAAAATAGTAAGTGATGTTTAATGGCAGTAAAGTGATTTTGACTATTGCTATGTAGTTTTCATTATAATAGAGCATATTAAAATAAGAACTGAAAATATAAAACATTAAGAAGGTTATATGGCAAATTCAAGTTTTCTATGAATTTAAATTGTGTTTTGCAGAGCAAAATCAGTACTTATCTTCCAGCAAACAGTTATTCTGTTGATATTTGGCAGTTGCTTGCAAAGCATGGATCAGAATATCAAAATGTGTTTAAGCCAACTGTCTATAATTATTGCAGTAGTAGAGGATTGTGAATGCATTAATCAACAATGAGTCTTAGCCACATATCTTATACATACATAGTTATTTCTAGCATTGCTAAAATGCAAAACTCATACAGTCATGTAAAAAGCAATAAATAAAGTGTGCATTCAACTGAATATCTCATTTCACAGCACTTGTAGTAAAGTCATCATATTTTGACAAGCATGTTGAGGAAAGAAATTCTATCGTGGGAATACTTCCAATCTCATCTTGTTCACTGCTCTGAAGTGCATCAGCAGGATAAAAGTAAAAAGTTGGCAGCCTGTCTTCACATTCACAGTCTCTAGCAGTACTGCTGTTTTTAATTTGCTGGATGATTCAAGTACTTTTTGAAATGGATTTTTGATCTCTTAATACGTTCTGTAAATCTAATGTAAAGATCATTGGCCAAGTTGTTGTGATACTGTTCCACAAGTACAAGATGCTCAGAAGTCTTCTTGCTTGTTGCTAGTTTTAATCAGCGGCCAACAGTTTACTTTTCTCCCTTCATTTTAAAGAGCTGTATACTTTTGGTAATTTATACAATTACTTCAGTGTATGCTTTAGACATACTGTACTGCAGCTGTTAGAGTTTGTTTTATAGCAAATGTATGCATTTGTCTACAATTCAGCCTGTGTCAATCTGTCCATCTGTTTGTCTGTCTCTTTCTGGTTTGCGCATACATGAACATAGACACACATATGTATAATACAGATTGTAACATAGTGAAATGGAACCATCAGGACAGCCTATAAGGTGTGAATGATGGATGTAGTTAAGTCCACTATGCACATGCAGCTCATTCAGAATTTTGGTGATTTAGACAATTAATACTAGGAGTCAGGCTACAGTGGGTTGTTCTACCTGTTAAGGAAAAAAAAACAGTGTAGACTAGGGATAGGCTAATGTCTCTATTAAGTAACACACAGACAACATGGCAGAAATCTTGGAGTCAAGACAGATCATGACGTTAGCTCTGAAGAGTCTGAAAGATTTAGTCTGTGTGGGAGGAAAAGAGAGATAGAGAAAGAGACAGAGCTTGAGAAAGAGAGAGAAAGAAAGAATGAAAGAAAGTGCACTAGTCATTGAGAATCCATATCTTAGTCTTTGGAATTTGGAAGCATATGTCTGGGTGGGGTGATATACCTGAGAAGAGTTTTCAGTTCATTTGAAGAGGTATGGTTGGAATTGTTAGATGGAACTTCAGCTGCAAGAACCTTTGGAGGTCAGAAAATGAATGCACTTCTACAAAATCAGCAATAAAAGATTTTTTGCTTATATATTTGGGCTTTTTTGCTTAAAAGATGGTTTCCAAAACTTTGATTTGCTCCAAAGCATGAGACATATACTACTTATTTGCTAGAGGTCCAGCAACAGACTGATCTTTAGCAATTTCCTTGGCCAAATAAATACTTGCCCTCATGCAATTATGGGAGATCTAATGAAAGAGACTTTGTTTCTGTCACCCAGTGAAGTAAATGGGAACTTGTGTTTCTTTATTGCAATTGCTTCCTAGTAAGATACCTGAGAAAGATAAAAGAGAGAGAAAGAACTGCTGACTACTTAGTTTTGTTGCAACCGCATACTAATTGTAAGATCTTAAGTGACAGAGAGACAAAGATGATATTTATGTTACTTTCTTGCAACCCTCTAAATTGCAAGAGAGAGAACTACTGCATATTATTTTGTTGCAACCCATTGTTAGTCCATGACATGAAAAGAACAGAGATGGAGAACTATTAATGACTTACCACTGAGAGTGCTAAGAGATAGGACTATTTCCTGCTTTTGTTACTGTTGCTACTACCTGCTTAAAGACTTGAAAACTGTCAACTGTTCTGTTTATTATCTAATGACCAGAGAGTACTGTAAACAGAAAGCTATTTTAGGTAAATAATGTGAATATAGTAGCTCACTTTTGTGAGAACGGAAATAGAACTATAGTGCCCATGAGAACCATAGCCATGGATAGACTGCCATAGTTATAAGTTCCATTTTTCTACCCACCACTATCATTTCTTTACTCACATTCTTCTGTTTTGATCCTACAATACATAATAAAATTTTGTTTCATAGCTGCATCTATGTTTCTACATTCAGTGAATGCAGCGGGCAGCTGAAAATGTACTTTCTAACAACCTATTCCACCTGTCACTGCCTGTAAGTGATAAATCACCCACAACAAACACTTGTGCTGTAAAGTTGGTGAACTACAAATTAAATGACTACACTGCTGCCATTGAAAATATAGTAATGATAGTCAAGCACACACCCCATGTGAGAACTGTGTCTCTGTAAAACCCCATGCATCAAATAAAGATCCAGAAGTTTGCTTAGTTAACTTTTGAAAAGATTGCCCACCAAAAGGGATGGAGCTACTGTTCCTGAATGCACATATTGGTTGCTTAGCTTATATCAGAGTCCATCTATACATTCATGGACAGTACAAACACTGAATATTCTAACTTCGTTAAGGTCAAAGAAATGTGTTGGCCTGGACAAGGATAACCATGGACACTAGATCCATCCGGAAATAGACTGTTTTTGAAACCAAGTTGGTTAACACTCTCCTGTTTAACTTAAAACATAATTGGCTAGATCCTGAGGAAATTAACAATAAGGAGACTATTCTATGAAATTATAATCATAGACAGATTCAAAAGGACATTAGCAGCCACCATTAAACACTGGATATGTTAAGCAACCCTCAGAATATAGATAGTTTTGTGACACAATAAAAGAGGGCTCTGTATTATCTGAAAATGTTTAAGGAAACTATTAGAACTCTAGCTGACAGATCCAAATTTTAGCTATCCAAATTTAACATTATACATCCTGGACTGCTCGTAGCATTTTGATTTGTTGATGCAAATTGCATACTGTTACAATTGTAATTGCTTAAACACATAAACTGCAGTAGTGAAAAGAAGAATCTATATCCAGAGTACCTGTGAAGTTTACATATGTAAATAAACTACTGTTTGCTGAATCAGAGTGTAACAGAAATGTAATCCGCACATTGTCTGATACAAACCAATGCACATAAACTAAAAATATATAACATAATCTGCAATATGTGTGTTAGCTATTGCAAGATATGTATAAGTCTGTGGGCTTCTTCTATGAATAAAAGGAAAAAATGAAGGAAAGAAAGAAAGGAAGAAAGGAAAAAGAAAATGTGTAAAGTTGAATTTTTATTTTCAGGATATGTTGATATTCCTCAGGAAGGAAGCCAAGAACCATAAAAAGAGAAATTAGAAGATTCTTCAATGAGACGAAGATATATGTTTACAAACTAGCACATTAATTTATAAATGTGATACTCTACTCTTATAGAACATTAAATATATAAACTGGATAGCTGAGAAAGATAAAAATGAAAAGAAATCAAAAGAGCTGAGAAGAACAGCCCTGGTTTTTGTGTCTTGTAAGTTGCATCAGCACTTGTGTCTTTCTGCTAGTATTTTGAAAAATCAATTAGTAAAGATCAGTGCAGTAATTGTTTTAGTTCAGAGTTTAGCAAGCGGAGGCTAATTATTATTATATTTTGTTCTTTCTTGTATTCTGTTTGCTCAAAATATATTTTTTGCTTCTGTGTACAATGTATTATCTCTGTATAATTATCTGCATTACTGAACTCATTCTTTTCTATGTGAAGTATTTCTGTTAACATTTTAAAAACATTGCAGCTGGTCATCTGTGTTCCTATTTATTAAATTATAAAAGGTTATTGATTATTAAAGTGTATCAGACTACTGACATCCACTTCCACCTAGCCAAATAAGTATGATATGCCATTTTTGTTTAAAATTATTTGGCTAATACTAAGCATGAAGCAGTGAATGTGGATGTCCCCAGTCTGGTAATCGTGGTAGGTGGCATTTATTAACATGAGCCAGGACAGAAGGCTGTAGTGTGGGAGAACATTAGCAGCGTTCCTTGGAAGTTCATGTGTGAGTGTGTGTGTGTGTGTGTGTGTGTGTGTGTGTGTGTGTGTGTGTGTGTGTGTGTGTGTGTGTGTGTGTATGTGTGTGTGTGTGTACGCATGAATGGAATTATCTATTTAAAGTATCATTATTGTGAGCAATTAGACACTGGAAGGCACTGAAACTCAAAGACAGAGTAGTAAGAAAGTAGTGTGTAGTGAAAAGTCAGAAACTTTGCTTAGTAGAATGCTCACTGTGGAGATTTTTTTCTGGATGTGCATGGTGAAAGACCATGCCCAAGGGAAACTGCACATATCTCCTGCATTCTCCTGTGACCAAGCCACACTTACAGAATTGTTTAGGGTTTCATGTTTTGCCTGCTTTGTTTTTTTCTAGAAACATATTTGGCACCAGTGGTGTGACCATATATATGGAGGCCATGCACATTAATTAGCAGCCGTGGGTTTCAAAATCGTAAATGCCTGCTCCCATCCTTCTCCCTTAACATTCACTAGCAGTGCTGGGATTCAAACCCAATCTGTCAATCTTTGCATTTACATCTCCTCTCCCTAAATTTCAACACTATATTGTGTGTATGTAGTGGCTTACTCAGCAGAATGCCACTTAAAAAAAATATGTATATTTTATTGGTCACTGGGCTGTATTGCATAGCATTTAGACACTGTAATCGTCATGTCTTTCTGTAGACAAGAAAAGCTACTGAGCCTTTCTCAAATATCAAAAGAATTAGCATTTATTTATACATACAGTGGGAAGATTCAAACATACAAACACACACACACACACACACACACACACACACACACACACACACACACACACACACACACACACACGTAATATGGCCATGACCCAGCTTAATTCATTATTCTCCCTTTTTAACTACTGACTACATATATTTACTAATTATCATCCTTTCTGGACATTTCATAGATAGTATTTTAAGTACCCATCATATTTGGCCTTCCTATGCAAGCCAATGTTTTAGAAAAGGTACATTAAAACACTAAAAACAATGTGACACTGCAAATATAAACTATTTTCTGGTGTCCTGAAAACAGTGCAATTTCTATTATATAATACATCCACAGAGCAAGACATGTTTGTATCTTGAAAAAGTCTAATTTTACCTTTGAGTAGGCATGTTGGTGTTACAGAAAAATCCACAACTGCTGATTCATTGATCAGGGTCTAGAGAAAAAAGAAAGTCTTGTGAAAGCACACCTGCAAAGAATGCTATGGGCCCAAATCCAAAAGACATGCTTGCAGTGCAAGTCACCACTTACACTGAGAGCAGGCTGAATGCAGGACTTTTGGAATCTGGCTGCCAGTGTAAGCCTGTTTATAGACAGGTCTTGCATTGAAGTAAGTCACTTACGCTGAGATCAAGACTTCTAGAATCAGGGCAGACTGACACTGAGAGCAACTCGTTTGGAATCAGGCCCTGTATTTTAACCCAGACCACTCTAACAATGTGCTCATTCTATAAGATATAGTAGTACTAAGATCCTAAACAATTCATAGGCTTTATATAGCAAATCAAAGCTTCAACAGTAATAGGAATCAGTCAAGGTATGATTTTAAGATGTTCATTAAGTTTAGAATTTCTTAGCGATTAGACACTGGAAGGCACTGAAACCCAGAGACAGAGTAGTAAGAAAGTTGTTTGTAGTGAAACGTCAGAGACTTTACTTAGTGGAATGCTCACTGAGGATATTTTTTTCTGGATGTGTATGATGATGTTTCTTTTTGTAAAAACACTCAAAATTGTAATTGCCTTTATGTCATCCTAGAAACTTTTTTCTTTTTTGCCTTTTATGCAGTTAACTTTCACTCTTAACAGAATGACTAAATGCAATTCAATATAGTTCTACAATAACATTTTGATAGCTAATTTGACTTTTGCAATAAAATAGCTAACACATTTCTCTGCTAACTTAAATAAATTGTCTAGTATTGCAAAAGTCTATCATTGCAAACATAAGGGTGGTATTCATAGTCCAGAGTTTTGCATTTTTATAATGTTATTAGTTGAGAGTGTGGCTATGCCTGTATATAAACATAGGGAGTGCACGTCATTTGCAATGACTAAAGCAATGTAAAAGCTTCTGCAAAGAAATTACCACATTTATAAAATGCTTAAAGTTGGCAAAGTAATGTTTTAAGTATGTGGGAATTATTACCTCAAAATGTAAATTCTTGGATCATTTTGGAAGTGTTCAAATATTTTGGATGAACATGGCTATGCACAAGCACAGTAGAACCATTGACAGATAGTGAAGGCAAGAGGCATGCAGAGCAGCTTTGTGTAATATGTATATATTTTTTAAATATAAAGGGATTTTATATATTTACTATAGGGGTGTCCTTCTGTGGATACCCTCATTGTTTATTTGGAAGATGGGAATGGGGAAGCTTGGAAAGACTAACAAATGGAAGATATAAAGTACCAAAGAGGGATACAAATAAGGAACACATCAAGAGGGTTGTTCTGTAGGAGCTGGAAGAGGAGGGGTTCTATATTTTTGGTGAGGATAGACCCACCTATTTTTCATATACTGTTTTATATAAGAGGATAATTTGGAAAGGAATTAGACTGGGGGTGTAGGAGAGAGGATTAGGGAAAGTGGGAGGGCAGTGACAAGTAGCTGTCTCCATTGTTACCAGGCACACTCCACTTTGCAGGACCTAAAATGTTTCTGCTGCCTGATGGTAGCGCAGTGCAAACCTTGATGCTGAGGGGGTAGAATCTTGTTGCGGCTCAGTGGTCAGAGCTGATGGGGAGAGGGGGGTCTCACACCCACTGAAGAAGATCTTGCATTGACTGAAGTTGCCTGTACACTGTCTACTGTATCTCATCCTCCATGAAGTTCTCAAGCTCATACGTTTCATGGCTTATCAGGCCATGAAGCATCAGAGTGCCTACAAGAACAGAGTCCCTCTGTAAGAACATCTCTGGATGTGCAGACAGTAAACATTTCCTGACCTGGGAGCTATGTGGTTGGGCTGCCACTGGAGTATCTGGACCTGTGGAGAAATTAACACAAATGGGAATAAAAGGAAAAAAAGAAATGTAAAGCAATGGATAAGATAAATAAGAAAAATAGAGTAGAAGGGTTGAGAGGCACACAGAACGGTGATAGTAAATTCACTCATACACTTTAACAGTGCTTTCTTGCTATACAATATGTGAATGTAAGATATGAAAGAGTGGTACATTTTTTACATGGGGGAAAATATTCTAGAAAATAGTTTTTATAAGCACCTGCAATGCAGGTTTCAAGTATGAAATGATAGTGCATTTTACAGCGAAGCATCAAGTAAGCGGGTTTAAGATAAATGACAACACATTTGAAAAAAAAAAACTCTGCAATAAGCTAAGGAAATGGATTGTGGAACTGCTTAATGGCAGCACATTATCTGTGCTATTATATTTCGTTAGAACTTATTTCTGAATGATTATTTAAAAATCAAGAATACTTCTGATCATATTGAACCAAATGATTTGCATGATCTTACATATTTACTTCAAAAGTATGGTTAATCTTTGAATACTCACGGGTAATATTAGTTAATCTCTCCAATCTTCTCTGAGTTTAGTGACAATTATAGTGAATTTCCTCATCAGCAACAGAAAAGAACAAAAGGGTGCATTTTTGCTTATTTACCATGCATGTGTATGCTTATCAGTGTAATATGCTTACATGTATTATTAAGCACAGTGTTCAATTTCAGATTATATGCAAACTGCTCAGAGGTAGGTTACATTTCTGTTTATTCTATGAAATTTTCCCTTAGTATCAAAAATCTCATTCATAACTTTGTTTCCTGCAAGTACAAGCAGATGGACATCAATACATTTTTTTCTAGGTCCATCTTGTCTGATTTAGGGGTGATTAGATTTTTCAAACTCCTCAGTGTTTTAAACTTTGTAATGTAACTGCCTGCATCACAATATGCCTCAAGTTGTTTATCTGTTTTATCATGACTATCCCTAAACTTGGCTTTAAGAAAGGTACCTTCTAAATTATAAAACCAAATGCTAAAATTCTGCAACATTCAATAATTTCTGTGCTCCTCATTCAGTTACTACTTTACTCCTTTCCCACACTGCCTAGGCTTTGATGGCTAATTCTGGTCAGGTAACTTGTATATGACAAGCGCCAAAAAAGTTTTGGCTCCCGATGGACACACACACACACACACACACACACACACATATATATATATATATATATATATATATATATATATATATATATATATATATATATATATATTTATTTTACATTTGTTGACCGGGCTAGTCTAACTGGATATATGTCCATTTTCAGTAGAGGCCCGGGGAGAAAGGCTCCACATAAGCAAAACTTACAACTTCAGGTACAGATAAATAATTCTGTAACAAGTTAAGGTACAGTACTATTTTGAGCTGAAGAATACACATCATATATATATATATATATATATATATATATATATATATATATATATATATATATATAAGGGTGTAGTAGATGTCTTGTATTCTTGTTTTCTGATGAAGTCTATCTGACAAACTATTACGCTAAAGCAGTGGTTTTATTTTATCATTGAAGCCTTTATTGACCATCGGGAGCCAATACTTTTTTGGTGTGTGTTGTGTTTTTGTGGTATTGGTCAAGTCGTATAGTTTCTTAACTTGTACATGAGCCAGTTATTTTGGAAATAATGTCTGTTGCAGTAATAAATGAGTCATGGCCTGCACAGACCCATAGATTTTCAAAAGCTTTCTGGCTGTATTAAAAGTAAATTACTTCACTAGCAATTACAGTATATTGTACTATATTTACAGTGTATATCAAGTATGAATATACAAATGCATAAAGATATCTATATATAGCTATACACACACAGACACACACACACACACACACACACACAGACACACACACACATATATATATATATATATATATATATATATATATATATATATATATATATGTATCTACTTTCAATGAATGAAAGTACAATCCATTGAATCTGACTTACCTGATCTTCATCCACCAAAACGTCATTTAAATGAAACAATGAACTGCTGAATTCCTTTCCCAGGGAAAGGAACCACTTGACCACCATGGTGAACTGTGCCCTCTCCCAATGTAGTGCAATCTCAGAATTGGTATATTTAAGTATAGGGGTGTGGGGGGTGAAGCCCCCCACTTTGTTGGGTACATTGCTTTCCATTGTGTTTTGTTTGAATGGTGGTCCAGTGGTTCCTTTCCCTGGTAATGGAATTTTGCAGTTTGTTGTTTCATTTAAATGAAGTTTCGATGGATGATGATCGCGTAAGTCAGATTCAGTGGATTGTATGTTCGCTTATTGAGACTAGATCCATGTATATGTATATATGTATATATATATATATATATATATATATATATATATATATATATATATATATATATATATATATAATAGATAGATTTAAAGGGTGGGATTCATTAACACTACACATTGTAGTGATTGTGTTGGTATCATGCAGCACCACCAATATGGTAGCGTGCAATTAGGTATTCATTAAGCAGCTCAACATGATGTGTAGAACTGTGCAACAATAAGAAATGGCAAACTATGCTAATGAAAGCATAAGGAGCCAAAGTACTGTCCAATCAACAAATACAATAGGGCAGAGCTATTCAGGAAGCTATAAATCAATCATGTACACTTGGTGTATGCTTTTGCCATGTTCATCAAATCCTTTCGGAATACAAGCATAGCTATGTTTAGAAAAAAAAATATGTTGGAGGTTGCAGCTGCTATTATTATGCTGTATCTGCAATAGGCATTTAATCAGGGTGCTGCTGCCATACTGTGGGGAAGAAGAAGAGTGTTTAGACTCCATTTGACATATCATGAACTACATAAAACAGAAATTGTGGACAGATGCGCAGTGGACAGGGAAACACTGACAGAAACATGCAACCTCTGCCGTTCCCACCTTGGGCCCCAGGGAAATTGGAAACAGCCCATCGCAGTGGAAACAAAGGAATATTTAGCATTATATATACTAGCTACTGATACTTTTCAGAGACTCACTGGGGATATATTAGGGGTGTCACAGGTATTTGCCTCTAGAATATTTCATCAGTTTTTAAATGCAATGTTAATATGTGCAAGGAAGCAAATCTGTTTCCTTCAAACACTGTGTGTTATCTGATTATCTCAAGGATTACTTGCATAAAATTAGACGCTCTTAGTAACAGCCTCCATATCATTGCTGGAGCCTTCCTGTGTCCTGACAGAGTGCGCTTCAAACTATCTGGAGATATACAGAGCTAAGTATATTTTTCTGGCACTTCAGAGTTGTGTACTGTTAATTGTTGCTTGACTAATTTTATATCATTGCTGGCTGACTTGAGTTGTGCACTGTTATTTTTGCTTCAGTGTATAGTTTTTCAGATCTCTGCTGAAGGTGTTTTTCCCCACCTCCCCCTATTTCTCTGTGTCTTAAGTTGGTATAACTGGTTTTACATCCTGTGTATCTGACAATCTCAAGGATTAGGTGTATAAAATTAAACCCTCTTAGTAAGAGCCTGTATATCATTGCTGGAGCCTTCCTGTGTCCTGACAGAGTGCTCTTCAAACTATCTGAAGATATGCAGAGCTAAGTATATTTTTCAGGCACTTCAGAGTTGTGTACTGTTAATTGTTGCTTGACTAATTTTATATCATTGCTGGCTGACTTGAGTTGTGCACTGTTATTTTTGCTTCAGTGTATAGTTTTTCAGATCTCTACTGAAGGTGTTGTTTTTCCCCTACCACCCTCCCTATTCCTGTCTTGTTTAAATTTGGAGGCTTTTGCAGTTGCCCGCCCCCCACTGTAGATTTGAACTGGGGCACTCCCCCCAGTCCCATCTCTTTACCTCATTCTACCTAATAGACTCCTTCTGCACTTGTTTTGAGTCATTTTAAATTTAATTGCATTTTTTTTAAACTGTTTGGTCTAACATTGCTACATACTCAAGTGTGCTAGCTTGCACTGCATTTGAATTGTTTTTACTGCTATTGTAGCTACTTTTCTATATAAAAAGAAATCTATATCCAGGACTGTATGTAAGCTTCTGAACACCCCAAGCTTTCTGTATTGAAGGCAAGCCTTCTAGCTTATCAGTGGGAGTGGTAAGCACTAGGTAACCTATCTACCACATAAGGGGTGGTTCTGGCCCAGAAATTGTAGTTACTGTCTGTTTGGGCAGTTTTTCCATCTCTCTCAACTTTCTGATTTAAAAGCCCGCATTTGCACTTGTTTCCCCCCTTTCCTGTAACTAGTTTATTTCAGATACAGATTCTTAGTTTTAGCACTTGAATTTGGTTAATCGTGATCAGCACTTGTTCAGAACTTGTTGTAAGCACAAAATAAGCTACTAATTACTACAGCACTAAACCTTCCTCATTACATAGAGGAAAACAGTTTTGGTATTTACTTTCCTCACTTTCTTAGAGAAAAACAGCTCTTGTACTCACTCTCCTCACTTATCTAGAGGAAAATTGTTTTTTATTCAGGCATGTCCAAGGGTCAGCTCCCAGTGTTCTCTCCTGTCTATCTGATGAATCTGGGCATCTTGGGGCAATGTAGAAATTGCCTCATGTACACAGACAACCCTCTCCTCCTACCACCCAACACTACAACCTGTGAGAGATGCACTTATCTTGCCAAACTGGAGGTAAATCTCTCTCCAACCAAGACTGAACATGACAGTCAAGAGGAGAAGGTAAACACTTGCACCGCACCACACTCATCACATAGTCTCACTAAATCTACACCACCAAAATCCACACATAGAAACACAAAAGCATTCTCAATAATAATTTGCTCAAGCAACAGAGACCTCCAAAGCAGAAATGCAGGCAACCTCCACCCCCATACACAACCCAAATGACACATAGCCCGCAGACTCAGTGTGCCACTTAACCACAGCCAGTAAGGCAAAACAAAAGACCCAACACACTAGTCATAGGTGACTCTATAGTGAGGCACACTGATGTCCCACTCACCAGGCTAAACAAGGAGAAAGTTACTGTCAGCTGCCTGTTGGGTGCCAGGGTCCACCACATAACCCACGCACTCAGGTCACTCCACAAGTACAAATATGACTCTGTCATTGTCCATGTTAAAGTGAACGACCTGAGATGTAACTCCCTGGACTACATGAAAAGAGACATGGAAGAGCTCTCCAATCTTGTAGCCCAGGAAGGTATGACCCTAGCCTTGAGTAGCATTATGCCATCACTGAGTATGATACCGCAGTACAAGGACAAAATGACTGACTTCAACAATTGGCTAAGCTTCTGGTGTCATTGTAAAGGGAGCCAGTGTCCGTCTGCCTGGGATGACATGGTCGACAAACCACGATGCTTTGCCAGAGATGGCCTGCACCTGTCACCCCTGGGATTTTGGATACTGGCTAAGGTTCTTGCCAGCCCTATAGTGCCTTTTTCAGGCAAGGTTCAAATGACAAAATCACCACCATAACAGGAACAGGCAAGCAAAACCTGAGGGTGATGCTACTCAATGCTAGAAGTCTAAATCTCAAAATGCACTCACTCAAGGCACTCCTTAAAATGGAGAATATCGATATCTGCGCAGTGACTGAGACCTGGTTCAAGGCTCCAGAGAGCACCCCTGCACTACCAGACTATAACTCATACCACACTTTTCGGCCATGTAACCTGGACCGGAACACCAAAGGCGGAGGTGTGTTCATATTCATTAAGGATATCCACACCTCCAGGCTAGTTGCTCAGCATATTGCAGCCGAGGTTATCCAAGTGCAACTAACTCTGGGCAAAACTGCAATCCAAATTGTAGCTTGCTACAGATCCCCACCATGCCCCAGGATTCCCACTCCTCTTTTCTTGATGTACTGGAAAATATTAGGGTTCAACCAAACAACCTAATAATGGGTGATTTCAACTACCCCACCATTAACTGGGAAAACTACTCATGTACCAACTCCTTCACTCAATGCTTTCTGGAATTCATAAACTCCAATGCCCTGGATCAACTTATCCACACCCCCACCAGGGGCAACAATATCCTAGATCTAGTCATTACCAACATGAGTGACTGGTGTTCCACACCTGAAGTCAACGCCTCATTGGTCCAATCCGACCATAAGCTAATCACCCTAGATATCCACATCCTGCCCCCACACCCCATTAAGGAAACCACGGTAAGAAATGTCTCCAAAGCCAACTTCCTGCTTCTTAAGACAGAAGTGGTGAACTTCATGACACCCATGCAGATGGACAATACAGTTACGACTACTGAAAAATACACAATTGCACTTTATAAGCACTTTTACAAGTGCATGGATCGTGCTATCCCAAACAGAACCAAGATGCTATCCTCCAAAAAAAGGAAGCCAATCTGGTGGTCCCCTGCCATAAAGAAACTGTACAACAGAAGGAAGAAACTGTTGCAAAAGAGAGTAAAATCCCATGAATGGAGGAGCTCCCTGGTCAGCCTCAGTAAGAAGCTGCGATCCCTGATAAAATCCTCCAAAGCTAGTTACGAAAACAAAATCGACACTGATTCTAAAGACAACCACAAAGCATTCTATAGCTATGTCAAGAATCTCAATGGCAACACTCAGATCTGCTCTGAGTTACAGCACAATGGCACTAAATATACAGACTCAACTGATATTGCCAACATCCTGGCAGATAGGTTCAGTGCTAACTTTACCCCCCTCTGACCCCCTAAAGGGCACATCTCTATACCAGAAGAATGCAAAGTTCCTGTAATCACGGCTGCACAAGTAAAAACCACACTCTCCAAAGCCAAGAACACAGCCTCCATGGGACCAGACAACATCTCAGGCTGCGTTCTACATGAACTACAGAACGAACTGGCACCCCACCTAAGTACCATGTTCAATCATAGCCTCACCTCAGGCTTTATGCCTGCTGAATGGCGCACAGTGACGGTTATCCCACTCCACACAGGGAGAGCCACCACAGACCCCGGGAACTACCGCCCCATTAGCTTGAGAAGCCTGGTCTGCAAGGCCATGGAACGTATCATCATGGAACTTATATACAAAGACATTGGTAATCTCCAAAGTCTGGACCCTACCCAGTACAGGTTTGTAAAAGGCAGATCATGTCTCCTAAACCTGATAGACGTCTTTGAAGCAGTCACCAAAACCGTAGATGAGGGCAAGGTGGTTTACACAGCCTATCTAGATCTTGCCAAGGCTTTCAACACCATCCCCCACTCTGGAATTATAGATAAACTCACTAAACTAGGTATAAATCCCTATGTCACAAGATGGGTTGCCAACTGGCTCACTGACAGAACCCACACTGTGAAAGTAGCAGACTCCAAATCCACCTTCAGACCAGTGACAAGTGGTGTACCACAGGATTCAGTCCTGGGTCCTCTCCTGTTTGGTATCTACTTCTCTGAAGTACAGGCTAACACAGAATGTCTTTGGCTAATGAAGTTCACAGATGACTGCAAAGTAGGAGCCATAATTGAAACTCCTAACGATGTGGACATCCTACAAAAGGGCCTCACTGAGACAGATGCCTGGTGTCAAAGCCATGGCCTCAAGCTCAATGCCAAAAAGTGCATTGTCACCCCCTTTGGTAAAAACTCTGTACCCATGAACTACAACATAGGTGGTAGTATACTTAACACTGAAAGTGTGATAAGAGACCTTGGGACACAGGTCGACAGTAGTCTCTCCCTTGATAATCACATCGCCACAGTAGTCAGGAAATCCTTCTATGTGGCACACCTCATCATAAAAGGTTTCTCATCCAGAAAAAAAGAGGTCATTGTTCCTCTTTACTCCTTACTCATTAGACCCATTATAGAGTACAGCACCCCTTTTGGTATGTACCTCACAAGACATCTACAACAACTGGAAAGGCCACAGAAATACCTCACAAAGAGGATTACTGGCCTCAAACAGATGCCCTATGCAGACCGTCTCACAAAACTCCAGCTTTACTCCGTCACATATCGCCTACTCAGATGTGATCTCTGCCTAACATAAAAAGCTATGTCAAACCTAAAGTTGTTGGACATGCTCCACTTAAAGAAATCCCAATGCCTCTAAGCTACACGCTCTAGGGACCTAAACCTTGTCACCATAATAAACAGAGCATGCCAGAGGGATAGATTCCTGTCCCAGAGACTTCCCATACTCTGGAATAAACTACTTATCTATATCAAACAAAGCTCCTCATTAGCACTCTTCAAGAAAAATCTTGATGATTGGATGGGAAATAGGAAATTCACCCCGGGGATCACTTCTGTGGCTCTGCTCAACAGTGGCACAGGAAAATAATTTTCTTGGGTGGCAAAAGCCAGGGTACCTTTTTGCCTGCGCTTGTATAGACCCTAGGGCCAATAACCTAGTACCTACCTATGTACTTATGAGCCTAGGAGAGAGAAAGAACCATGCAGGAATTATATTCAATAGCAGAATTCCTTGAAGTGTTGGGCCCATAGATTGCACACACATCGAAATAAAATCCCACCAGGAGCACACAAATGTCAGGTTGCCTGTAATGCCCAAGGGATCATTTACAATGCCTATGTAGGTAAGCCATTCAGTTTCAGTGACTCATACATATGGCACACTTGTGAGATGTACACCAAGTTTGTCATGGGCAACTTCCATCAAGAGCATTTAGTGGGGATGCAGGTTATGCACTCGAACCCTTGGCTCATGATACTCAGGAGTAACCCACACAATCCCTACCAAGAAAAGATACAAAGAGGCCTGTGCTCAAACAGGGAATATTATAAATTTGTGGCTGGCTTTCTTAAATCAAGGTTTTAGTGTCTAGACACATCAAGAGGTACATTGCAGTATGACCTGGGCACCTGTGCTGACATACTTAGATTCTGTGTCATGTTATACAATATCATTCTCAGGAAACAGCACCATGAAGAACAGCAAAGGGCATGACCACATTTTCAAGAACCACTCCTGGTGTTCTGGCTGAAGTGGGATTCTCAAACAATCTGGAAATATATAGCTGATTGTAAAGTATATTTCTTGGCATTTTAACCTTTCAGAGTTCTGCATTGTCTTAATTTTGCCTGACTGAATTATTTTTTTGCCTGATTGAATTATTTTATATATTTTCTGGCATTGTTTTAGGTTTATCATCTGTCCTGAAACCACTACCCCCTGTTCCTGTGGTGGAGTTTATAAAACTGGTCTAACAGCTTTTGTATTACCCGATTGTTTCAAGGCTTGCTGATTTAAAAATAGTTTCTGTTTTTAAATTCTTGCATACACTGTTGGAAACTCCTGGTGTTTTGGCTGAAGTGTGACTCCAAAACAATCTGGAAATATATTGCTGATTGATAAGCATATTTCTTGGCATTTTAAACTTTCAGAGTTCTGCATTGTCTTAATTTTGCCTGACTGAATTATTTTATATATTGTCTGGCATTGTTTAATGTTTCCCATTTGTCCTGAAACTGTTTTACCCCTTCCTCCCACTCTGTTCTTGCAGTGTTGTTATAGTTGTTGGCTTTGCAGTTGCCTGCCCCTACTGTAAATTTGATCTGGGACACCCCTCCCAGTCTGGTGTTTAAAAGCCAACCCACTTAAGTTCTTAACCTTGAATTTTTCTTCTGCTCCTCCTCCCTCTCTGCTTGCACTGTACTAATAAAAAATGCACTTTATTTTGATTTTGCCTCTTCTTAAAAGTGCTCGATTGTATTTATTCTGCTGCATTTATTACTGCTTGGTAGTAGCCTGATTAAATTGTAACTTTTATTCTAAGCCTTTGGGTTTAAGCATTTGGGTTTCAGACCAGTTGTTTTACATTATGAAGGTTTGTGGTCTGCAATGTTGTGGCAGGAAAGGTAGCTTAGATCCTTCTAAGTTGAGAATTGCTGATTGAAGACTCAGTGTCTGTTATTCTAAAAGTGTATTAGTTCTGGTTTAAGCACTTGGGCTTCAGGCCAGTTATTTTACATTAAGAAGGTTTGTGGCATGCACTCTTGTGGGAGGAGAGGCTAGATTCTGCCCTTCTGAGCTGGTAATGTCTGGTTAAAGGATTATTGTGCCTGCTTATTTGATTTATTTCTTTCTGAAATTGGTGTGCCTTGTTTGCTGTAGCATAGACTAGATTCAGGCATGCTGAATCTAGCCTTGTTTGTATAACTTGAACACTAATCCAGGCCATCTTTTCTGGAGAAAGTTCCCATGCACCCTAGTGGCAGGAGTGTGCAGTTGGAACTTGTCTGATTGAAGACTGCTGGAGCACGGCTCAGTTTGGAGGTTTCTTACTGTTTAATTGGATAATTTGTTTAAATCAGTTTACACGTTTTCTATTGTTATATAAAAATGCACTTTATTCATCTGTTTTTACTGCATTTGTGTTTCTTCCTACTTTATTGCATTTATTCTGCTGCATTTATTACTGCTTGTTAGTAGCCTGATTAAATTGCAACTGTTATTCTAAGCCTTTGGTTGAAGCACTTGGGCTTCAGACCAGTTGGTTTACATTAAGAAAGTTTGTGGTCTGCACTGTTGTGGCAGGACAGGTAGGTTACATCCTTCTAAGTTGGGAGTTGCTGATTGAAGGCTTAGTGTCTGTTATTCTAAAAGTGTATTAGTTCTGGTTTAAGCACTTGAGCTTTGGGACATTTAGTTTACATTAAGAAGGTGTGGTCTGCACTCTTGTGGGAGGAGAGGATAGATTCTGCCCTTCTGAGATGGGAGTTTCTGGTTAAAGGCGTATTGTGCCTGCTTATTTGAACTGTTTCTTTCTGAAATTGGTACGCCTTGTTTGCTGTAGCATAGACTAAATTCAGACCTGCTGAATCTAGCTTTGTTTGTATAACATGAGCACTGATACAGACCATCTTTTTTGGAGAAGGTTCCCCTGCACCCTAGTGGCAGGAGTGTGCAGTCAGAACTTGTCTGATTGAAGACTGCTGGAATGGGGCTCCGTTTTTAGCTTTTTATTGGTTAATTTGTTTAAATCAGTTTGCTCATTTGCTACTGTTATATTAAAAAAAGAAAAATATACACTTTATGCATCGCCGCTTAGATAGGGTTGAAACATTCCTGGCACCATAAAGTTTGCTCTTCAAATTTTCCCTTAGAACTAGCCAGTTTTTTAGTTTTAGCACTCAAATCTGTTTCTTTGAGCCTAGCACTTGTTCAGAACTCATTGTAAGCACTAAATATGTAACAAATTACTACAACACTTGTTTAGAGGAAAACAGTTGTTAGTACTTAATAAATAAGCACCTATCCAGGCATGTCTAAGGGTTAGCTCCTGATGTTTTCTCCTGTCTACCTGATGAATCTGGGCATCTTGGGGCAATACAGCAATTGCCTCATGTACACAGACAACCATCTCCTCCTACCACCCAACACTGCAAACTGTGGGAGATGCACTTATATAGCCAAACTGGAAGCAAAGCTCTCTTCACCCAAGACTGGACTGGACAGTCAAGAGGAGAAGGTAAATACTTGCACCACACCACACTCATCACACAGTCCCTCAAAACCTACACCACCAAAACTCACACATATCAAGACAAGACATACACCTACATTCATGGAGGCTCTCAATAAAAATCTGCTCAAGCAACAGAGACCTCCAAAGCAGAAATGCAAACAACCTCCACCCCCAACACAACCCAAATGACTCATATCCCACAAACTCAGTTTGCCACTCAACTACAGCCCATAAGGTATAACAACGTACCCAACACTCTAGTCATAGGTGACTCTATAGTCAGTCACACTGATGTTCCACTCACCAAGCTAAACAAGGAGATAATTACTCTCAGCTGCCTGTCGGGTGCCAGGGTCTGCCAGGTCACTCCACAATAAGTACAAATATGACTTTATCATTGTCCATGTTGGTGTGAATGACCTGAGATGTACCTCCCTGGACAACATGAAAAGGGACATGGAGGAGTTCTCTGATCTTGTAGCCCAGGCAGGTTTGATCCTAGCCCTGAGTAGCATCCTGCCATCACCCAGAATGATACCACAGTACATGGAGAAAATGATTGACTTCAACAATTGGCTAAGCTCCTGGTATCATTCTAAGAGGATCCAGTATCTGTCTGCCTGGGATGACATGATCGACAGACCATGGTGCTTTGCCAGAGATGGCCTGCACCTGTCGCTCTTCAGATTCCGGAAACTGGCTAAGGCTCTTGCCACCCCTATAATGCCTTTTTTAGGCAAGGTTCAAATGACAAATTCACCACCTTAACAGGTACAAGCAAGCAAAATCTGAGGGTAATGCTACTCAATGCTAGAAATCTAAACCTCAAAAAGCAGTCACGCAAGGCACTCCTTAAAATGGAGAACATCAACATCTGTGCAGTGACAGAGACCTGGTTCAAGGCTCCAGAGAGCAATCCTGCATTACCAGGCTAAAATGCATACCAAGCCTTTTGGCCACCTAACCTGGACTGAAACACTAAAGGTGGAGGCATGTCCATATTCATTAAGGATATCCACACCTCCAGGCTAGTTGCTCAGCCTAATGCATCTGAGATTATCCAAGGGCAAGTAACTCTGGACAAGACCGCAATCCAAATTGTAACTTGCTAGAGATCACCCACCATGCCCAAGGATTTCCACTCCTCATTTCTTGATACACTGGAAAATATTAGGGTACAACCCAACACCCTAATAATGGGCGATTTCAACTACCTCACCATTAACTTGGAAAACTACTCATGTACCAACTCTTTTGCTCAATGTTTTCTGGAATTCATAAATTCCAATGCCTTGGATCAACATATCCACACCCCTACCAGGGGCAGCAATATCCTAGACCTGGTCATTACCAACATGGGTGACTAATGTTCCACACTGGAGGTCAATTCTTTATTCGTCAGATCCGACCACAAGCTAATCACCCTACACATCCACATCCCGCCCCCACCCCTTATTAGGGAAACCACTGTAAAAAATTTCTCCAAAGCCAAAGCCAACTTCACGCTTCTTAAGACAGAAGTAGCAAACTTCAAGGCACCCATGCAGATGGACAATAGAGGTATGACTGATGAATCCTACACAAATGCACTTTATAAGCACTTACACAAGTGCATGGATTGTGCTATCCCTAACAGAACCAAGATGCTCTCCTCCAAAAAAAAAGGAAGCCAATCTGGTGGTCCCCTGCCATAAACAAACACTATAACAGAAGAAAGAAACTGTTGCAAAAAGAGTAAAATCCCATGACTGGAGGAACTCCCTGGTCAGCCTCAGTAAGAAGCCAAGTTTCTGCATAAAATCCTCCAAGCTAGTTATGAAAACAAAACTGCCACTGATTCTAAAGACAACCACAAAGCATTCTATAGCTATGTCAAGAATCTCAATGGCAACACTCAGATCTGCTTTGAGTTAAAGCACAATGGCACTAAATATACAAAAACAACTGATATTGCCAACATCCTGGCAGACAGGTTAAGTGATAACTTCACCCTCCTCTCACCCCCTAAAGGGCCCATCTCTATACCGGAAGAATGAAAAGTTCCTGTAATCATGGCTGCAGAGGTAAAAAACACACTCTCCAAAGCCAAGAGCACAGCATCCATGGGACCTGACAATATCTCAGGCTGCATTCTACATGAACTGTAGAATGAACTGGCACCCCACCTAAGCACCATGTTCAATCATAGCCTCACCTCAGGCTTTGTGCCCATTGAATGGCACACAGTAACAGTTATCCCACTCCACACAGGGTGAGCCACCACATAACCCAGGAACTACCGCCCCATTAGCCTAACGAGCCTAGTCTGCAAGGCCAAGGAACGTATCATCATGAAACTTATAAACAAAGACATTGGTAATCTCCAAACTCTGGACCCCACCCAGTTCAGGTTTGTGAAAGGCAGATCATGTCTCCTAAACCTGATAGACTTCTTTGAAGCAATCATCAAAGCCATAAACGAGGGTAAGGTGGTTTACACAGCCTATCTAGATCTCGCCAAGGCTTTTGACACCATCCCCCATTCTGGAATTATAGATAAACTCACTAAACTAGGTATAAATCCCTATGTCACAAGATGGGTTGCCAACTGCCTCACTGACAGAACCCACACTGTGAAAGTAGCAGACTCTAAATACAACTTCAGAACAATGACAAGTGGAGTAAAATAGGGCTCAATCCTGGGTCCTCTCCTGTTTGGTATCTACTTTTCTGAAGTACAGGCTAACATACAATTTCTTTGGTTAATGAAGTTCGCAGATGATTGAAAACTAGGAGCCATAATCAAAACTCTTAACGATGTGGACATCCTGCAAAAGGGCCTCACTGAGACAGATGCCTGGTGTCCAAGATATGGCCTCAAGCTCAATGCCAAAAAGAGCATTGTCATCCCCTTTGGGAAAAACTCTGTACCCATGAGCTACCACATAAGTGGTAGTCTACTTAACACTGAAAGTGTGATAAGAGACCTTGGGATACAGGTGGACAGTAGTCTCTCCTTTGATAATCACATCGCCACAGTAATCAGGAAATCCTTCTACATGGCACACCTCATCACAAAAGGTCTCTCATCCAGGAAAAAAAGAGGTTATTTTTCCCCTCTACTCGTGACTCATTAGACCCATTATAGTGTACAACACCCCTTTTCGTATGTACCTTACAAGACATCTACAACAATTGGAAAGGCAGCAGAAATATCTCACAAAGAGGATTACTGGCCTCAAACAGATGACCTACACAGATCATCTCAAAAAACTCCAGCTTTACTCTGTCACATATCGTCTACTCAGAGGTGATCTCTGCCTAATATACAAAGCTATGTCAAACCCAAAGCTGTTGGACATGCTCCACTTAAAGAAACCCCAGTCCCTCTGAGCTACATGCTCTAGGGACCTAAACCTTGTCACCACAATAAACAGAACATGCTGGAGGGATAGATTCGTGTCCCAGAGTCTTCCCATACTCTGGAACAAACTACCTATATATATCATACAAAGCTCCTTATTAGCACTCTTCAAAAATAATCTTGATGATTGGATGGGAAATAGGAAATTCACCTCGGGGATCACCTCTGTGGCTCTGCTCGGCAGGGGCACAGGAAAATAATTTTCTTGGGTGACGAAGGCCAGGGTACCTTTTTTGGCTGGGCTTATATAGGCCCTAGGGCCAATAACCTAGTACCTACCTATGAACCTATAGTCAGGGCAAGGGCAACAGCAGCAGCAGGTACAGATGAGGAATCTGATGGAGAATCGCCTACTGTAGATGGTCCTGGCAGATGGACGTGTGCACAGTATGCCTTAGCTCTGGCTAAGAGGCAAAGGGCAGCACACATAATCACTATATAGTCAAAGCCTAAACTCCCATGTACATACAAATATGAAAAATGATGCCTGCCAGAATCCACAACCTTTACCTAACCATGTACTGGTTGTTCCTATAGACTCAGACAGGGACAACAACCAAGGACACAATACATACCTATATTAATGATAAATGTGGAAAATGTACATAAAGTAAATTTATTACAACATTGATTACTTTCATATTGACTTGGTTTTGCCGTATGAGTACACAACTATTAACCCCCCCCAATCCACCACCACACCAACTCTTCAATCCAATCCCCCCTCATCCCACACTAACCCCCATTTCAACCCCCCAATGAAACACATAAAAACAAGTATATTTTGAACTCAGTAATCAGCGCAGATTGTCTGTAATGGAGATAACAAAAAAATACTAAAAAAAAAAAAAAAAAAAAAAAAAAAAAAGCTGAAGCAACTGCCTGCATACAAGAACACAGAGAGAGGAATGCCATATGAACCAGTAAAAGCTACTGCAAGTCCTACTTTTATCAACAGACTGTGAGCAGTGTAGGTCTATTATAATCTTCTCTCTGTGATACTCCTACTGATTCTTCTCCTGTGCACACTACTGGACCCACCTTTTCCCCATTTTATTGTAACAAATATATACATTTTTCCAAAGCTTTGCATTTATTTTATATTCTTATAGTTTATTTATCTTATATATTACATTTATTTTGTGTTCTTTTATTTTATTCTGCCATTTATTGTAACAAATATATACAGTTTCCCAAAGCTTTACATTTATTTTATATTCTACTTCTCTGATGCTCTACTAAATCTGCTTTTGAGTTCACATAGAAAAACAAACACCTTTAGATACTGACCTGGGTTAGCTGGTTGTTTTTCTCTTCTCACAGCTTTCTTCAAGTCCTGGTTCATAGTCTCCCCCCTTTTCTTGTTCTCCTAACATAATTCTATTGTACGTTTCCTAGCCCTGTCAAACCTGTCTTCTCACAGCTTTCTCCAAGCCCCTCCCTCTTCCTCTTGAGAGTTTACTTATTCCTCCCCTGAGCTGCGGCACCATCTTTAGATATTAAAAACCTCTGCCTTACTACATTCTGTTTCTCTCTGTCCACATGAACATCCTTCAGTAGTGTGCACAACTGTAAGTACCATTTGTGATGTAAAAGATTTAATGGAATCTGTTCCTGTTTAATTTATTTTAAGAGGCTCTGTACTGGTGTGTTAGTACTTCTATTATGCAACTTGCTTAAGTGTATAACCCCACCTGTACAATTTCTATGTTGTCTCGGTCATTTCCTCTTTAGAGTGAAGTTGTAGGTTTGCTTACTTTAAAGAAGTAATCACCTTTTACTGATAAACTTGCATTTTACTGTTTACAATTTGGAAATACACTGTTTTCAGCTTGTCTTAGTCTGATTTTATTAAACAGCTTACTAGAACACATTGTTCTTATTGCTTTTAAATTAAGTGCACCACTTCACCTGTAAAATACTGTCTTGGTCATTTCCTATTTATTGTGCAGGTGTAGATTTTACTTTTTCAATTATGCTATATTATGTTTCCATGCCAAAACATATTAAATATAAATAATAAATCAGTGTCATTTTAATAATATATTGAAATACTTATGAATCATTAAAACCATTTTATTCAGATAATTTTTTATATTAGATAAATTCTCTTGTACAGTTTAGAGTTAAAATGCCCATGAATGTGGTTGTATTTTCATTGTGATTATATATTTGTTTTCATGTTTGAAAATTGTTTATTGGATAATAGTTTGCGATCTGAAACTCTCTTTTATCAAAATTTAGAATATGTATTCCATGTTGTTGTAAATCTGTTTGTGCCATAAGTGCAGTTGTACTAAAAGAGGTTCAAAGTTAGTTATAGTTTACAACTAATATTTGATGATCTGTATCCGCTGCTTTTACTGAACGATATGGACAAATTTGAGAATTCCATCTTTTAATTTATGTAATTATTTCTATGTGTAAGTTGCTATAAAATTATGTCCTTGAATTTATTACATCAGTTTCAGAAAAACTATCCACTGACACTACAGGTGCTTAGGTTGGGGGATTCTCTGTTACTTCTACTTTAGTTCTGTACAATTCCAAATCAATAACTTTCCTTGTATGTCATTTCCTTACAAAATTTATGCAAAATAAGTAAATTTAGTTAAAACATGAATGTTTAACCACAGTTTAAATATTTATGTACAATCTAGGCTGCAAAGCTGAAAGTAAATTTTGAAGCTCAATTAATTAAAATTTAATTTGAAGAATTATTACATATTTGTATTTTCTGATAGGATTCAAATATATTGCAATAAGTAAAAGCGATAAATTAAGTTAATTAAAATGACCCCAAGAGTTATCAGAAGTATTAATTCCATAATTGCAACTTCTTAGGACAAGATTTAAGGATTTATTAGGTTATATGTTTCAAGGTTGAATTAAGTTTATATATTGTGGTTTGCATTAAATTAATATTATTATTTTATGAGATCATAGTTATTATTGTGTTTTAAAATATGATTCATTTATATTCAAGAAGAGTCCATAAAGATTTAGGGGTCAGTTTTATTATAAATAATTCAAAATAAAGATATGATTCACTCAGATGTGTTTAGGTATCCATTTTTTAATAGTTTAATTTTTGTTTTGTTTTCTATTAATTTTGTCGATATTACAATCAAAAAATATTCTTATGCATTTGGTGACTCCATATTGTATTTGACCATTTGGTGTATATTTTTTATAAGATTGATACTTTCTTTTGGACTATTATAAATTTAGCTAGATCTTTATCATTTTTTTTAAAACTGTTTTTGAAATTTATAATCACAATACCTAAATAAAGTTTATATTTTTGGTAGTATATATGTTTCACTATTGATATTTTTTATAATACATTTATATTTCTTTTTTTCCAGTTGCCACAATCAGCTATAGTTAATTTTATAATTAATTTAACGTGTTATCAGTTGTAATATTCGTTTAAAGGCTTTACCCAAATATTTGGAATTTTCTTTTGTTTTAACTAATCCATTTGTATGTGTAGTGAAAAATACAATTCATTTTAATTATGGGAAGATACTGGTTTGTTGAGAGTTTATTTTATAAATTATATATATGATAGATGGTTGTTAATGCTAATTTTAATATTTTCTGAAAAAAAGGTTTTATAGATATAAATAATAGATCATCGGCTTTTGTGACTTTAATATTTTATAAATATAAATTCTTCTGTATATGTAATTAATGTATTTTCTGAATTCTAAAAAATAGGTAAAAACTTTGTAGCATTTCATAACAATCTACATGAATGTCTAAATAGACAAATATATTATTAAAACATTTATTATAAGAGCATAGATATTAAAGTTGTTTTTTTATTTTAATGGCTTAATATTATTTAGTGTAAGTGATGTGTTTATGGGGGCAAGTGTTATAGCTGCATAAGCTCCCAGCTTGTAAATTGTTTATATCATGTCCTTGCTTTCTCTCCTTGTGTAATGTTATATACTATGTAAAATCTGTACATATAAACTGTGTCACATTTATTAGAAATATAATATAAGGGGATCTTAAGTGGTAGTTATGTAATAAAATGTATTTATGATTTTAGATTTTGGGTGGGCATTTTTTCTTTTTTGTTTAATTTTATAATTAAATTTATAAATCAATTTTTTAGTTAAATCATGTAATTGTCTGTTTTATGGTTTTGTAAAAACATATTTATTAAAATTCATCTGTAATTTCCTTTGAAGGCTTTCCTATACTATTTTAATTTCGTTATGTAAAAACATACAATATACCTTTGCAGTTGGTCTTCTATCATTAACTCTTTATAGTTTCTTTACTTTTATTCAGGCAGGTTTTTTTGCTTTGACTTATTTTTCAGTTATATGTAGATACAATATAATTTGCAACATTACAAAATAGGTTACAATTAGAATATAATTTGCTCTATATACCATACTTTAGTAATGTATTCAAGAATATTTTTAGTTTTTTTAATATATCCAGTTGTTTTTTTTTATTTTTTAATCTTTATTAGTTGCTTTTGAGCTATTGCAATGATTCTATGCATTAAAAATTTTGATGCATATTTGATCTGTTTTAAAGAGATTCCATTGAAGTTTCAGATTGATTTATAATCCTATTTTAGTCTTTCAATATTAATTGAACATTATTTGAATATCATTATCTAGTCAGTTGTTTTTTAAATATTAATTTATTTATTTTTTATAAAGAATTTGCATAAGCTGCTTGATTTTACTTTTTTGGAAACTCAAATTCAGTGGTATGTTTATGTTTATCAATGTTTTATTCTTATAATTATTTTTTGAATTCTTACCCCTCAAATTCTCTTTTAATATAATTTTTTTGTTTTCCTATCCTCTATTTTCTTATTTGATCCATTTTGACCCAATTAACTCTTTATGTTTTTGATTTCTTGTTTATCTTTAATTGAATTTTTTTATTTTATAATTAACTGAAACTTAATTTAAATTGTAAAGATTTGGGTTGGTGAAAATTTCTAAATTCTATGCCATCTTGTGTCTTTTTAGCCTTTATAGGTATTTGCATTATATATTTTGGTGATAAGAAAATTATTTATATTGTATATTTTGAAATGGTTAATAATTTCTTTCTAA
This sequence comes from Protopterus annectens, assembly GCF_019279795.1. Classification (NCBI taxonomy): domain Eukaryota; kingdom Metazoa; phylum Chordata; order Ceratodontiformes; family Protopteridae; genus Protopterus; species Protopterus annectens. The sequence continues at coordinate 522,805,848 of NC_056735.1, read as the reverse complement.
TTGAATATTGCTTATATATATTAATTCTATCTCTATTTTGGCCTGCTTTGAATAGTAGGTATATAGATTGACATTTCCCACATTGGATTTTGATAGGTATTCCAGTCCCATTGAAATTTTTAATTATATACCATAATGCTGTGTTGAGAAACTAATTTGATGCTATATGTGGACAAAATCATTAGCACTTTTAAATAAATTATTATCAGAAAAAATATCAATGCAAAATTTATAAAATCACATAACACCATATTAAATATTGGATCTGTATGCAACTTAATTGAAATTTTAGATTCCCATATTTATTTTGTAAACCCCTTACTTTTCTCTATCTCACTATCCGATGTCACAAGCTCTCTAATCAATCCATTTTTATCACATCATTGTTCATTCATTAAATAAAATACATTCTTTGATAATGTAATAATATGTGTCCTTTCCAATTGTCTTGTCAGTTCTTGTCACTAATATAATCTGTGGAGTTCAACTCCCACATTCCAGGTTTCATTCACATATTACAATTCTTGGTATCAAATAACAATATAGAGGTCTAATATGAATTGATGCATGTTAATATTCTTAGTATCTGACATCTTTAAGCATTTCCAGTTCAACCCCAACTTACATTCTTACCGGATAGTTACAAACTGTACAATATTTAAATTATGAAAGATAAATATATTACAAACATTTACAAAACTTTCAACAACGACATTTACAACATAACAAAATAAACAGTAAATAATTAACCTAATATCATAGGCATATAACATCAAACAAAATACTAGAAAACATACTACAAACAAAACTAAGCTAACACACTATTAGTTCCTTCCACATTAAAACTAAATTTTACATAAAAGTAATTCTAAGTTATCAAGAAAGTAGGAGAAGATTTATTCCTACTTAAGTATCTGTTCTAACCTAAATTTTGGGTTATAATTAAAGTAAACAGTAAAGATTACATAAACTTTTAGGAAAGAGGAAAAAAAAAAAAAATCATACCCTACATTTTGCCCTACCTTAAGTATCTGTTTTCTGCCTGTCACCCAATCACATAAAAAAAAAAAAAAGAAAAACCTATAAAAAAAAAAAAAACTACATGCAGAGTCTGTACCCTACTGTAATGTTATTTATAAATAAATGTTATTTAGTTATAAAATTGGTCTCTTGTATTTTCTTTCAGTTCTCTTTTTCATCAGTACATGTCATACATCAAAGAAGTACTCACTAGGACCACATCTAGTTATAACACCACATTAACATTATTACATGAAAATCTACACTTCCAGTTGAAATCCAGGCATTTCCTGTTTAACACACAATGGAAAAAATATCTGGGACCACAAAATGTCTTGAAGACAGACATAAACCTCAGATTAGCATAAACAAACAGTTTCCACAATTTACAGTTAGCCTGAACAGTCAAAAATTGAGAAAAAGGATTAGAAAAGCCTCATGGTGCTGGATCTGCTGGATCACACTACATTTCAGAGCCCTCTTTTTTTTAGTACCTCTGCCTGGTTTGGAAAGCAAACTAAAACTTTTTCAAATTTTTCTTGATACTTTTGGATGCTTTCTATTTTTTAATATTTTTTAATTCCATATGCCATTAGAACTTAATATTTGTATTGAATTTAATTTGTTTTAATTTTTATTTTTTTGCACTGATTTAATAAGACTGTCTATAAAGCCTTACTTGTAATGCCTTACTGTAAGAATTAATTTTTTTTTAATTTTTTTAACATAGCATAGCCAACATTTTTGCAGTTTTTTGTATTTTGCTAGTAACTTGAAAAGTCAAATATCTAATCATATACAGGTCTAGCATAGTAGAAGCTTAGAAGGCTCTCAGCTCTGTGTGCCCTTTCTCTCATCTTGTGTTTTCCCTATATTATATACATTAGCAATTATTTCAAACAATTATCCCATCTATGTGTGTTATGTGCCCTTTCTATTACTTGTTATTTTGGATTTATAAATTAATTATATGTTTTCTATTATTCCTCTGACCTTATTTCTAAATCAATAAGTTTATTTTGTGTGGCACATCATCCACATCATATACCTTTGATTTTTTCTCCAGCATGTCGATTTTCCTCTATTTCAGAAATTCTGTGTCTTCTTTTGTAAGCAATTGATTGCATAAAATTTCAAAAGTTCAAATTTTTGAGGTTATTTGTGAGGTCAAGTCCTTTAGAGCTTCCTGTATAGGTAAAGATAGCTTGATATCCTCCATGTTTTATGTCCTGATCAGTCCTGGATCTAGTTGTTTCTCCTGCTGGTTTCTAATCCTTTGTTTGTTTTCTTTGTTTCATCATTTACTGGCTTTGACTGTGACTTCTGACACTTAGTAGTAGTAGTAGTTTAGTAGTTGTTTCTTCAAGATTTTTTTTTTTCCAATTTTTAAAGCAGAAGAAAGAAAAAAAGCACAATGTTTTGTTTGTTTCTTTCTCTTCAGAGCAAAGTAAAAGTAATCAATTGTGATGGATAAATACTTTTTCTTTTTTTTACTGATTTTAGATTAGGTCAGTATAAATGCAACTTTTTATCATCAATTTGATGTTTAAACCTCCTGATATCCACTCAGATCAGAGATTTTCCTCGGGTTAATTGAAGAGCTGCAGTTTAGCAGTGTTTACAGCATGGCAGCCATCTTTGAATTCCGTGCAGGTGTAGATTTAATTACTTTAAGGAAGTAATGACTTTTTACTGATAGACTTGCCGCATTTTACTGTTTACATTTTGGAAATGTACTGTTTCAGCTTGACTTAGTCTGATTTTGTTAAAAAGCTAACTAGAACACATTGCTGTTGCTGCTTTTAAATTGGTAGTGAGTGATCATATCTGTATTTTGCCGCTGTGCTGTTTCAACCTGTGTTAGTTAGATTTTACAGCTTAGCTTATTTTGAGTGCCTATTGGAAAGTGAGTGATTTTGCTGTAATTTTATGTCCTGCCACCATGTTGCTCAGTTCTGTTAGTATGCATTACTAAGTAGCAACAAACAGCTGGAAAGTTTACTGGCAATGAATTACTCTGCATTCTGTGAAATTAAGGTGGCAATAGACTGAATTTCATATTACTGAACAGGGTAACTTTCTTATTAATTATCATTGCTTGTTCCTTAACTAATTTATTTGATTAAGTACTGCTTAGCTAAACTACTTAAATTGTGGTATTTCCTTGTCTGACTCTTATTTCCACTTTTTTACTTCACCTACCCCCTTTTCTGGCTCATATATTAACTCATTCACTCTGGAGCAGCTCAGAAAATGCTGCCTGCTTATTTCCACCATAGCAGCAACAGTGCAGCCTGAGCTAATTTTCAGATAATCCATTTGTAATACCATACAGAAAACAAATGACCCAGGTCTGAGGAAGTTTAATATAGCCTTAAATGAAAGCGCTTACAAAGTGTCATATTTTTTGTGAATAAAGTGTGTTTCTACTACCAGCATTGGATTTGAGTGATTCAGCTATTGAAGTTCAGCTCTACTTGCCTTATTCTTGCAAAATATTATATCTGTGCATTTGTCCAGCATACAGACACAGTGTCTTTTTCCATCCTGTAACTACTAATACTTCCTTCAAAATGAGGTATTACTTAAACTGACATGTTCCCTGATAAAGTTATTTAACAAAATATGAAAAATTCATAATTCTCATAACCATTTTCCCAAACAAACTGTGATATCTGGACATATGCATGGCATACAGATACAGTTCTTTTTATATATAAGTACAAATAGTGTCTTCAAAATGAGATACTACTTAGCATGCTGACATGTTCCCCAACAAAGTTATTCACCAAATATGAAACAATATCATAATTTTCATAACTGAAGTCCTAAACATAATGTGATATATGTACATTTGTCCAGCATACAGACACAGTTCTTTTTCCATCCTGTAACTAAAAATACTGCCTTCAAATGAGGTATTTACCCTGATGACATGTTCCCTGACAAAGTTATTTAGCACAATAGGAAAATAAATCATAACTCTCATAACCATAATTGTAACCAAACTGTGGTATGTGTGCAGGATGGTTATTGACATATTCTCCTTTATGTGGCACTCTTCTCAAACAATTCTTACTCAGCATGTTCACCATCTCCCTACCACAGTTCTTTGCCAAACTAAGAAAAATATTGTAATTTATATAACACTATTCCTAATCAAATGGTTATCCTGCGCACAGCATACAGATAGTTCTTTTGCAATCTGAAAATGAAGTGTTACTCAGTGTGTTCACAAGTTCCCTAGCAGTTCTTTTCCTATGTCATCAATAGTGGAAAATGGTATTCATAAAATATGACAATAGACTTTCTTACCATACTGGTCCTATCTGGTCATGACTGTTTTCCATCCGTTCTCACTAGCTGCATGTTACCAATATATTGTGCATAGCTCTCATCATGCCATTGTGGAGGTCAGTCACAAACAACACAGTGCCATCCTCAGTTAGGTGAATGCCATCGCTTCTGAAAAGGTGATCATCTTCTGCTGTGATGCTGTCATGGCAGATTGTTGCTCCACCGACCCTGTGCATCAAGCCATGCATGAAACCATTCTGTGCTATAGTGGAACTGCACTTATTGTTAATGTGATAATGAGCTGCATGTCATCACTTGAAAGTTATGCATGATCAGACACAGGTGATAATTGCTGCACATAACCTTTTGAGTAGGCATCCATTATAAATCAGTAGAAATACTATATCATTATAATTCAGTAGAAATAGTATAACACTCATACTTCTACCACCTAGTTTCCACACATGACAGACAAAGCATGGGAAATGCCCAAAATATATGTTAGCTGCATGCTGGTAGTAGTCAGCAAGTAATAACCTTTACCTCACTCGGGCAACTACTGAGTATAAGCAGAAATACAATAATACAAGCAGAAATGTTAAACTTATCTGGTTCATCCATGTAAGAATTAGTCCAAAAAGTAGTAATTCCAGTTAACTCACCTAACCATCCCTCTGGTTACAATAACACACAGCACTGTTTATCCATCATGCCAACATTTCTTCAGACATATTTATCATCAGTTTCCTCAATACAGTATGTGCATATTGTTAACAGATAATAAATGATTCTTAAAAGCTGGATACATAAAAAATATAATACCCATCACTGAAACCTGAGCTAAAGATAACTTATGCTTGTTACACCGTATCTGTACTACTATATTCAGCAGTCTGACCATGTATGCACAAACACTTCCCTGGTATACAAATAAATTATTTCCCCTATCATCTTCATTAGTATATACTATACACATGTCGCAAAATGAAGCATTCACACAAATGACCCCTTCAGGAAATTGTTGAGATGCACAATCACCAAAATTAATCATTTTGCCAAACGACCCATCAGTAGCACTTCCTAGTATGTGCAACCATGAAATGAAGCAGTCACCCAAGTGACTCTTTGAATACAATGTTGATGTATACACAAGCACCAGAATGAAATATTTCCCAAATGACCATCCAGTCACATTTCCTGCCATGTACATGCACCATAATGAAACATACAGCCACTGCTTTGAATAGCACAAAAGCTGGCCAGTCTGCCTCTTGGGTCATATGCCTCACTACCACTCCATCCACCTATAAAAAAAAAAGAAAAAAATCTCCCCTCTAAATGAACTACAGCCAAAATATGCAGATGCATCACCCTATCTCCCAAGAGAGACCACTGTCATACTGATCACAAAGGCTTCCCATTCCACAAAGGGATATTGTAATACTATGCAACTTTCTGTTACTTGTATTTGAAAAAATGCCAGTTTTTACTTCCATCCCTAAATAAACAAGCATTTACCAGCCATCAGCATTGGTGTTATCTTGGAATCCATAAGCCACCCATCTTTTACTTTGCAACCAAGTAATACTGTCGGTAGATATCTGCTCAATAAAACCAGAATCACTGAGCTGTCTCAAGAGACCATCTGGATTTTTATTAGATTCCCCATACATTATCCACAGTCATAAACAGAAAGATATGTGCAGGCCCATACCCAACCTTTGGAGAAGAAACAACACAGTGGAGGTAATCACACTAATACTGACACTTCTAGACTAACGAGACTCATCTGCTTTGGGTGCCTGATTTTGTTTGGTCCAATGAGATCAGTGTACCCAGGTAAACAACCAATATGTCTATTAGTGGTCGAGATGCAGTGAGTAATGGCTGCACAGGTGACACTGAGGAGACAGTAGGCCAGTGAAGTGTGTAAGGCTTAATAATGCAATAGCCATCACTTTTTTTTTTTGGGGGGGGGGGCAGCAGTAGGGTTGCCAACTGTTCATGTCAAAAAATTCTGGACATGTACATGAAAGTAAAATGCATGCAATTTAGGTCCCCCCCCCACACACACAGCCATTCCAGAGTCTGATTACCTGGCTAGTACTGCATTTCTCCGCAGTTATCATAAACGCTGTTCAAAACTCTGTGTGACTACTTTCTGCCTTACCTCTACAATAATTACAGATACTTGGATTTAATTTAAAACTTTTATTTCAAATTTTGTAGCACAAACCCTGATAGACATTTGCTAAACAAAGTAATACAGTCTCAGAATGAACATAGACTTGGCATTACAACTTTTCTGCTTTTGAATCTTAAATTCACTGAAATGGCATTGCGACCCGCAATCAAAGAAAATGCATCTGGCCGTTGGCAGATTAAGTTTACCTTTGGGCTGTTTTCAAACCATCGGCCCCTTGCACACATTTTAGGACCATGCAAATGTTCTTTAATTCACCTTCCTGATCGTGATAAATTATAATATATAATAATTAAATTATATCCCTTGTATAATACAGCATCATTTGTTAGAGTGTGTTTTAAATTTATAGTTTTGAACATTTTTTTCCAGTAAGCAATGAAACAAAACATATGAACCAGTCATGACAAAACTGCCCAAGTCAGGAAATTTCAATTATAAAAGGCCACTCAAACTTCTGTCATTGCAATCCACCCATATCAGAACACTCAAACGTCTGTCATTGCAATCCACCCATATCAGAACACTCAAACTTCTGTCATTGCAATCCACCCATATTAGAACACTCAAACTTCTGTCATTGCAATCCACCCATATTAGAACACTCAAACTTCTGTCATTGCAATCCACCCATATCAGAACACTCAAACTTCTGTCATTGCAATCCACCAATATCAGTCAATAACCTCAATCACTGCAGAAATAAAAGTCATCTGAATAAAATCAACATTAAAGAGATTTGTAACTAATGAAAAAGCTGCTGCTAGCAAACAACTTTATATTTCACTGTTTCATGTACAAATTCAGTGTCTGCTGCTCTTGAAGAAGAAATCGCCTATGTTACATTAAACAATAGTAATCTGGTTATATTGCAATAGGGAATAGATGGAAAACTGAAAACAGGTTCATAGTTACTAGATATCTCATCCAAAGGAGGACAACCTTAGGACTGCAGCACCCCTGTTACGAAGAAAAACAATGACAATCCTACAATATCCAGTATGTATCAGTACCAATAAAAGCAGCATTCACAACAGCAATGCAATTTGTACCCATTTGCCTAAATTCAAAGTCATATCAAAAATACCAACAAAGACCCAACAAAGGATGAATGACAAAATTCAGTTCACTTCACCCCCACCAAAAAAGGGAAGAAATTTCCTGGGAGTACAAAATCAAGTCAGCTGCACTTTAACACATGAAATGCTAAAATAATGTTTCAAAAAGTATAACTGGTTCCTTGTGCATCCTTGTGCATCTTCGATAATGCTCTGAAAATATACTCTTTCACACAACTCAGATGATATGCACTAATACTGTCACAATCACACAAGCACACACATGCACACACAAACATACACACACCTAGTTATGCCACCTGTCCAATCTTCCAAACTGACAACACTCCTTTGCTAATTCGTACCTCCCTTTGTTGCATCATTTCTGCTGCACATCCTTCTGCAAAAAGGAATTTCTTATTCCACACTCTCCCAGATGGCACTTGCATAAATTCAAACAAGTTAGAATCTGCTATAAATCCCTGGACCTTCCTGGTACGGACTTCAGATTTGCAGCACTTAACTGTCATCCAGTATCATGTAACACTCGGATCTTATGTAATCCATCTACTCATAAAGGGTCTACTGCAGAGTTTCTGAATCTGGATCATTATCTCTTGAGTGGACAGTTTTAGGCCGTATGACATCTGGCTACAAATTTCACCCTTCCAGAAATAATCGCAATCAAAATGCTGATTAAAAAAGGTTTGGAAACAATGACAGACATTTGAGTTTCAAATCTCATAGTCTTCAGAAAATTCATGCTAATGCAAAACCTGTATTCTACCAGCTTTCTAACTTTTCAAGAGCAGTATTTAAAAATTACCCCTATTTTGGGCCTCTGTACTACTTTAATTTATGGCTTTGTCCAGACGTCTTGCTCTAAGGAGTTGATAGGTACGATGGTGCATATGCAAAGTAATGGGGGCGCCACTGCACACACTGACTTTTCATGGAGCCCCGTACTTTATACAAATCGTCAGTAAGTTAATGTTATCTTGTTGCTTAAAGCACTCCTCTATTTCTGTATCAGCAAGCATGAATAAGGGTTCAGTCCTAGTTTTTCAATTTACTGACTTGTAATTGAAGGGCGGGAATTAAAAAATGAGTGCTGTGAAGTTATTAAGTACAGTCTTTTACGAACAACCCAAGAGGTGCAGAAAAATAGAGTAATAAAAGAGACCTAAAACACAAAAGCATTATTATATCCATTTCTATTATACGAATATACAACATGAAAGTTCTGTAGCCTCAGTTTAAAATAGAGCTTGGGCAATGTTAATGTAATTGCAATCTGACTACTTTAGTTTACACATGGTTAATGAAACACATTCAAAAAAGTGGAACTACATCACTTCCTCATAATGGTATGATGTGACAACTAAAAGATGTTTTAGTCATTTTCTTACCTGTCCATCGGGAAACAGTTTTGTAATATTCCACGGGGAGCTGGAAAATCCCTCTATTCCTCAAATTTTTGGGGCTACTTTCCTTGAACCAGACAGAAGGAGAAACACTTTTCTGTGGACCGAGTATAGAGATAGCAACTAGCTGTAACTTCACAAGTGCTTTCTTTAATGCTGCCACCATAGCAGGCAGGGAATACTTGTGTCTGTTTTCATTGACCACAGTCAGCCCTTCTGTTTCCATTTAAGTTAGTTTACTAGCTGTGACAAAATGTTTGGGTGTTTACCATCTTCCTCAAGAAAGAAATGCCCAACATGTTATTTTCTTTTCCTCGTGGCTTTGGTGCACTGCTTTCGCATTAGCATCGCTGCAAAGGTTCCTGTATATAGTGGGATACTTAGAGGGTATGGGGAAGTGATTTTTTAAAGGGCAGCCACCCAAAGAGGGTTTTTTTTTGTTTTAGCTGGTATAATCCTGTAGTATTCCTTGATGAATCAGTGAAAATTGTATTTGTTAAGCTTCTTTTGTTGAAATCTTAAAGCACATTACCCCACAGAAAAAAAAAATAAATGGCTGAATGGATTGATTGCACAGTATTACAGGGCTCAATTCTCTGTAATGAACACTTACCTTACTGCAGATGTAAAGGAAGCTCTCCATTGCAGCTGTACGGCACTTGCCTTTCAGGGTTTCTCACTGCTGTATTCTCCGTTGATGGATGAATTATCACTGGTCTCCCAAAATGGTGCACATTGTTCTGTTACAGTAGATAGAAGGATCCAGTAGCAATATAGCAGATGACAGAAAAAGAAAGGAAATTGTTACTGGAGGACCCTCTATTTATTGTGACAGAACAAAGAAAACTTAGGTCTGGGGTGGAGGTGTTAGGCAAGTGGTGGCAGCCAATCGGATTCTTGGAATACAAGTACTTCCTGCAATACATACAGAATTGGCTTGCTGTGATCACAAGCAGATACACAGTGCATGGCAAGCTGATTTTCTTGTAAGCTTTAAATATAAACCTGATTTTACTCCACACTGAAAACTAAGTTGAGAAGGTACCTGACAAAGTTCAGGTACTTTTTCAACTTAATTTTTAACAGTGGAGCTAAAAATTTACTGCAAAGTTACCATCGCTTGTGGAAGGCACTCGGGTGGAACAGCATAGCTTTTCTAGTGTCTCAGAAAGCACTCGGCTGTAAGCACAAAGGCACCCTGAGAAGGTACTAGGGGTTGATGAGTTAATATCTCTCTCTCTCCTTACAGCCCCTTAAACACATTCTTAGGTAAAAAAAAAAATGAAGCAACTGCCTTCATAGAAGAACACGGAGAACGGAACTCCATACAAACCAGTAAAAGCTATTGCAAGTCCTGCTTTTATCAACAGACTGTGAGCAGTGTAGTCTATTATAATCTTCTCTCTGTGTTACTCCTTCTGATTCTTCTGCTGTGCATACTATTGGACCCTCCCCTTTTCCTCCTATTTATTGTAAAAGATATATACATTTTCTAAAGCTCTGCATTTATTTTTATATTATTATATTTTATTTATCTTATATATCACTTTTATATTCTTATTTTATTCTCCCATTTATTGTAAAAAAATATATACAGTTTCCCAAAGCTTTACATTTATTTTATATTCTACTTCCCTGATGCTGTACTAAATCTGCTTTTGAATTCACACAGATAAACAGACACCTTTACGTACTGACTTGGGCCAGCTGGTTGGTTGTTTTTCTCTTCTCACAGCTTTCTCCAAGTCCTGGTCCATAGCCTCCCCCCTTTTCTTGTTCTCCTAACATAATTCTAGTGTAAGTTTCCTAGCCCTGTCAAACCTGTTTCTCACAGTTTTCTCCAAGCCCTGGCTCTTAGCCCCCTCTTCTCTCAGTCTACTAGCATAATCTTATTGTAAGTTTCTCAGTCCTGTCAATCCTGGTTATTCCCTCCCACTTCCTCTTGAGAGTTTACTTATTCCTCCCCTGAACTGTGGCACCATCTTTAAATATTTAGACCTTCTGCTCCCACTCCAGATTTCCTATCTTACTTGTAGTTTTCTTTCCAGATAGCGACTCCACCTTTGGTTTCGACCCACTCAGTTCGCCTTCGCTATGCTTGGGTTCACTCCACTCCCCTGCCCGACCCCCATTCCCACACCCCCCCACATCATTTACACTTATACTAACTCTAGCTTGTCCCCTCTACCCCACCACCCAATTATCCCCTCCATTTCCCCTCTCATTACACTACTAGCCACACCTCTTCACTTCCCCTCATATTACACCATTAAAAACGCATCCAACCAAACCCACACATACCCAACATCTTAACTCCCCTCATCATTACCCCATCAGTACAACCTCTTCTCCACCACCACATCTCGCTATTGCACATTAATTATCACTCCTTTAGTCACCCACATCCCATACTACAATGCCCATCTCTATCACTACTCTACTTACTTTATCACTCTCTTTCAATATCCTACTACATCTAACCTTTCTACATCATTCTTCTACCTTCCTCCCACTGCCCATTATTCTCTCTCCCCATACAGTCTGAACACACAACTTCCTTCTCACACATTTCAGCTAGCCTTTACAACACAAGCATATTATTATGTACCAGACTAAAAATCCTCCCTCACCATCACCACAACAATAATATTTTCCCTCTAAATTATCCAATCAAAGTGAAAGGGAAACTAGAATACACTACTCTCCCATATCCTGTAACAAACCTATCTCTATGTGGAGACATACATCCCAGCCTGGGTCTTGTCTCCTCTGTTCTGCAACCCCCCCCCCTACTCCCATAAATCAGTAAACTTCACAATTAAATACCTGACTTCCATGCATGGATAGCCCACAACAAACCTGATATAATTGCCGCAACTGAAACGTGGCTAAAACCCAATATTAAGGACAATTAAGATTTTGGCTGTCATAGGGCTGACAGACCCTTAAAAAAGGTGGAGCCATCCCTCTAATATACACCATGTCCTTCACTATTGTCCCATATACAAAACCCATTTCACAGTTCTCCACATTCGAACTTCTAGTTTCTTTCCTTAAAATGAATAATTGAAAAAACCTCTGTGTGATAGTCCTTTACATTCCCCCAGGCAATAACATCCCAATTCATGAGGAAAACCTTGCCTGGGCATCTACTAACATAAAAAAATGAGACTATCATACTGGGAGATGTAAATATTAACTGGCTAAAGATATCCCCACACCACTCTAACTGCAATATCAATCTATAGAAGTTCACCCAGCTAGTTAACACCATAACCAGGCCTAATAAAATTAATACTAATGGCTCTATCCTAGACTGGATTTTAGTGTCCAACCCAAATAAGATCACATCCTCTGGTATATGCTCCAGTAGTATAAGTGACCACTTACCAGCCTTTGTACAACGTGAATGTACCACTTACAACTAATTAACATCAGTACACAGTTACGAGAGATGAATTCCAGTTCTGTCCATCTAGCTTTAACCAAAGGTTGCTCTGGGATCACTAAAATCACTTCCCCTTGATGACTCTTCAACTCAACCTTCCTCAGCATACTAAACAATCTCGCTCCCCTTAAACAAAAGAGAGTAAAGACTAACCATGCCAATTGGCTAACAAGATCCACTAAGGATCTCATGAAACACAGGGACAAATCATGGAAAGTATGGCAAAAAAAAAACAAAAATCCATCTGACCTCACCAAGTACAAGCAGCTTTGAAACCAGGTTAAGTGCCTGGTACTACAAAACAAAAAGAACACTACCTTACACTACAAAATCAACACAAGCAAAACCCAAGGAAATTCTGGAGCTCTCTCAGTTCTTTATCAAACCCAGGCTCTAGTAATAATCCTTGCCCAGACTCTAATAAAACACCCATTGAAATTGCCGCAACCTTAAACTCCTATTTCATAGATACTATAGCCAATCTAACTGCTACCTTTCCCAAGACCAACTTGTCCACCAGAGACCTCTCCACAGTTAACACCAGTACTCCCCCTATTCCCAGCTTTACTCTGTCACCTATACCCACCTCGACTATTAAAAAAAAATTGCTTCTAAAACTCAAACCATGGACAAATATCCCTGACAATATACCCTTTAAATACCTGCAAATCTCAGCCAACTCAATCACTTATCCTAACAGCATACTTCTCAATAGATCTATCCAAGAATCCTATGTGCCCATCATCTGGAAAAAAAACCTTATATCCTCCCTCTACACAAGGGGGTCCCCAGCATAGACACCTCCAACTTCTGCCCCATTGCTATACTATCACCCATCCCTAAGATTTTGGAAAAAATTATTCATTCTGAATTTCTTCACCATCTGACTCACAACCACATCCTCTCTCCCACCCAGCACAGATTTAGGCCAGGACATATTACCACCACTGCCCTCATATCCTTCATGGACACCGTCAACTGAGCCTGTGATGCTGGTAAAATCATATCTTCACTATTTCTTGATCTTTCTAAAGTTTTATATACTATATCCCACTCTCTCCTTCTTACAAAACTCTCTAACATAGGTACCTCACCTCAAACTCTAAACTGGTTCACCAATTACCTCACTAACAGACAACAATCAAATAAATGGCAGAACTCTTATTCCCCTTTCCTAAACACCACCACTGGTGTTCCTCAAGGCTCCATTTTAGGCCCACTTCTGTTTAGCAAATTTATCAATAACTTCCACACCACACTCTCTCAAGGCTCAGTCATCCAGTATGCAGATGACTCCACTATCATCTGCACTGCAAACAACTCCTCAGAACTACACCAACTTCACCCAAAACACCCTCACCTCCAGCAAAATTTGGATGTCTAATAATCATCTTGCTCTGATCCCCAACAAAACCAAACTAGTAATTTTTGCCCCCAAAAAGTCCACATCCCTACAAAAAGAGAACCTCACCATTCAATCTCTAAATGGTACCACCATTGACATTGTACCTAGCACAAACTCCTAGGTGTCATAGACGTAAACCTCACATTTGACCTGCACATCCAGTCCAATGTCAAAAAGACACATCAAAAGCTTGGCACTCTCTACCGACCCAAGCATCTACTTCATGCATCAGGCCGACTTTCCCCTGCCTCTTCTTTTCTATTACCCTCTCTTTTTATACTGTGCTCCCCACCTCACTAGCATTCAGTCCTCTCTAAAGTCCAGATTTGACCCTTGCTACAACAAAATTGCTAAGTTTGTAACTAATGCCTCCTACTCATCTCACCACTGCTAATCAGTATGCAACCTAAAATGGCTTGATCTCCCCAACTATCTCACTTTTATCCAACTAACTACAGCTCACAAACTCATTCATCAGTCATCCATCCATGTGCCTTGCTCTGTCTTCTCTACTTACTTTATACCATCCTAACAGACCACTGTAATCCAACAACCAACTGCTCGGAAATGTAGACAAACCCAAGCTTTTGGTTGACCAGATCCTTTACTCCTTTACCATCGCAAAACTTTGGAACTCCCTCCCCCCAACACTTAGATCTACCCACTCAGTAACCCTCTTTAAGTCATCTCTGAAATGATACCTCTCATCTTGGCTGTGCACATGTGTTAACACCACATTTCATATAACCTAACTTCAACCATCACAACTATTCTAACACCCACTCTACTACAAGGCATCCTCCTTTCACATCCACCTGGAATTTTGCTTACTCCATCTCTCCATCCTGTCCACTTCCCTCTTCTATTAACCCTCATTGTCCTCCCATTGATCCCTCCTTTCTACTTCCTTCTCTTCCTAACCCTTATAGACCTACCATTAAACCAGGCGAGATATTCAGGGACTCTCACAGCTTACATTAATATCATACCACCACTTATATCTACAACAATATCCACCGACTTTGCTGATTCCTGCAACAGGACTAATATAGCCTATCCTAAACGTGTGAAAAGTTTAAGTACCTAGTCTCTAACTCCCTCCTATATCTGCTTTGCACCCACTGCATGAAGTGCCCTATATATAAATTCTGCTAGCTGAAAACTACTCGTATGGAATTGTTCTCATGTATATTGCTAGTATAATAGCTTTGATTTGAGAATGATTACTTATGTACTGTTTTTTTTCACCAGTTGTATAAGCTGACAATAAATATGTACTAAATGTCTTTATTAATCCAAATTCTGTATTGCATGTGAAATGTCTTTATATGTGAATCTTTTCTCCCCGGGATTTCACTGAAAATGGCCACTTTTGGAACATCCCGGTAAACAAATGCAAATAAATAAATAACACAGGTTTAAACTTGTGACCCCTAACTGGGAAAAGCTGAAAGAAGAAGAGCAATCAGTGCAGCATTACATAAGTAACATCAAACTCTTTGTCTGTATCCAGTGCTGTGGAGTCTAGTTCAGTAGAAATAGACAACCAGAACACATTTTCCTTTTTTGTACCAACACAGATAACAACAAAAGACATCCCTACATACTTAAAATACCGTTATCTGCAGAAAGTGTGCAAGAATGACATAAAAGTGAAATGTCATGTAGCATTCGATAGCATAATTGTAGAAATGCAGAAATGGATATGCCAAAATTAAGAGATGAATGTACGGTCATAAAAAAATCCTACAAATACTCTTCATCAGTCACTATATTTCACCCTTGTAATATCAAAATGAAAGCATTATTTAAGAATGGCTATATACTTTGACAATATAGCATTGTATAAACTAGTTAAATCAACCAATGTCCTGCTATTCTATCAGCATTTAGCTCTGTTTCAAAACAGTCTCCCCAGTATGATGCAAGGGCACTGCCTACACCATTGTCTTCATATAGTGCAGATTCAGCCCTGTGAGTATATAGATGAGGAGTGGAATCATTACCATTCCTGAATACTAAAATCTGGACATTGTGTACAGAATCTAAACATGGTGTAGGAACCTACATGATTACATGCACACACCCTCAGCAATGCAAGGATAAGAACTGGGAAGTCATGGTGTAGGGATCTACATGATTGCATGCACAAGCCCTCAGCAATGCATGGACAAACACACATAAGTGTTACCTCTTAATTGCTTGCAGGTGTCTCTGACTGAATACCCTGATAGCATGAACATCTGGCTTTCACAGCCCCCCCCCTCTGATATACACCTTGTCAGGAAGAAGGGGCTTAAAAAATCTGCAGTTACATTGACTGATATATGTATAGGAACTTGACAGTCCTAATTTTTCAGTGCTGGCGTTTCTTGTCTTGTCTTGATCAATATTATATGTGCACAACTTGGCAATGTGAAAATTACTTTCACTGCTTAAGGAAAAGGATGAAAAACTGCATTCAGGTTGTCATAGGTCATGCAAACCAGCCAGGTGTCATTGTGTGGTCAACAGCACTCTGGATATTACTCAGGGGAGGAAAAACTACTGTCATGTATCTTTCTCTGTGGTACAAGTTGTAAGTACAGATAGATGAAGTATATCTGATGCAAGGTTCGAAACCACTGACATAAACTTTTGCACATGATTGTCAGAATATATATTTAATCACATTTTGCAATGCCATAGTGTTTTTGATTAAATCTGACTGTTGTCACTATTGCAAACAACATGTTATAATTATTCTGTCCACTGTAACATAATATGTCTCTGAATACAGGTCTGATAATGTGTTCCACAAAGTACATGTCTGATGTTGCATGGACATGTGCGAAGGAAGATTTGTTCACTTGATGGCACTTCTTGCTCTGGTCATTGCTATACATATACACGTATCTATATATTGTGGCACAAGGTGTAACTGAGATTAATCAACAGAAATAAGGTACATGAAGCATTGTTTGAATCCTGTTTACAGACACTTTGTCATAATTCATATTTACTTTTCCATTATTTTACAATTTAAGGTACAATTGCTCTCCTCTTAGCATTGTGTAAACTCAGTTCAATACCCAAGAAAAAAGTGAGAAATTTAGTTTAAGCTGCATAAGGTTGTTGTTGTGTGGCCCCCTGCAACAGGGATGCACCTGACAGATGTGAAAGTCTGTGCTACAAGACATAACTGCAGTGAATCAAGAGGAATAAGGCACATGAAGCATTGTCTGAATCCTGTGTGGAGACCACATTGCAATTTATAATAGTGTAACATTTTTTTTAGTTAACTTCTTTTTTAAGGTACAACTGGCCTCTGCTTAGCATCAAACAAACTTAATTTACTACCTAAGGAAAAAAGTGAAACACTTAGTTTAGGCTGCCTTAGGTAGCTCAAAAATGACAGGCTGCTTTGTATGGCTGGCACTATTCTGGATATTTATCATTTTAAAAAAAAATACATGTGTTGGGTAACTTTCTGTGTGGTGTAAGTGAGGTGAATCAACAGAAAGAAGGTACATGAAGTGTTGTGTATTATGACGTACAAGTTAGCAGTATAAAAGACAATGAGGTCATTGCTCAGTTGGGTTGTGCTTCACTGTATTGATATGATAAATTACTAGTTATGCTGTACTCAGATCTTCACTGATTTAAAGATTTATTTTGTTATGGTACTGCAGTCATGGTTTAAAGGTGGGATTTAGATGTAAGGAATTTAGGCATGTGATCATGTCCATTATTGAAGGGGTGACTAGTGTGTGTAATTTGTAAAATCAAGTTTTATTAGGGTTCTTCATATATGTTGTTCTAGGTTAATGTATGATACAAAAGCAGAGATAGAGACAGAAAAAATGCAATTTCAGCCCTGAGAAGAACCATGTTCTCAAGGGTCCTTCAGGACATATGGCAAATGCCTTTTTTGGACAAGGGGGACCAGAACAAGCTGAAAGAGTATAATTGTGGAACCAGATAGTTATGCACATAAATGCTGTTAGGGCTAGGAACTGCACATTTATGCAATGCAGAAAAAAGATCAAAAATATAGTAGATCCTGCCAGAGCAAAGATAAGAATTGAATGTAATTGCCCATAGCACTATTGGTGGGGGACTGCACATCTTTAACATCCAATGAGGAATACTTTCTCTCTATGCATGGTAGTAGCCTGATTAAATTGTAACTGTTACTCTAAGCCTTTTGGTTTAAGCACTTGGGCTCCAGTCCAGTTGTTTTACATTAAGAAGGTTTGTTGTATGCACTGTTGTGGCAGGACAGGTAGCTTACATCCTTCTAAGTTGGGAATTGCTGATTGAAAGCTCAATGTCTGTTATTCTAAAAGTGTATTAGTTCTCATTAAAGCACTTGGGCTTCAGGCCAGTAATTTTTCATTAAGAAGGCTTGTGGTCTGCACTCTTGTGGTAGGAGATGCTAGATTCTGCCCTTCTGAGCTGAGAATTTCTGGTTAAAGGCTTATTGTGACTGCTTATTTGAACTGTTTCTTTCTGAAATTGGTGTGCCTTGGTTGCGGTAGCATAGACTAGCCCCAGGATTCATGAAGCTTGCGCCAGGTGCAGGTGTAGCATTGGCATTCCAATGCCAAATATGGCCGTCGAGCGATCCAGGTACAAGCTGTTTCCACATGCACTACCTGCGTACGCTATGCCTGCACAGCGCCCGGCCCCTGTATGCTAATTACCCCATTTGCAGCAGTGTAGCATGCAAATGAAGGTATTTAGCGATCCAGGATGTGGTGCAGGCGTAGTGTAAGCATGCAGTTATGTAAACCGTAAAAAAACAGTTTACATTTTTGCAAACATAAAATCGGAGCCATGACAGCTTGCTTAAATGTATTATATCGTTAATATATGCCAATGGCTAAATATATAGCCATTGGCATAAAAAAAAAAAAAACATGTACAAAATATAAAAAGAACATTTAATTTCATTTTTCGCACTATAGCTAAGTTTAAGCTTAGGGCAACGGCACGCAAACCGGATCGCAAGGAAAATAGAAAAATATAGAATAAAACTGCAATGTAACACATATCAGGATTTCCCCATAATAATCAATGGCAGGCATGTTACACCATACCATGGTGCAAGGGTTGCTAAGGGGCTGTGACAGTGTTTTGCGCAGTAGCTAGGAATTAGTAGGCAATGCCATGCAAATGAGAGGAGTAATAGTGAATCACAGATTCCCCGCTGGTTTAAGGTTGCACCTCACAGTGTAGCGTTAAAACACCGAGGTATGCCCTTGAGATAGAAATGACATCAAGAGAGGAGTGTGTCATCTTTGCTGTATGCAGAATGGTGCATTGCTAATCTGGTGTTCCATAGCTAAGTAAAGCTGCAGGAATGGGGTGTCTTGAACTGGCTACAGCTTTGCTTAGCTGAGAGCACACAAGGTAACTGAGTATGCATGTGTACAGTGATTACAACGCGCTTAAACTCAGTAAACGGGTTTATGCAGCACGCACCGGAGCTGAAACAGGAAGGATATAGGAAAAGACTAAGGAAATGCTGTAGCAGGAAAATTGGAGTACAAATGACTAATTAACACAGAGGAACCTACAGTGGGCCATTGACATCAGCTAACAAGGCTGTAAGCAGCTACCTGCAGAACAGGAAAGGGGAGGGTCTGTACTGCAAAGAAAACAGTAAAGTGTCACAGCAAAACAAAGCAGATTTGCATTATATAAGCTACAAGACACATTTTGCAACACATGACTCGGTAGGGAAAGTGCAAAACAAGAAAGACGGCAGGTGGAGGCATGCCGATAATGGGAGGGGATCCTGGTATAAAAGTGAATTAAAGGGCAACAGATTAATCAAGGCAGGCAAGCATAACTCCACCCTAAAGGCCCTACACTTGCAGTACTCACAGTAAAACCCTTAATTAAGATACCCTGCAGCTGGAATTGCTCATACACACCCAATGACATCAGCAGCATACATAGTATAATAGTATAAAGTGTGAAAGCACCTCACACACTTGTGTATTCTCATACATTCTGCACCATTGTTGTATACAGACTGGGAACTCTTAATATGTACATGTTAGGGGCTGCCATAGCTTTGATCCACCAGCATGTGTTGGAGACTGAAGGTGGTGTGGAGTATAATGCTCACAACCACCCCAGGCACCAGAGGTGGAGAAGAGTGTTCAGACCCAGGGTAACCTACCAGGGGCTACATGACCTGGAGATAGTAGAGCATTACAGGGTGGACAGGGACACCTTACAGCAACTTGTGGAGCTGTGCCGGCCACACCTCAAAGCCAGAACAAACAGAGGGGAACCCATCCCAGTGGATACAAAGGTATGTGTAATCCTGAGAATACTAGCTACAGGTACCTTTCAAAGGCCAACTGGGGATGTCATGGGGATCTCACAGGCATCAGCATCCAGAGTACTTCACCAGTTCCTGGATGCCATGTTATCACATGCCAATGAGCACATATACTTCCCCCGAATGCAGGAGGAGTTGGCCAGCAATATGCGTCTCTTCCACCGTGTGGCAGAATACCCAGAGGTACTGGGTGCAATAGACTGCATGCACATACACATCAAGTCACCATCCGGTGGGCAGGGTAGGCACTATATACACCGCAAGGGATACCCCTCCATCAACTACTAGGTCATGTGCAATGCCCAGGGCATTATCATGGATGTGTGTGCTGGCAGCCCTGGAAGCTATCACGACTTCCATATCTGGCATGCCTCACAGCTGTATCAGGTATTTTCCAGGGGGGGCATCCCATATGGCCACGTGGTGGGGGATGCTGGCTATGCACTGGAACCATGGATGATGACTCCCATCAGAAATGCACACACACCCATGCAAGAAGGCCATAATGAGGCACACACACAAACCAGAATCATCATAGAGCATGTGTTTGGGATGATTAAATCATGATTCTGTTGCTTGGACATATCTGGTGGAGCCTTGCAGTACTCTCCAGGCACATATTCATAGTATGTGCCATGCTACACATTATTATCCTGTGGAAACAGCTGCAGCAGGGACAGAATGGTGAAGGCCCTCACAGCCCACCACCATTGCCAAGGGCCCCACAGGTACAGAGGTACTCAGACCATGAACACCCTGAGCCAGTCCAGTAGGAAGATGGAGGCATGCCCAGTGTGCCCATGCCTTGGCAAAGAGGGTACATATAGCACACACTGACAGTGTAGGCAGCTAGGGAGTGACACCTTTCATCATCTGCACTCACAGTAAAAATGGATGGCACACACACAAGACCACCTGTAAATTGTCATGTATAGGCAGTCTACTGTGTGCATCCAACATAGGCACCCCTCAACTATTGCACACACAACCGCTATTGGCACAAGGTAAGTCAACACCTGAACAGTAAATTAAGCTATCAGCATGTGCTGATACTGTATGTATAGATTCATAGGTTCATAGGTAGGTACTTGGCTAGCTGCCTGAGGCATTCATAAGCCTAACCAAAATGTGTCAGCTTTTGCCACCCCATTGATTAATTAACTGTCCCTCTGTGGAGCAGAGCCAATGGCAGGATCCCTGGAGTGTATCTACTGTTCCCCATCCACACTTCAAGGTTTCTTTTGAGGAGTGTTAGTGAGGGGCCTCTGTATAATGTAATTAGGGATGTAGTTCCAAAGCATGGGGAGTTTCTGTGACAGGAATCTGTCCCTCTAGCATATTTTAGTTATTGTTGTGGCAAGGTTTAGCTCACTACAGCGTGTGGCTCACTGTGACATGAATTCCCATAGGTGGAGCATATCCATTAAGCCTGAGTTGGACATAGCTTTGTTGGCCAGCAGAGATCATCTCTGAGTAAATGAGATGCCACTGAATAAAGCAGGAGTTTATTCAGTCTGGCTGCATAGGACATATGTTTGAGGCCAGTAATCCTCTTGGCGAGGTATGTTCGTGGACCTTCCAACTGTCGGAAGTGTCTTCTGAGGTACATCCCAAATGAGTATTTATACTCTCTGATGAGACTGATGAGTGATGTGTAAAGGGGCACTATAACCTCAGTATGTCTAGATGCAAACCCTTTAGTAATCAGATGGCCTACATAGAAGGATGTCCTAACTACTTTAAGAGATATGATTGTCAAAGGAGAGATCACTATCTACCTTAGTCCCCAGATACTCTATTACCTCATCTGTATTAAAGTGGCTTCCACTTACATGTTAATATGTGGGTGTTTAGTTTTTCCATAATGGAATGACCATGCAGTTTGTGGCACTTAGCTGGAGTCCATGACTTTGACACCCTGTGCCGGTCTCTATGAGGCCCCGTGAAGGATGTCTGTGTCAGCTGGACTGTCAGTTATGGCTCACAGTTTGCAGTCATTGCAAAACATGGTCTGCCTTAGTCCACCTGTGTTTGCCTGTACCTCTGAGAAGTATATGCCAAACAGTAGGGGTCCCAGGACTGAGTCCTGTGGGACACCAGTTGTGACTGGTTAAGAGTTGGACCTGGAGGCTGCTAGTCATACCATGTGGGTTCTGTGTGTAAGCCTGTTGGCAACCCATCCTGTGATGTATGGGTTTATGTTTAGACTGGTGAGGTTATCAATAATACCCGAGTGGGGAATGGTGTCAAAAGCCTCGGCGAGGTCCAGGTAGTATGTGTGAACCACCTCTCCCTTCATCTAATGTCTTGGTGACTGTCTGTAAGATGTCAAACAGGTTCAGTAGGCATGATCTGCACTCAACCAAGCTGACCTGGGTTGGGTCAAGTGTTTGGAGGTTACCAATGTCTTTGTCAACGAGTGCCATGAGGATGCACTCCATAGCTTTGCAGACCAGGATAGTCAGGCTTATGAGGTGGTAGTTATCATGGTAAGTTGTGTTTCCACCTTGGTGGAGTGGAATAACCGTTGCTATGTGCCATTGCATGGGCATGTAGCCTGTGTAAAGGCTGAGGTTGAAAAGCTTAATTAGGTGTGGGATAGTTTGCCTTGTAGTGTTTGCAAGATGCAGTCTGGGACACCATCTGCCTCCATTGATGCTGTGTTTTGCCATCTGAGAGGGCCATTTCCACCTGTGTGTCTCTGATGTCTAAGAAACTGTACTTCCGGGTATTGTTGTGGGTTCTTTAGGGGGTGAAGTTTGCACCGAATGTATCTGCAAGGATGTTGGTGATATCTGTAGGGTCAGTATATTTTGTGCTATATTGCACCGGCACAGGTCAAATCTGTGTGTTACCACTTAGATCCTTGACATAGCAAAAGAAGGCTTTGTGGTTATCTTTCAAATCCCTGCCTTTGTTCCTGTTGATGTTAGCCTTGGATGATTTCATGAGGGACCTATGTTTCTTACTAATACTTGTCATGGATGTCTGCCCTTCTTGGGTTTTCCTGTTTTTCTGGACTACTGTTCTACTTCTGTTGTATAGCAGGGGTACACCAGGCTGGTGTCCTTGTCAAGGAGGAGTGAGTCTTGGTATACCAGTGATGGCACAATCCATACATCCTTGTAGGTGCTTATAGAGTGCATTTGTAAATATGTCTATATCTTTAGCAGTGTTTTCCTTAGCATGGGGTTGTGAAGCCTTCCACCTCTGTCTTTAGTAGTGTGAATTTAGCTGTAGTAAAGGTATTCACTGTGGTTTCCTTGGGTGGGGGAAATGGTTGGGTGTGCAAATCATCTGTGAATAGTCCATGGTCAGATCTAACCAGTGACCGGTTTACCTCTGCTGTGGTGCACCTGTCACCCATGTTGGTGATTGCCACTTCTAGTATGCTTCCACCTCTCATTAGGGAGTTTACCATCTGACACAGGGCATATGAGGTGATAAATTCCAGGAAGCGCTGTGCCTGGAAATGAGTACTTGAGTAAGTTTCCCAGTTAACGGTAGGGTAGTTGACATCGACCAATACCAGGGTGTTCGGTAGGACTGTCATATTCTCCACTGTCTCCAGGTAGGAGGAGTGGTGGTCCTGGGTCATGGGGGGTGATCTGTAGCAGGCCACAGTTTGCATTGCAGTTGTGGCTGATGTTAGCTGCACATGGATGATCTCAGAGTTATCATGCTGCCCCACTAACCTGGAGGTGTAGGTGTCCCTGATGAATATGGATACACCCCCTCCATGTCTCTGTCAGTCCATGTTCTGTGGCCTAAATGTGTGGTATGGGTTGTAGTCTGGTAGTGTTGGTGTGCTCTCAGGAGCCTTAAAACAGGTCTCAGTTACTGCACAGATGTAGATGTTGTCCATACGGAGGAGTGATGTGAGTGTGTGCATGTTGTGATTACAACCCCTGGCATTGAGTAGCATAGCCCTCAATGATTTCACTATTTTCTGTTTACGGAGGCGGGGATCACCTTTGAGACTTGCCTAAAAAAGGCACCATGAGGGCGCCAATAGCCTTGGCCAGTATTCCAAAGCCTAAGGCTGACACATGCAAGCCAGTATGATATTGTTGCATGTTACCCATCTGTGCTTGTTTCTCATCTTTCCTGTAGGTAACCTACTGGTAAGCAATAGAAAGCCATAAACTTATGCAAGTCTTCTAGCTTCCAAGATAGGCTTTTGGAGTGATTAAGTATCAGTGTTCTGTATATTCTTGCTGTACTTAACTGTTGTCTGACTACATGGTGATTTTTCACTGTATATTGTGATCTGAAAGTTCTGTTTATTCACATATTATGTCTGTGATGGCCTGCACTTTAGATGTTCACAGATAGGTAGTAGGCTATCTGCCCAAGGGCATTGTGAAGCATAGCTAAAGTGTGTTGGCTTTCTCTGCACCATTGATGAAGTAACTGAGCCTCTGTCAAGCATAGTGATTCCAGGCAGAGTTGCCGGAAGCTGTTGAGGACTGGGATGGCAGAGGGTGATAGGGGCACTTAGTGATCTAAAGAGGGCTTGTTAACATGAAACATCAACACCATTCAATTTCCCCAACAGGTCTTGCAGCTATAAAACTGGAGGGGCTCCCCCACCCTCTGGCTGTATGGTTCTGGGACACATGATCCCAGGGGTGTATATTCTGTTACCCATTTACACATCAAGGTTTCTCATGAAGTGTGTCAGTGAGGGGCTATGCCTAATGTAGTTAGGAATTTAAATTATAGTCTCTCATTTCATTTGTTATGTTTTTATTTCAAGAGTAAGTGAAGCTCAGTGAGTTTAGGTGCCTCCGCCCTTTGCTTAGTCTAGCTTACACATAGAAATCATCTAAATAGGAAATAGGCAGAAGCAACATTAATGTCAATAGTGTAATAGTTACAGCATTTGCATAGTATCTGTGCATTCCTGATTCAAATCTCAAAGTCAGAGATGTTTTTCATGTGAAAAAGTTTACCTTCACCACAGCTTGCATATCTAGGTAGTATTCTTCAGTATAATAAACATTTGCAACACCCATATATACCCATGTTTGCTGGAGGGTAAAGTCAGCAGAGAATGTAATGTTATGTAAGCACATAGTGAGATGTTATTTCATTGAAATGTATATATCCTGAGTAGTTAGCGGATGTGGCCATGTTTGCTCGCACAGGTTATAAGTTTTAAAGTTTGTTTAACTGCTGCTTTAATGTTGCACAAACACTTTTAAACGTGCTTACAACTGCTTAAATGAGCCTTATTCTGGAGTAAAACACCATAGTCATGGGAATTCCCACTAAGCCTTCTGAGCTGTATACATGTTTCATGGTCTTTAGACTACACCTTATACTATAGGCATTCCAGAATACTGACCACAAATGGGACAGTCACTTTGTGTACATATGTACAGTACATTGTAATGTACTGTAGTTTACGAATCAACATATACATGTCTACATATGTATAACTGTTACATATCTAAATATACACACATATATATATATATATATATATATATATATATATATATATATATATGCATGTCAGTGATGTCTACAGTTACATCTATAGCCATATATATAAACATCTATGAACACACTTTGTGACACAGAAGCAATCCAAAGGAATTGAAGTGTACACAAAACACATGCAGCTCTGCCATTATAACTATTAATATTAACTTAATTCACCATAGAAGGGATGGTTGTTGTGTATGTAGAGATTGGGGTGGTGGGAGGAATGATGGGCAATGAAATTATGCATCAAGAAGAGATGAGTTGGATGTTCAATAAGTGAACTGGAGGGGTATACATGGAGTATGGGGACAATATAAAAAAGAAGCAAAACAAGAAAAGAATCATTCTCATCCATAATACACCCTGTCAGGTCACATTGCAAAACTTAATTCCACAAACATATGAACATTAACATGTATCATACATATGTACACCGACTGACTGTCAATTTTTTTTTTCAGTAGTGAGGAATGCCCGTAGTAAAATGTATATTCTAAACACCATAACATTTGTACATAGCTCAGATGCCTTAGTGGTAAGGTCAGTGACTGTGGTGTTCATGGCCCCGGGTTCATGACCTGCAAGGGCTGTTAATTTATTGTGAGGGCCAGAATAAGGGCTGTCGGATGCAGGTTGATTAAAGCACTTTTAAGCAGTTGTAAGCAATTTTGCATGGGTTTGCGTGATGGTAAGTGGTGCTTAAACACGGTTAAATGGATAAGCGCTTCACAGGTTTAACCTTTGCTTCATGTCACGCAGACCACAGGCAAATCTGCTTACAACCGCTTAAATGTGCACAAATCACACTTTCCCTATCAGTGCCTGTTCTGATAGGTAAAATAATTACCACTTCTAGGATTAGAACCTGCTACCATGTACACCACATCCTCAGAGTAACCTGTCACTAAGCTACCTGAGATATACCTATGCCAGTTGTGTATTCAGACAGGTTAACACACAAAAGGGAGGATTGTGTGGAAGTAGAACAAACTGCCATGTATCCAATGAAAGCTGTATGCTATATATATATATATATATATATATATATATATATATATATATATATATATGTAGAGAGAGAGAGTGATACATGAATACATGTCGATATATAGAGATATACATATATATGTAGATATATAGATAGGTTAAAGACGTACACATTTATGGAGGTACATATAAACTTATGCAATAATATATATTTTATATATATATATATATATATATATATATATATATATATATATATATATATATATATATATATATTTACACACATACATACATATACATGTGTGTATACATCTGAAGTTTTCAAATCTGAGTATAACGTGGACCATAGCAATCAACATTCTGCCACCCCAAACAATATTAACATAACATATGAAGAGTATATGGCAATACACTATTACAAATATGTTCTATGGACATGAGCCAAATAGGGTTAGTCACCAACACACCTACAATGACTGCAAATATCCATGACAGAAACACACAGACATCTTTCATTTAGCAAAACTTTATTACATTCCGATGTATTGCCAAAAGGATTCAAGGACTAACAATACCTGCATGCTATACAGGAAGCATTTAACAGTGCCTTAATGAATCAGCCTGCAATTCTCATAGTATTAGTCCACTAAGGGATAGGTGTTCACATAGGGAAAGAACCCCACACATATATAGAATATGTATAAAAGCAGTTCCTGCACACTTGCATCTGCTATGTACACCCACCAACATATTCCCCACACCCGAACTAATTACAACAATACATACTGTCGTACTATAACCAATTATTCACCCACTGTACGACATCTGCTGAAACGTTAACATACCTGGACAGAGACACACTAATATGGTCCTATGTGAAATAGTTGCTGTTATACAATGGAACAGCTGCTGATGTTACAGGGTTTGTTTGAACTAATCCTGTTTCAGAGGGTTGAAAAGTAATTACACCAGGAAGTGTTACCAATTATTGATTATCAGCACAGTATGATACACATTTACACCAAACTAAAGATGTCTGGTGAGCACACTGTAAACCCCGTAACATTATATGCATAGCCATACAGCCTTGAGCTGGTCAAACATCCTGGCCAGACTGAAACATATGCAGAAGTATTAGGTACAGACAAACCCTGCACAAGTAGCAATGTTCAGAAATATAAAAGCAGTACTCACATGTAGACCAAATCATCTAGGCATTACACACAATATATTTCTGTTTGTCTCCACACAGCTGTTGCAATAGATTTCAAACAACACTTCCAGGCTCTCTTGCTCACAAGTAAGCCAAAGGGACAACGCCCAAGTGGAGTACTCGATTATACTCCATCGTTGCCATGGTATTGGCTAAGGGAGTAGCTGCATAGCTGATGTGCATGTGATTAACTACTGTGGAGCACCAACTGGTGATCAGGATAGCACATGTTACTGATCTCTAACTATAAAAGGATGTCTTGTCACACATTCAAACCATCTGTATCTACCTGCAGATTAGTACAAAATACCCAACAGAAGATCGGAACACAAACCGAAAACGATTAATATACCAGTCAATAACACCTCCAATTACTAAGAAGGTATGTATAACATTTAGTATGTCTGTGTATGTAGTACCTGTTCTGTAATAATTAGTGTAATCAATGCATATAGTGGAAATAGCTATCTTGTAGTGATGTATTGTTGAGCAGTAGTAATGCTTGTAGTATTCTGTGTGTGTACTGCTATAGGTCACAAGGCAAACTCCTCATACACCACAAGGGATGATATATATGGGCTTGGAATTCACCAATTCTTTTCCGGCCACTGTCAGTGTCAGGGTTGTTCCAACAAGTATGTGCTATAACAGGGGATAGTATATGTTGATATATTGTAACAGCAGACATTTGTATGGGTGTATTAGTGAGATGAACATGTCAAAGGTGGGCTTACTGTGCAAATATGATTTGCATTGTGGGATATTGTGCCAATAACTGTGTAATGTACAGTATTTTATGTAGATCTGTATTCCATTTTACATAGCACTTCTGTTATGTTATGCAAACATTGGTTATGTCTATTGGCAATTACAATAGTCCATAACAGGATACATGTGACTTGCATTTATCTGACAGTTTAGCAGCATGATAGCAAAAAAATTGGAAGAGCTAGGTAACTATCCATGCACATAAGACATGTAATATTCACCTCATTAGTATTGTTTGCAAGCAATTACAGCTGTGCATGTGTACATGTTATGCAAATGTGTAGTGACCCTTGTTACAGGGCTGGCCCAAATGGCTATGTACACACCTACATAGAGTGGATATTGAGAGTAGAGACACACTGATTGAACTTTCAGGTTTGTGTAGCTTAACCTCTCATTGCCAACCTAACAGCCGCTTCCAAATACTGTATGTAAGGTTGTGCACAGTACTGGTAATGAAACCGGTTGCATATCATCTGTAACTCCAGTGTAACATCTGCAGTAGGAGTCCGCTGCCCATGTGTAATAGCTGCTTCATAGGTGATGGCTTACACTATCTGATTATATCCTGATCATGTTGATAGTGGTAGCAGAGTCTATTGATACTTGACTCTGTTTGGTGAGTGGGTGTCTATGCTCACCAGAGCTCATGGTTCTGGTGGATATGTGAATATATACCCAGAAAAATATACAGACCTGTTGACACTTGCATAATCTGTAATCAACTATTAGGATGTGATATGCTCCTCAGAGGAGGATTGCTGCTAAAGGTAGCTACTATGTTTCTGTAATAGCCAGTGTTCTCACGTCCATAACACCAATATTTATTTGTGAACATCACTGTCTAAAACATCTTCATAAGCAATACGTAAACTAAATACAGTACTTGGTACTTGTAGTACTGAAGGCTCATACAGGCATGTCCACTAGTCAGCTACTGGTGTTTACTAATGTCAGCTTTGTGTATGTGGCCATCCTGGGGGAATGTATTATCTATGCCATGTACACTGCCAAACCCACCTAACACCATACCCCACACATTGTCTGGGATGCAGCTACATGGGTAAGCTGGAAGGCAGTCCAGTCTACAGCCATGACTGGACTGGACAGTCATGAGGTGTAGGTTAACACATGCATCTCATCACCACAACCAACACATACCCTTACCAGAACGCAGTAAGGACACCCACACATACCACCAGAAATCACACACATTCACAGAGACTTCTAAGTATCTGGCCAAGCAAGAGACCTCCCAAGCTGTAATAGACAGACAACAATATACAAAAACTGTATGACATAGTTTGCATAATTGTACCACACCTCAGAACACATATCCAGAAACATGCCCAACAGTACTCATTTGTGAATGCAAACTCTAGCACTATGTTACACACCAAGCTATACGAGGGCAAACATACTGTCAGCTGCCTGTCTGCCATGATTAGCCACATATCCATACGCTCAGAACACCTTTTGAACTATACACATGGCTCTGGCATATTCCATGTTGTTGTGCAGGACCTGTGATGCAGTAGCCTGGACTGCATGGCAACACACATGTAGGAACTGTCAGATACGAGGCAAACATACTGTCAGCTGCCTGTCTGCCATGATTAGCCACATATCCATACGCTCAGACCACCTTTTGAACTATACACATGGCTCTGGCATATTCCATGTTGTTGTGCAGGACCTGTGATGCAGTAGCCTGGACTGCATGGCAACACACATGTAGGAACTGTCAGATCTTGTAGCTCAATCAGGTATGTCCCATGGCCTGGGTAGCATTCTGCCATTGGCTAGAATGATGCTACAGTACAGAGACAAAAGAACTGTATTCCACAATTGTCTAATGTACTGGTGTAATTCAAAGGGTATCCAGTATCTCTCTGCCTGGGATAACATTGTTGACAGACCATGATGATTTGCCAGACAGGGCCTGCACCTGTCACCCTTGGGAATCTGGATACTGGCTAGGGCTCATGCTTCCCCTATAGTGCCTTCATCATGCAAAGTTCCAGTGAAAGTCCACTGCTGTAACAGGGACAGCCAAGCAATAAACTGCAGGTCTCACTACTCAATGATACATTTCAGAAACTCAATATGGACTCACTTATATCAATCCTTAACACAGAGAACATATCTGTGCAGTGACTGAGATATGGCTCAACGTTACGGAGAGCACCCCTCCATGACCATGTTATAACACATACCTCACCTCTTGGCCATTATCCTTTATTGGAACACGCGGGCAACAGGTGTGTCCATATTCCTGAAGGATATATACACCCCCATGCTAGTTGCACTTGCATAACTTCAGATGCAGTATGCTGAGCAACTACCTTTGTGCCAAAGTGGAATCCAAATTGCACCTTGTGACAGATAACCCACCATGCCTCAGAATTCCCAAGTGTCATATTGTGCTATAATGGGGAATATTGGGTTTGAGACAGAAAACCATAATAATGGCTACTCTTAACTATCCCATTATGAACTGGGAATACTCGTGTACCAACACCTGTGCTCAATGCATGTTGGATTTCATCAACCCCAATGACGTGGATCACCATAGTCACACAAACAGAGCTAACAGTATGCTACACATAGTCAGTCTCCAAAGCCAATGTTATGCTTCTTAAAAGCGAAGTGGTGACTGTCATGGCACCCATTCAGATGGACAGTGCATGTGCAAATGCTGAATCCTACACAAATGCACTTTAAGCACTCACATAAGTGCAGTGATTGTGCCATTGAAACAGAACCAAGATTCAACCAAACACAAACAGGAAGGCAAACTGGTGGTAGCCTGCCTTAAACTGTACCACATAAGGTAGCAACTGTTGCAAGAGTGAACACACATGAGTGGAGGTGATCCCTGGTCAGCCTCAGTAAGATGCAGATACACCATATAAAGCCACACAAATCTACTGTGAAACTAATCAGCCGCATATTATGTGGCCAACCACAGAGCAATCTAATGCTCTATCATGAATCATAATGGCAACAACAAGACCTGCCATGCTTCAGAGCACTATGGCATGAGAAGTACTGCACATACAGAAATAGCATTTGTTCATCCAGATAGGGTCTTGGATAATCTAAACCCACACTCAGTCCCCCTCCCCCAACAGGTACACATATTTATATATCCATGTACACTACAGAGCCCCTGTAATAACACCTATGCAGGTACAAGCTGCACTCTCTAAAGCCATGCATCCAGCTTTCATGGGACCTGTCAATATCCCAGGGTGTATCCTACACAAATATCACAACAATTTGCTTTCCACATACACATCATGTTCAATCATAGCTTCATGTTAGGCTGTGTAGACACTGAATGTTGCACAGCAACAGTTATCACACCCCACAAAGGGGGAGACACCACTGATAATGGGAAATAGTGCACTACTACCCTGCTGAATCTGGTCCTTAAGGCCATGAAACTTGATCAACTTATTTGATGTAGTCAGTACAGATGTAGATGACATTAAGGTCGATTCACACAGCATATCATGACCTTGCCAGGTCTTAGGACACCATCACCCATACTGTGTTCCAGCTACACTCAGTAAACTAGGTGTATATTCCTATGTCACAGGAGTGGTTGGCAAGTGGGCTGCCGGCAGAACAAACACTACAGAAGGTGTCTGACTAATACATGCACATCAAAAAAGTGCCAGCTACAGTAATACAGGGTTAATTCCTGGTACTCCCCCTCATTGTTATCTATACCACACAGACTAACAAAGAAGGCATTTGCCTATTGAAGTTTGCAAATGACTATGAACTAGAAGCAATAGTTGACTCAATGAGTTTTGCTGGCAGCATACAGAAGGGCCTTTGTGGGTCAGATGTGTGGTGTGTGATGTATGGCCACAATCTGACACCTAAGCATTGCATTGTTATCCCCGATGTTAAAAACCCTGTACCCATGAACTACCACCTAGGCAGTGGTCAACATAATGAAAACCATGTGTGTATGGGATGCAACTGGACAGTAGTCTTTCCTTTGATAGTTACTTCACCACATCAGTCAGGTAGTCATAAGTGGCACCCTTAATCATGACAGGGTGCCATCCATGAATATAGAGATCATTGTTCAGCCATACTCAACACTCAAGTGACCCTTAATAGATCACATATATTCTTTAAGGGTTATTGTCCATGTTCAGATGGCCTACACCGGACTTCCCAATCCCTAGCTCCACTATGTAACATGATGCCTACCCTGAATAAAGCCATGTCCAAAACAGAGATGTTGCACATACTACACTTACACATCCTGATTTCAAATAAACACATACTTCATGGACATCCACCTTTCTAGTACAAGGATCACAACATGCCTGACAGATCCCTGTCCCATACACTTTACATACTCCTGCCATACTATGCGTCCCTGTCCAGCAAAGCTGCACATTGCTCCTCTTTAAGACATGGTGTGATGATCGCATGGCAAATATATCAGTAACCTTGTGGATCAGTTCTGTGACACTGCTTGAATTGGCCACTGAAACTTAAATGTCTGCTGGCTACAGCTAGGTAATCTTTCAGCCTAGGCTCATAAATGGCCCAGGGCATATAGCCTACTAGTTCACTATGACCATACATGCTATAGTTGATATCCAACCCTGCAAATACCATCAAGCTAGCCATTGTCCCACGTGTTTCACATGTGCAACACAGGTAATACATGTCAGGATGCTAAACTGCTTTACAGTGCCATGTAGATGTATATGGCCAAACACATACATGCAAAACTTTCCATGAGCAAGTTTGCAGGGTCACAGGTCATGTCTCTTAAGGCTATGTATGACTATATATGTGACATGTACACATCATTAAGGTCTATTGCATTAATGTGAACACATCCAGGCATGTGCTGAAAGGTAAAGACACCAGTACAGGCAAACAGACATGCCCACATCAAGACAGCATCCACATGGAGTATGAGTAATGTCATCACTTGACACACACATATATGCTGATAACATCAAATCACCAGTACGTGTCAAATGTGTGTGAGTTAAACATGTCAGTGGTGTTAATGTCATGTAGATTTGCAAAGACATATTTGTAATCTTAATAAATGTGATACACATGTATGCTCAGCTGTACTTCTCTGTGAGTTACTGTGACCTGTCTCCATCATTATGTCTTCCAGGTATGCCGCGTGCCAGGCTGCCACCATACATCCGCTTGGAGGATGAGGTCCTCATTCCATACCTCCTCGACAACCATGCAACACTCTTCAGCCATGTGCCACAGGATGCACAGCAGTGAGATGCCCAGTGGGAGGACCTGCACAGGAGGGTAAATGATGTTGGTGGCCACAATTGCACCTATCAGCAGGTGCGCAGACACTGCACCAACATCATTAGATGGGCGAAAGAGCGTGCAAGTGCAATTGCCAGAGAACAAGGTGCAACAGGTGTGGGGCCACACACCCAGCCCACACTCACACATACCAAGGAGCTACTGGCCAACCTGGGGACACCTGCAGAACTCCATCCACAAGCTGTAGCTGGTATTGTCGAGGTGGGTGTCTCACAACTAATGAGCCTGGAGTTGCCTGGTAAGTCACTACTGCACATATAATACACCTATATTTCATATAGTTACATGCGTTACTGTACAATATATAATGTAACATCATATGCAAGGCATGTATGCACACATGCCACATACTGTAGTCTGCTACGCTATGTATGCACAGATGTGCAAACTCCATAGTATAGTCTATTGTACTGGCTTATGTGCTAACATGCACATTGCACCCTGTAGCTATCACACAGGTGTAGATGATAATCTTACTGCTGTGACACTCCTATTTAGGTACCTCTGGCATTTTGCAGTGACCGTAGCCTGTTGCAGGTGAGATTGTTATTATTTATCAGGCTTGATAATGCACAGATCTCATTAATTGCATGATATCTGCCATGTGGCTTTAACACATGCACACATAATGTATGGTGGTCCTGTTAATATATACACGTCAGACCTGCAATGCATCACAGTGGTTACCCATGTGGAATAATTGAAGATGATATAAAACACCTACACTAAACTTTACAAACTGTCATTGCCAGATGTGTGGACAGCTGTGAAAGCAATGGTGGAGGTGTGGTTCACTGTAGGGACATGTACTACAGATCAGCATTACATATCTGGGGGAATATAAACAGTACTATACAGAGAGCATATGTGTGCACACACTTTAAATGTTTTGGAGCTGGAGTACGACCAGCCCACAAGATTCACCCTTGTGGATTATACCCTTACTATGAATGTCACACAATGTCATGTGCTATCTGACATGTCTATCACATTTAGTGGGCTGACTGCAACATCGCTTAACTACCCTGCAAAGTGGAGTTAAATGAAACCTAAAATACTAATACACATTCAGACGCTCATGATTTCCATACTATATTAGAATAACAAATAAGTAATAAGAGTCAGACCTAATGAGTTTTAAACATTTTAAATATTTTAGTGACATTTTTATTCAGGACATTTTATTACCTGCATCCAAATATATTTTTTAATTTATTTATTAGCAAGGAAAAGTAGAAAGCGTAAGAGAAGGGGGTAATTCATTGGGTTATTTTGAAAATAAAAGACTGATATGATTGGGTAGGTTTTTAATTAACATGTATAAAAATAGAGGTGTGTTTTAGCATTTTGTATCTGATGAAGTCACTTGTTGGATGAAAACGCAGATTAATAAAGCGTTCATTTTTGGTCACTTGACAGTTGGTGGATTGAATTGTTTGCAGTAGTCTCCTGACCCGTTTGGCTTTCTTCCTTACATTTGTTGTTGGTTTCGAGTGGAGGTTGGCCGTTGTTTTCTTTCTTGGTGTACTGTTAACCTGTGCTGGTCTCTGGCATCATTGCAAAGTAGGGACAGCCATGTCAAACGTGTGTACAGCCACATGCACATTGTCTGTAGACTCAGCTCAGGGGTAAGCAGAATAATGTTGAACAGACATGCACTGCTTTGAGGGAGATATGCAAGCTAGGGCTCAGGCAAACATAGTATTCACTCGACATACCCTTCTGCTCATGTCCTCCTCACACATAGGAGCAGTGGCCTACACAAAGCATCAGTGGCAGATGTACAAAGGTCAGCAATGGTCTGTTAACATATGGGGTATGTTGCACAAAACATGGCAGTGTGGTGCAATGATGCATAGTGCATGCATTGTGTTGCAGGTTTGGGGCATAACCTACTAACACAAATGGTGCAACACAGGGATGTATGCTAATTACTACTACAATTGTGTAAGGTGCATGCCTTCTGCTATAACACATGCATGCTGTTGTGTGCAACTCAGGGATGTATGATAACTACCACTATAATTGTCTAAGCTGAATGCCTTCTGCCATATCACATGCATGTTGCAAGCCGTTGGGTGTCATAGCATGTGTCTATGTCTGTGTGTGTGTGTGTGTGTGTGTGTGTGTGTGTGTGTGTGTGTGTGTGTGTGTGTGTACTGTGCTGTATAACTTGTAATGTACAGTTCTTGTCTGCCCCTCAAAGGTTTTGATGCAAGTACATTGCTCTTCTGCAATGTTGATGTTAGTGTCCCCACAGACTCTAGCAGTGATGATGAAAGTATGATTGAGGCACAGGCAGGGTTGTCAGGGGCTGAATCTGTGCCATTGGTTGCCATTCTAACCACATCCCCCTCATCCCTGCACACAGTTCTCATGCCTACGCATACCCCATCTTCAGTGGCCATAGAGGAAGGACAGTTGGCGGGTGGTAGCATGGAACAGGAAAGTGTGGAGACTATGGAAGGTGTGCCTGCACACCATGATCCCAGCCAACTGGTGATGTCCCACACAGGCATGTGCCCAGTGCTGCTCGTAGGAGGACCTCTGGCCAACATGCCCCTGCAAGACATAGCACATCAGCTGGAGTCACCTGATGCATGTTTCAGGCTGTAGTGGAGGCACAGGCATGTGCTGAATGGCACAACAGAGAAGGTTTGAGGCTTCAGTGGGCTGCTGTCCGGTCTTTATATGACAACATCCAGGCAATTGCAAATGCTCACCATCATCTTGCAGATGTTTTGGATAGACGATTGGGTGACATGGTGGGAGTCCTTGACCATGGCATGTCAATCCTTGAACGTGGAATGTCTGTGCTGGAACATCTGGTGGGAGTGAGGCATCAGGCACGTGGACGTAAGCCAGCTATATCACTTGTTGAAGGTCTACATGAACATGCTAATTCACATGCCCGCTCCCATAGTGGTGGTAGCAGCAGCAGTGCAGCTGGTGCTGTGCTGTCCACACCAGGACACAGCAGGCCATGTGCATGTGACCCTAGACAGTCCCAAGAGGGACACAGTTCCAGTGGATATGTGTCATCAGACAATACCCAATCTGGACCTCTGCCTGGTAGTGCCCTTTCAACCCCTGACAGGCGCAGGTCACGTGGCAGTGCCCAGACACCATGAATTGCAAAACCTGCCCTGTACAGTCTGCAGCTGTCAATAATACCCCTGTGTATGCCAGCCACATGCCAGACCTGTGTGCATACATACATGCACACATCAGAAACAAATGTAGGCCGCCTCAACACACACATGCATAACATCCACACAAGCCCAATGAGATCAAAGGCCCTAACCCACATACATGATGTCATCCAATGGTGCAGCCTAGGCCTCTGGCAAACATCACCCTGTGCATATGATGATGCCTGTGCCACATCTCTTTCAACCATACCATAGGTGCAGGGACATGCTCATATAGTCTGATGCACAGGGTGAACATACTAGGAAGACAATTGTAGATTACAATTATTGGGTAGTGTTGGCAGGCAGCAGACATACCATGTACTACAGTTTTAGAATGCATTTTGTACTTTTGACAGTATGTATCATGTGTAACAACAGTAACTGCATGTTGATCTTGATGTTCTGTCTTCCTCTTTCAGGTGTAATTGCATGTGCCGGGGGATGTCAGTGTTTGCGGTTAGTGTTCCATATGTAAATGTAGACTACTCACAGGTCTGCATGACAATACCTGAATGCCCTTTGTAGCTTCCACATCACAGTTATAATCTACCAAGTTTCAAACATGTTTACTGATCTAATGATCTAAGAGCATGATAGCTGTGTAGTAAGCTACTGTGGCCAGAGCCGTCACATCCATAGTGGGTGACATCACAGGTATAGTTACCTGGAGCGGGGAGGAGGTAAAAGAGTGGTTTAGCAGATGACAAGGGTAAAGGCCAGTGGAAAAGGTGGCTTCTCATTGGGAAGCAGTAATACCCACTCCCATGACAGGATGCATACACACACTCAGGGATTCACAGACACAGTTACACATCCAGGGATTCACAAACATGGTAACTCACTCTGACACGCACACACAGTTGACAGGTAGTCAGAATGGCCTAAGATCAAGGACATCAACAGGGATACTAGGATGCGGTGAGTGTATGTGGAGAGGGGGATTCATCAATAGGCTATGTAACAACAAGGCACACCCCAGGGCGTACATGTTTACAGGCGGTTAGAATGCCCTTCTAAGATTGATCACATCAACAGGGATACTATA
This sequence comes from Protopterus annectens, assembly GCF_019279795.1. Taxonomy (NCBI): domain Eukaryota; kingdom Metazoa; phylum Chordata; order Ceratodontiformes; family Protopteridae; genus Protopterus; species Protopterus annectens. The sequence continues at coordinate 522,767,610 of NC_056735.1, read as the reverse complement.
TTGCATTAGTGGATGGGGCTAGAGGGGGTCTTATCATTTCACTATGGTAAAATACAGCCTCAATCCAGGAACCGGACAGCCATACACACACACACACACACACACACACACACACACACACACACACACACACACACACACACACACACACACACACTGTGGCATTCACAAAGATATACACCTATGTCACACACATACAGACACTTGACATGTGAGATTCAAACACCTGCCTATGTCTTGCTTTCTACACTTCACTGTGTACAGATGTCTACAACAGTGTACAGGAGAGTGAAAAACATTTGGGATGTATTCCCCACCATACGTGACATACATGGACACACACACACACACACCCACACGTGCCAGTACTGTGAATCAAAAACCTGCCTATCTCATGATAGGTATTACAGAAAGACAGCACTATCGCCCATGCTACAAAGCAAACTGACTCTTTCCTTTGCCAACTGTGCTGATATATGCACACTATATGCACAGGGGAGGTGTTACTGTTCCTGGTGTCAAGAGGTTTGTCTTCAGTGTCACCCTTACTGCATTCTACATTGTGTGTCTTCCCCTTCAATTAACAAAACCAGAGCTTAGCAGTTACAGTAGGAATAGTTGTAACCCACCTGTGAGCTGTCTTCAGTAATCATTCATCTGCAAAGTAGCCCCACCACTTAGTAGTTATGTCCAAACATCTGTCCATACCTAAAGTACAGCTTACTGTACTTTGAGTATATCATGATATACAGTTGGCAATGTTGAGGCTGCATTGCAACTGCATGATGTACTAAGACAACAGTCACCTTCAAACATCAGACACTGCACACGCATGGAATCTAAATACACATCAATACATGTACACATATGCAGTCTCCATCAGTAAGTGGACTAGCAGGTCAAGTGGATACATTTCACACCTCCCCCACACCATGTGTGATACCTAGCTGAGCATTACACCATAATGGATGTTGTATTCATGTACTGGTAGGACACACAACCACCTTCACTGAGTAGCCAGATGTACATTTATGCCAACAGCAAATCAGCAAGAGACACATACAGCAATATTCCATGTCATGATTCCACAAACTGTTAGTTGACAGTTCCACTGTGAAGCCAGGGCACTATAATGGTCAACAGTGAGCACATCATATTTGCCACACACACCTCATGATTAGTGGAAGAGTGCCAGCAATGTGCTCTGTTTGAGCTAGGCATTGCACTTATTCAAGCATGTGCGAGGTCTGTGGCTTGTAAACATCTCACCCCAGCACGTTTTGGCTATTGTGGTAATAAGGTTAATGTCCAGACAACACACAGCATGCATGGCTTGCAATTGTTGATATGGGGTATATGTAGGTCCTGTAGGCACACATGGCTGTACATGTCATAGACATATCACCTGTAACTACTCAGGAGAATAGAGAGCATAGCTGTATTTCCCTGAGTCTGTCAATACAGGCTATGTGTGTAGGTCCTATGATCCTGTTTTTTGGGTATCTTTGTAGGCATTGCATTTGGTAGACATGTCTAGTGACATATATGACACATGGGTTGTTGTATGATATGATAGGCATCATGGGTGACCAGTAGAGAGGGAATATTACCTCTGTCAACATAGATATCAAACCTTATGTACTGTTAGCATTCAGCAGCCATGGACCTATCTTCCATGTGCATGTGTATAATGAATGTAGCCACCTGTATGTACAAAGGACAACAACAGCAATGACATTCTCGTTTATGTTGTATGAGTGTGGGATGTACACATCCAGGGCAGGTACATCTAGGTCATATCCAACCAATGAGGGTGTTGTTTACTGGTGTACAGCAACAGTCAACTGTGTTGATGCTGACAACATCCGAGGGACCATGGTATGTGTACAAATGATCTGATTACAAACAGTGGTATTATTGCATTGCATAACACATTATGCAACTATGTCAGTACATGGGTACTTTGCACAGTTGATGTAGGGCTAGGTACAGTCCACCAGTAGAAGGTTATTTGGTGTTTTACCATATTATTTCATACCACATGTATGGATGTGTTAGTAGTCTGAGAACATAGTGGTGGATGTATATGATGATACTACATAGAATGCAGCTTTTGCCACTGTCACCTGTACCTGACACATCTGTGATGAATTATGTCAGAGTAGTGGTCTTTACTTGTGAGTAGCCTTTATGAATATGTGGACACAATCACCTGGAGTGGTCCATACCAGTGTCATGGTCCACATGTCTGGATCTGAGTTATATGGTGGTAGTGCTATTGTGTACTACAGAGCCTTCAACCAGGTGTTCCTCACTGCACATATGTCAGTATTCCCCATTGTAGGGTCTACATTGAGCAAATGGATTAAGAAAGCCATACATCTAGCACTGCTTAGCATAAGCATCCAATGCAGTTGTCTTGTAGGTGTCAGGGTGTTACTTCTGTGTTTAGGACTTGTGCCTTGGAATGCCACTATATGGGTAAATGCGACCTAGGTATTATCCACACTCCCTTGAATCATAGATGCATGTGCTTTGTGACAAAGGCATGTCTTCTTTCTGTCATGACTTCCTGGAATGACAGACACTGGACAACATCATAATTACAGCAGGACATTGGCTCATTGTTTTGGTCAAGCAGTTGCCACTCGTACCATGACATCATTGCAAGTGGCAGTATTGTGCTAAGTATCAAATGCTACATCTAAGGTGATGGACAGCAGCAGACATTGTGTAGATGACCAATGTCAGATATGCTTATTGGAGCAGTCCTGTTAATAATGACAAACTACTAACAAGGCCGGAAGAGGTTATCTTGACACCTGCACCTCAGTACGATTAGACAATGGGGCTCACATATTATGCTTGCACATGCCACTGTTCCAGGTATAATGCCACTGTCTACAACCTGATATCAGTGTATGCCTTTCAGGGCAGCAATGTGTGTGACACATGCTGTAGTTAGCATCCACCTGTTTATCCCAGTTGACACATTGTCTGTCACTTCCACATATGCATGACTGTGTATACTTCACATATATATGGCAGTACTTCATGTACATGTATGCATGTGTATCGCACAGCACAGACACAGATATATAATTTACAGGCCACATACAGATATTTGGTAGTAAACCTGTATGATGTGCATATATACTGACAGTTAAGATGTACATAGCTGTAAACCTGTGTGTTTACAATAGGAGTCCATTACAATGTGTTCTGTACATCTAAGTGTATGAGCATGCACACTGCGTCCTTCTGTGGTTAGAATCGGAGTGCATCCCAAACAGCCCTGTGCTACTAAGTGTATGAGCGTACCCACTGCCACCTTGTGTAATTTGAGTCAGTGCATCCAAACAAGCCCTTTGTTTCGAGGTGTATGAGCATGCCCAGTATAACCTTGTGTAGTTGTAGTCATAGTGCATCCCAAACGGCTCTGTGCTACTAAATGTATGAGCATGCCCACTGTGACCTTGTGTAATTTAAGTCAATGTATCCAAACAAATCCTGTGATTCTAGGTGTATGAGCATGACCACTGTAACCCTGTATAGTAATAGCAGTTGTCCATTCCACAGACGGACATACTCCAGTTCAGGGCTTGTTGTGCTACAACTATACCTCTCAGGCCTACCTATGTCTTACCTGCAGATGATGTGTCTTGTTTGTGCATACAGGTTGTAATGGACTTCTACTTTAAACACACAGGTTTACAGCTATGTGCATCTTAACTGTCAGTATCCCTGTTGATGTCTTCAATCTTAGAAGGGCATTCTGACTGCTTTGACATGTGTAATCTCTGTGTCGCATCTTGTAACTGTGTAGCACAGTAATAGTGATCCGTAGATAGGCAGGAGTTCTGATCCCACCACTGGTAACAGTGTGTGTGTGTGTGTGAGCAAATGGCAGTTGTGTGTGTGTATTTGTCTGCATCCTGTCATGACAGTGGGTTTTATCGCTTTCCGAAGAGAAACCACCTTTTGCATTGGCCTTTATCCTTGTCATCTGCTAAACCACCCTTTTCCCCCCTCCCCACTGCAAGTAATAAGTCCTGTGATGTCATCTAGTTCAGAAGCAGAATCAGAGTAAGTGTAATTGTATGGGTTCTGTGGCACATACCCCAACTGCATACCACTCTACTAGTTACCTTTACATAGGCAAGACTTGTAAGCACAATACTGGCAAGTGTGTGTGGCTACCCTGTAGCCAGGCATACACATATGTTATGTCTTTTAACATGCTGCACACCATGGTAGTCATTTGTGGTGAGTGGAGTCTATGAATTATTACATAGTTAGGAATAGAAAAGAATAGACAGTCAAGAATGACTACTGTTGGGTATGTTATTTTCCTGTGCCACTGTCGAGCAGTGACACAGATGTGGTCCCTGGGTTGTATGTCCATACCCATCATTCCCCACCCCAAACCCCACAATCCCCGGGGTACATTTCCTTAGCCATCATTCCCCACCCCAAACTCCACATACACAACAACCACCCCTTCTCTGGTGAACTGATTATGATTTAAATGTTATAAAACAAGAGCGGTCTCTGTTTTGTGTGCACGTCAATTCCTTTGGAACCCTTCTCTGTCACAAAGGGTGTTCAGACATGTTTATCTATATATATGGCTATAGCTGTGTCTGTATGTATATATATATATATATATATATATATATATATATGTGTGTGTGTACACATCCCGTAAGTGTATATATGTATTTAGTTATAACAGTTGTACATATGCAGACTTGTCTATGTTGTTTCACAGAGTACAGTACATTCAAGGGTACTGTACATATGTACACAAAGTGACTGCCCCATTTGTTTTCAGTACTGTGGAATACCTGTAGTAAAATGTGTATTATAAAAACCATAAATCATGTATACAACCCAGATGGCTTAGTGGTAAGTCCAGTGAACTTGGTGTGCATGGTCCAGGGTTCAAAACCTGTAAGGGTTGTTGATAATGTCACTTAGGACTGAATAAGGCACTTTTGGCAGTTATAAGTGGGTGTAAATTTGTTTTCTCAACAGAAAGCAGTGGGTACACACAGGTAAAAGACATGTACAACTCGCAGTACACTTGAAATGCCCTTCTTTGGCAATCCTGCTGATGTCACCCACCTAGACATAGACTTCTGGGAGTGCTGTAACCCAGTAATCTCTGCAGCATGTCCTGTACCTGCATAATGCCGTAGTGTGATAAACTAGTTTGGTAGGTGCTCTAATCCTAGACTTACCAAGTGTGTGTGTCTGCCTAAGAAGGGAGCAATGTTTTCCAGAGTATGCACACTCCTTACAATTCACAAACTCATCTTTGGCAAGGGTGCTGATGTCACCCACCTAGAAATGCACCTCTGGGTGTGCTGTAACTCAGTACCTTCTGTAGCATGTCCTGCAACTGCGTAATGTTGTAGTGTGATAAACTAGTGTGGTAGGTGTTGCTTTTTAGAGTATGCACACACCTTACAATTCACATACTCAACTTTGGCAAGGCTGCTGATGTCACCCACCTAGAAATACACATCTATGTCTGCCTTAACCTAGTAATTTCTGTATTGTGTCCAGTAACTGCATAATGCTGTAGTGTGATAAACTAGTTCGGTAGGTGTTCTAATCCCAGACTTGCCAACTGTGTGTGTCTGCCTGAAAAAGGAACAATGCTTTTTAGAATATGCACACCCCCTTACAATTCACATACTCAACTATGGCAAGGGTGCTGATGTCACCCACCTAGAAATACACTTCTGGGACCACTGTAACCCAGTAATCTCTGTAGCGCATTGGGTAACTGCACACTGCTGGAGTGTGATTTATAACTCTGGTAGGGTTCCATCCACAACCATGGCAGTTATGTGTTTTCTGTGTTTCAATGTCTGTGTACGGAGCAATGTATTATAATCTACTCACTCACAGGACATTTACAATGCCCTACGTTGGTGATCCTGCTGATGTCATTCCTTGTCAAATACACTTCTGGGGAATGAGTTCCCTAGTAATCTTCGTGGTGCATCCTATAACATCTCCATGCAGTAGTGTGATATATATCTTGGTCACTGGTTCTCTACCCACACGTCAGTTGTGGATGTGTTGTGTGTGTCTCACTATCTGTTTTGTGAGCAATGCATTTTGGACTACTCACATGCAGGAAATTCGAATTGCCATACTTTGGTAACCCTGCTGATGTCATTCCTTGTGAAATACACCTTTGGGGATGGGGTAGCCCAGTAATCTCTGTAGCGTGTGCTATAACTGCATAGTGCCATAGTGTGATAAACTAGTTAGGTAGGAGTTCTATTCCAAGACATGTCAGGCTTGTGTGTGTGTGTGTGTGTGTGTGTGTGTGTGTGTGTGTGTGTGTGTGTGTGTGTGTGTGTGTGTGTGTGTGTGTGTGTGTGTGTGTGTGCTTTACAGTCAGAGCCTGTGTGGAGGTGGCTGTGAGTGTCCAACCACTGGACATGTTTAAGAGCGTTTTTTGTAATTTTCCTATATGGTGACCATATTATATGTCACAATGTCCACCTTATGAGGATTGCAGATTTCAATCAGCCAAGAGACTGTGTTGGCAAGCCATACCCCTACATCTGGCAAAAGGCCTGGTGAACAAAGTAAGCACCCCTACTATTACCCAGAATATGGTCTGAACACATGTCATACACAAACATACTTGCCTAGAAAATCCCGCTATGTTATTATTACCCTGCACATTGTTGACAGATAGTAGGCATGGTGTGAATGCAGTGGGCTGCAGAGGACATGGCACCCTGTCCACCAGTACAATAGACACATAATTGCGGACAATGCACCTTCGCTATGTTCCCCACTGGATGTCTGCCACATATGTGGTGCCATCAAATGTGATCCATAAAGGGCATACAATGCCTTACATACACATGCCCTGTATGGACAGATGCCACTGACACCAGGGAATACCTGTAACATGCTATCAATGCAGGTGCAGGGTCAACCTGCTGTCTATTAGCAGGTCCTGCCACACCAGACCAGGATTGGCACATCTGATGATAACAGTCTGTGTACACAACATGTGCCAGGCAAATCAGGTACACTTAAATATGTCACTGTACATTAATGTGGGACATGCACATCCCAGGCAATGTCCATGTCAAGGACTATCAAACACAGACATGGCATGCATTGCAAAGCAATGGCCACACACAATGGTAACCAGGATGACAGAACAGTTAATACAATACCCATCTGTGTGGGACATTGCAGACACTACACTCCTGAACCACACTGAAGACCATTGTCAGGTGACCTGATGCCAAGGATTACCCCTCACCCAGCCATGTACAGCCATCTTGCACAGCCAACCACTACACACCCATGAAGCAATGCACACATGCATGTCAGTACTGGCACCTTGTGTCTGTGTGTGGGGTATGATGTTCCCAACCACAGTCACACCCAGTATAACTCCCATTGGCATACTGACTGATGTCAGACATGTTCACATGCCCTAGCACATAGAACCTCAGGATAACCCCTGTGGTGCATGTAATATCTGTGCGTTACTGTAGTGTGGCAAACTAAGTAGTTAGAAAGTGTATTTGTGAGCCTGCCAAAGTGTCTGAGTCCCTTAGAGAGTGTGGTTGTGTTGACAATGACATCTGTTCATGTGGACAGCCATGTGTGCTATACCTAATGTATGTCTACTATATCTCTGTTGCAGATACCACTCACCAGCACACATATATGTTCTTACAGCACACCAAATGTCAGCTATGTGGCACATGGAGTAACTGCATGCACGTACAATAGTAATGGCTAGTTAGTCAGGAGTTTGAACCCCTGTACTGATAGGTGTGTAACAGATGATACCTAGGTTTTAGTCTCCCATCCCTTCTCTGATGTACTTTGCCTCTGTCTGTCCCTCACACACACTCTCTGGTGGATGTGGAGATGTACACCTACTCAGCAGAAGCTTGTGTTTTGTAAGTGATAGTCATGATCAGGTGATGGCCTCTGCACCTATTGCAGTCCTCCTCTAGCTGATTGCATGTGGAACAGCTGTGGTGATATTCCCATAGCCAATTGCATGGAAACACACTACAATATCTAGGAACATCGTGTTGGTGTTTGCCCATGACCGCCACTGTGAGTGGAACCTGGATCTGGTGTTTGGTAAACAGCATCACAGATGAAATCTAGATATTCCTCAAATGACATAAACAGTGGAAAATGGCCTAAAGATGGAAGGGTGACGTGCCAGACTTGACTACAGCATGTAAATGTAGCTATGCTTCATTCAGACTACTGCCAATTTAACAAGTTGTGTGTGGTAATGGCTAGTTTGCATGTTTTAATAACTGACAAGACAGTCCTCTGTTTGTGAAGAAACCCCCATATGTAGGGTCATCTGTGGACATACGTCACATGAAACTGTAGTATGACAGTCACTGTCTGAGGTTATCACAGTGACATGCCAATAGTGGGCCACTGTTCATAGCTGCAGTTACAAGTCATCTACACTTTGGACAGATGTCATGCAGTATATATGCATGTGTTGTGCTCCCTCTGCAAATGTATGACATCTGTTGTCTTGGGTTGATGGTAATATCTATGCATGCTGATATAAGTAACCCTGAATGCTGATGACTTTTACTAACCCTTATCTGTGTTAAAACTGCAACATCATAGGCTGTTTGGGATTGGAGGTCCTGGCGGAACCACCTGTCCCACTTCAGCTGGCCATGGCACTGGGAACCAGCACGTCTGGGGCCCAGCCTTGGACCTCCACCTCTGTTGGCTCTGCACCACCTTCTGTTGGAACTGCCACTGAGGATGGGGCCTGTCGCCCCTGGGAGCAGGTCCATACAGGAACTTGTCAGCCATCCTACAGTCCAGGCCGTGGTGCATAGGGGGCTCAAGGGGTTTTGAGGCCAGCTATGCCAGCTTGAGGGCAGAGTGTCACATTTAGAGGGTGAGCCTGCCCCTCCTAGACATCCCCCAGCACAGCCACCTTTGTGGCTGTGACAGTGCAGTGGTGGCTGCCCATGAGTGGGGACCTCCATCCCACTGTTTCTATTTGAGGGCTTATGGGCTTGTGACTGCCATACATCCCTCCCTGTCCAAGGTGTATCCCCCCCACATGTGTCATATACCACCCTTGTATGCTGCCTTGTCTGTCATCCTACCCAACCTATCCTCCATGAGCATACCTACTCTCCTTCCTCAACATCCCACTCTCACATTATGAAAATAGAAACAAAAGGCCAATCTGTTCCCAGAACAACTTTTGCCCCATGCATAGCTGTCCATTTCACACACATGTCCACTGGACACATGTAACCTTTTTAACTTGCAGCACAACATACTACTGTTGTCCTCACCCCTCTCTCAGGCACACGATCCTGGTTTGCACATGACTCCTAAAGGTTCCAGGCAGACGACCCCATTGTACACACAACACAACCGGTCCCTCTATGGTTACCCCATTTAACTTTTTAATGATGATGATGTTGCACACAGTACCTTGGAAGAGTACTGTTCTCACATAATGATTGGACAGGAACTATTTTGTTACTGTAAATGAAATGCTCAAAGTAATGTATTCAATGTTTGTGTGTATTAATGACATGTCTGTCTGAGGGAGTCTTGATGCTACATAGGGCAACACCACTACATAATACAGGAGCTGCTGGTGTTTCCCTTTTTACTGCTTTGATGTCACATGGTATGTTCTTAATATATCTATATGTATCTATATCTATGTATATATATATACATATATATATATATATATATATATATGTATATATATATATATATATATATATATGGACATAAACACATACATCTACATAATGGAATACATTTCCTATACTGTTGAATGACTGTGCTGAATGCTATGTTTGTGAGAACATCAAATGTTTGTATATCTGCCATGGCTTAGTGGTAAATCCATTGCCTGTGGTGTGCAGGGTCCTGGTTTCGAGCCTTGCAGAGGCTGTTTATTTTGTTGCTGGGCAGAGCAAGGGCCATTTGATACGGAGTGATTAACGCACTTTTAAGCAGTTGTGAGCGGGTGTGCATGGGTTTGCGCAATGGTAAGCAGTGGTTACTTTTGGTTATAGTTCCTTACACTCAGTCACCTTCTTGATTGCTTAACCTGTGTAGGCAGTGCTTACCCCCACGCAAACAAGCTGTAACCCACTCAATGCTGCTCAAAAGTGCTTACTCCAGCTTACCTCTGCGCTAATTTCTTTAAAAGAAATGAAAAAAGGGGTGATAGGAAAGTGGTGAAAAAGGGGCACAAAGAGGGAAAGGCAGTAGGCAAGGTAGCTAGGGGTGTGCAGGAAGGGTGTAGGGAAGGTCCATAGCTGTCCATTTCTTCTACAGCAACAGCTGTGCATATGCAATAAATTTGGTGGTACATTTGGATACTCACAACCCTGAGACAGGGGTGAGTACAACAACAGTGATGCCAATTAGAAACATTTGCATGTGTCCAGTGGGCACGTGCAGAATGGACAGCTATGTATGGGGTGTGCTTTTTTGTGGGAACAGATTGCTCTTATTTTCTGTTACTTTTAGGTGAGAGTGGGATGTTGGGGAAGGAGAGTAAGTATGATCAGGGAGGATAGTTTGGGCAGAATGACAGAAAGACAAACAAGATGTGTACATGGGTGGTATATGACACGTGGGGGAGAACATCTTGGATGGGGAGGGGTGTTTGGAAGTCGCAAGCCCATGAGCCCACACATGGATACAGTGGGACTGAGGTCCCCGCCCATGGGCAGTTGCCACTGCACCTTCACAGCCCAGAAGGTGGCTGTGCTGGGGGCTGTGTAGGAAGGGCAGGCTCACCCTCTAGTTGTGTCACTCAGCCCTCAAGCTGGCATAGGTAGTCTCAAATCTCCCTACTGAGCTCCCTATGCACCATGGCCCAGACCATACCAAGAGTGACAGGTTCCTGTCCGCTCCCGGGGGGTGTCCAAGCTCCATCCCCTGCAGTGGTTCCACCCGAAGGTGGTGCAGGGCTAACGGATGAGGAGGTCCCAGGCTGGGCCCCAGATGTTTTGGTGCCCGGCACCATGGCCAGCTGAGGTGGGACAGGTGGGTCCGCTGGGACCGGCCTTCCCATACGAGCTTTGTTGTAGCATGTTTAAGGCAGATATGGGTTAATAGTCAACAGCATTCATGATTAGTTATAACAGCATACATAGGTATTCCCATTACCCAGGGCACCAGATATAAAATAGTTGCAGAGCAGGCAGAATGCATGCATATATGGGTAAACAGTGGCCATTACAACAACATGCAGGTTTCATTGATGGCAACAGGACACCAATATGGGGTTATTTTAACATGGCACGTGTATAGAAACAGATGTGAATATTTCTAAACGAATAGGGCATATGTCCCAACAAAGGTTAGGAGTGTAGACATACCAAATGAGTTGTGTAAATCGGTTATTTTTGCACATATGGTAGGGGTGAGAGAGAGTTCAAATAACAAATAATAAATCCTTGTAGTTTAAACAACATTCGTAGTCACTGCAGTGGTCTGTCCCTTACATGTATTATTACACTAGCCAATGGCATTATATTGTGCAATGGTATGTTTGTAGATTAGTATGTACGGGATCTGTGTCTTACGTACAGGCTTGACAAGATGCAGGTGTAATGTAACATGTTTTGAGACTGCTGTCATACACTTTGGGTGAGATGCTGGGATGACAAGTATGTTTGCATGTACATTCTCTGACTATGTGCAAGTCTGACTATCAGTTATATGTCATTTACAGCTGCCTACATTTCTTGGATCATCACACTAATTTGTCAGGGGAACAGGGCAAAAGGCAGGTGATGTGGGCCATTTATCAGGACATACTTGGCAGATTGGAACAGTTGACTGGGCAGATTGGAACAGTTGAGGGGTATGAATATGCATACCACATTCTATTGGAGCATTCTAGCATAATCTCTACAGTTGTTAAGTGTATATATGCATACAGCTTTCTCTCTGAACATTCTAACAAACTGTGTGCAATTATGTGGAATGATTATGCATACAACTCACTGGCCCTTCTGGGATCCAAAGCCCTGCTGTGTGTGACAAAAGCATAACAGTTAAGATCACTGTACACTTTGCTATCAGGCAATTGTTGTGAGGCTTTGCAATGTATTTAGTTTAATATGACTGACCTGTTTACACTTCCAACATTGTTATACAGCACTTCATACACATTTTATCTGCATACCACAGTGTGGGTAACACTGCTTACTGCAACAGTACTATTTAATAACAGCAACAGTACAGCAACATATGACTGCAGAGTAAACAGAAGCAATGCAGGGGTTACACCTTTATTTGGAGCATATTACACAAATCTGTATACTGGTACAACACTTTCTGAGGCTCTTACATTTATTTGTTATGACAGTACATGCAGACTATTTACTAACCTGCCTCACAACACATCCTTTACAGCCTAGCATCATAGGTTTGCTGGTTTGCAGCACACTCATCTGCAGCTGTCAGAGAAGTACAGTGAAATTTAGGCATACCTATCCATAGTATACACAAGCTAGGCAATTATTAACTGCGTAGTGGAAGGAGTACTTAGTTCTGGGGCATTCTGTATCTGCCTTGCTTCCTGGATCCACTGTTCCAGGACATCCCCCCCCCTCCGCCGCTTCAGGTCTGCATGGTGGTGCCTGACCTGCTCACCAGTCTGGGGGATACCTGTGGCACTAGTGAGGTCACGGGCGAGACTGTCCCAGGCCTCCCTTTTGTACTGTGAGCCCTGGTACTGGCCCTGCAGTAGTCTCCTGTCATGGTGCTTTACCAGGAGACATAACATGTATTTGGACTCCTGGATGCCCCAGCACTGTGGTCTAAAGTGAATGCCTTCTCCAACTCCAGCCATTCTGCCAGAAGGGGGATGCTACAACCAGTTATGAGCCGTAGTCCCACCACTTCGGTTTAAGTAGGGCCAGATTCCTGCACTTTTCCGTAATTGGCTGCTTTCGAAAAGACTAAGCTATGTCATATTCATTACAGGTTATATATGTGTCTGGTATCTGAGATTCATGTGTTCATACACTGTATGGGGTCCTGGGGACTTCATAACTTTATTACAGTGACACCTCAACTCTATGTTTACTGCAGTACTCCAATTCACATATATATGGTTTGTGGCAGGTTATAGAACATTACACTGTACATAGATTCAGTTCACATGTTTGATTTGATTTCCCTGTGGTGAGGATTAGTTTGCTGATACCTCCTTTATGTATATTGCTATCATGGAGTAGTGGTTAACTACTGTGACTGTGATGTACAGGGTCCTGATGTCTAGCCTTGCAGAGGCTGTTTATTTTGTTGCTGGCCAGAACACGAGCTGTTGGGTACAGAGTGATTAAGGCACTTTAAAGCAGTTGTGAGCGGGTGTGCGTAGGTTTGCATGGAGCTAAGCAATGCTAACCTCCGGTTACTGTTTCTTACACTCAGTTAGCCTCTGAATTGCTTCACCAGTGTGATACCCACATACCAGTGGCCAAACAGGCTTACACCTGCTTGCTCCCGCACTTGCAAATGCACTGCGTTTGGTGTCTGCATCAGGCACTCACACCCCTGGGTGGAGGTGAGGACAACAATAATACCTTGTGATGCCTATTACATCAGCTTACATGCCTACAGTGAGGTGTTGCGACCATGTGTTCATAGATGTTGTGTAGTTGGTTATGGAACGACACATATGGTCATACAGTACTTAGCCATTTAAACTGGACTGTGCTGCGGTGGGACCCATATCGGGAATGGCTGCCCATTAGGCATTAGCATGCCAGTTGACTGTAAAGAATCCATGGCCTGTCCAGAGTTTGCTTCATACTATTGGTGTGTTCCTCTTACAATCTGCACCTGTCTGGCGAATACCGCAGTGGTTTATGCCTGGAGAAAGCACTTAGTTATTTGGTTCTGTGTTTTATTAGAATAGTGAAGACCTATGTTTAGTCCTTGGTGGCTGTTTTATTATTTTTTCTTATTTTAAGTGTTGAGTGGTGATTTATCCATTTGGATTTCTTTGTTTTTTCACTTTTAATTGTTATTATGCAGGTTATACAGCATACATATGTCAAAATATGTTCATATACAGATTACCGATGGAAAAAGGTATGTACTGCAGTGGGATTCAGAACAGGAATGTCTGTTCATTAGGCGGATGCTCTAACCACTACACTATTGCTGTGCTGTGTCATTTGCATATATACCTATGGATCCTAGTTCCCCAAACACCCACCCCAACACTTCACTGACACAGCAGTCATCCATTCTCCAGTTGGATACACGGTGTATCCACACCACTACACATTGGCCACTCCCTGCTCCTGTAGACCAATCCCATGGGTTGACTCACTCCACTTATCCTCAGACATCTCAAAAGTTTAGTCCACATACTTGGTGAAATGAGTGACCAATAGCACACTATTCACAATTTTTGGGTTGTCCCACATGGGACACACATGTCTTTATTTCAAGATTAGACTCTATACTTCATTACATCGTTACTCCCTTTAACATGACACTACAAGAAATTAATAACTATGACTATGTGGTAACGTGCATGTTACACATGAGAGCTAATAATGTATGAGTTCGGCGAAATTATATTACAAATAGGACTGGTTTCATGATTGATGTTGCCGTAGCAGGCAGATCACAGGAATGATTCCATTTGTGAGAAAGTCCTTACATGTGATTTTTTTGAGAACAGCACTGACTATGGACAATGTACACACTTCTGCATTTTTGCAGATTCGTCCCTTCCCTCTTATGTGCATCCTATTATTATATCTACTGTCAAGGTTTGTAGCGGCACTTTCATGTTATTTATGTCTGCAAAAGGAATGAATGTGTTACAGGGAATGTACTTCTACATATAGTTGTATGCATGTGTGTATGCATATATACTTATAACGAACTTGCTGACCTCCATGGGGTGGTCCAATTAGAACCAGGCCACCCAACCCTGACATGCCTGGATCCATAATTTCATACCCATGGTTCCTCCACCCCACCCGAGTTCAACATACACGCAAACCATCCATTCTCCAGTTGCTATCACAGCCATGACACACCTCCACACATTGCCCTCTCCCCGGGTTTGGGACCCTGCATGACAGCACTAAATAATACTGGAGTTGCTGTTGATTCCCTTCTCATTCTTTTTGTATGCTTTACTGTCACAACGTTCATTCTTCATATATATATATATATATATATATATATACACACACATGCACATACATCTACATAATTATATACATTTCCTATGCTGGGCACTGATTACACCCGCGCAAATGCACTCAGACTTGCTTACTGGTACTTATATATGTTTACTACTGCTTATTTGTGCTTACACCTGCTTAATAGTGCCTTATTTATTATGATATTACCACTTTGTTTGAATGACATTAGTTAAATATTTCATGTGGTACTCCAGTTCACATTTACATGTTATTATGTAGGTTATACAGCAAAACGATGTATAAATATGTTCATATACACATTCCACATGGAAAATGATATGTACTATAGTGGGACTCGGACCATGAATGCATGTTCATTAGGCAGATGCTCTAACCACTACACTACTGATGTTCATGTTAATTCCGCATGTTCTTTTCTATCTGAATGATTTTGATGTGTAAGCTATGCTAAGCATGGGGCAGCAACATGCAAACACGCTGCGCTTCGCATACACTTTCAATAATGAAGCAATACAAATGTAAAATAGGGACATGGGGGAATCTAATTGTGATAGTTCTAGAGACGGGGCTAAACATTCCACTACGTGCTTGTGTGTTTACTAGTTTGATTTTATTTCAGTGTTTGTGGACACTCTTGTATGCTTAGCATACATTTCAGTATTCACGGACACTGACTTAATTGCTTACTATTAGAGGTGAGCTCTAATAGTAAGCATAGTAGGTTGTGCAACTGTGGGGGCATGTTTACACCTCCGTATAGCACTTAAACACATTCCCTGCACTCGCACACGCACACATTTCCTGTGTATGTTGAGGGTGTGGCAGCGCACCCTCATAAATATTCATATGGCGCTGCTGCACCATCTGTAAGGAGGACACTCAGTGCAAGGCTTAAACTGTCCTTGCGCCGAGCTTCATGAATCCTGGGGTAGATTCAGGCATCCTGAATCTAGTTTTGTTTGCATAACTTGAGCACTAACCCAGGCCATCTCTTTTGGAGAAGGTTCCTCTGCACCCTAGTGGCAGGAGTGTGCAGTTAGAACTTGTCTGATTGAAGACTGCTGGAACAGGGCTCAGTTTTGAGCTTTTTTACTGGCTAATTGGGTAATTTTTTTTTAAATCAGTTTGCTCGTTTTCTATTGCTATATAAAAATATTGCACTTTATTCATCTGCTTCTTCCTACTTTATTACTTTATTACTTTATTTTGCTTTTGCTGCTTATTCTTAAAAGTACTTAATTGCATTCTGCTGCATTTATTACTGCTTGTTAGTAGCCTGATTAAATTGTAACTGTTATTCTAAGCCTTTGGTTGAAGCACTTGGGCTTCAGACCAGTTGATTTACATTAAGAATGTTTGTGGTCTGCACTGTTGTGGCAGGACAGGTAGCTTACATCCTTCTAAGTTGGAAGTTGCTGATTGAAGGCTTAGTGTCTGTTATTCTAAAAGTGTATTAGTTCTGGTTTAAGCACTTGGACTTTGGGCCAGTTATCTTACATTAAGAAGATGTGGTCTGCACTCTTGTGGGAGGAGAGGGGAGATTCTGCCCTTCTGAGCTGAGAGTTTCTGGTTAAAGGCTTATTGTGCCTGCTTATTTGAAAAGTTTCTTTCTGAAATTGATACACCTTGTTTGCTGTAGCATAGACAAAATTCAGACCTGCTGAATTTAGCTTTGTTTGTATAACTTGAGCACTAATCCAGGCCATCTTTTTTTTTGGAGAAGGTTCTCTTGCACCCTAGTGGCAGGATTGTGCAGTTAGAACTTGTCTGAGTGAAGACTGCTGGAACAGGGCTCAGTTTTTAGCTTTTTATTGGTTAATTTGTTTAAATCAGTTTGCTCATTTGTTACTGTTATAAAAAATACACTTTATGCATCGCAGCTTAGCTAGGGTTAAACTATTCCTGGCACCATAAAGTCTGCTCTTCAAAATTTCCCATAGAACGAGACAGTTTTGCAGTTTTATCACTAAAATCTGTTTCTTTGAGCTCAGAACTTGTTGTATGCACTAAATAAGCTACAAATTACTACAGCACTCAACTTTCCTCACTTGTCTAGAGGAAAACAGTTTTTAGTACTTAATAAATAAGCACCTATCCAGGCATATCTAATGATCAGCTCCTGGTGTTTTCCCCTGTCTACCTGATGAATCTGGGCATATTGGGGCAATGCAAGAATTGCCTCATGTACAAAGACAACCCTCTTCTCCTACCACCCAACACTATAACCTGAGAGAGATGCACTTATATAGCCAAACTGGAAGCAAAGCTCTCTTCATCCAAGACTGGACTAGACAGTCAAGAGGAGAAGGTAAACACTTGCATCACACCACACTCATCACATACTCCATCAAAACCTACACCACCAAAACACACACACACACACACACACACACACACACCTACATTCACGGAGACACTCAATAAAAATCTGCTCAAGCAACAGAAACCTCCAAAGCAAAAAAACGCAAGCAACTTCCAACCCCCAACACAACTCAAAAGTCACATAGCCCACAAACTCAGTGTGCTACTCAACCACAGCCCAAAAGGCATAACAACGTACCCAACACTCTAGTCATAGGTGACTATATAGTCAGGCACACTGATGTTCCACTCATCAGGCTTAACAAGGAGAAAGTTGCTGTCAGCTGCCTGTCAGGTGCCAGGATCCACCACATAATGCACACTCAGGTCGCTCCACAACAAGAACAGATATGCCTCTGTCATTGTCCATGTTGGTGTGGATGACCTGAGATGCATCTCCCTGGATTACATGAAGAGAGACATGGAGGAGCTCTCTGATCTTGTAGCCCAGGCAGGTAAGACTCTAGCCCTGAGTATCATCCTGCCATCACCCAGAGTGATACCACAGTACAAAGACAAAATGGTTGACTTCAACAATTGGCTAAGCTTCTGGTGTCATTCTAAGGGGATCCAGTATCTGTCTGCCTGGGATGACATGATCGACAAACCACGATGCTTTGCCAGAGATGGCTTGGACCTGTCACCCTTGGGATTCTGGATACTGGCTAAGGCTCTTGCCACCCCTATAGTGCCTTTTTTAGGCAAGGTTCAAATGACAAATTCCCCACCTTAACTGGTACAAGCAAGCAAAATCTGAGGGTAATGCTACTCAATGCTAGAAGTCTAACCCTCAAAATGCATTCACTCGAGGCACTCCTTAAAATGGAAAACATCAACATCTGTGCAGTGACAGAGACCTGGTTCAAGGCTCCAGAGACCACCACTGCATTACCAGGCTATAATTCATACCAAAAGTTTCGGCCACCTAACCTGGACCGAAACACTAAAGGTTGAGGCGTGTCCATATTCATTAAGGATATCCACCCCTCTAGGCTAATTGCTCAGTATAATGCACCCAAGATTATCCAAGTGCAACTAACTCTGGGCAAGACTGCAATCCAGATTGTAACTTGTTACAGATCCCCCACCATGCCCCAGGATTCCCACTCCTCATTTCTTGATACACTGGAAAATATTAGGGTACAACCAAACATCCTAATAATGGGCGATTTCAACTACCCCACCATTAACTGGGAAAACTACTCGTGTACCAACACTTTTGCACAATGTTTTCTGGAATTCATAAATTCCAATGCCCTGGATCAACTTATCCACACCCCCCCTCCAGGGGCAGCAATATCCTAGACCTGGTCATTACCAACATGGGCGACCGGTGTTCCACACCAGAGGTCAATTCCTCATTGGTCAGATCCAACCACAAGCTAATCACTCTAGACATCCACATCCCACCTTCACCCCCCATTTGGGAAACCACCGTAAAAAATTTCTCCAAAGCCAACTTCACACTTATTAAGACAGAAGTGGCAAACTTCATGACAGTCATGCATACAAACAATAGATGTACTACTGTTGAATTCTACAGAAATGCACTTTATAAGCACTTATATGAGTGTATGGGTCGTGCTATCCCTAACAGAACCAAGATGCTATCCTCCGAACAAAGGAAGCCAATCTGGTGGTCCCCTGCCATAAACAAACTCTACAACAGAAGAAAGAAATTGTTGCAAAAAAGAGTAAAATCCCATGATTGGAGGAACTCCCTGGTCAGCCTCAGTAAGAAGCTGAGATCCCTCATACAATCCTCCAAAGCTAGTTATGCAAACAAAATCGCCACTGATTCTAAAGACAACCACAAAGCAGTCTATAGCTATGTCAAGAATCTTAATGGCAACACTCAGATCTGCTCAGATCTGCAGTAAGTTACAGCACAATGGCACTAAATATACAGAACCAACTGATATTGCCAAAATCCTGGCAGATAGGTTCAGTGCTAACTTTACCCCCCTCTCACCTCCCAAGGGGCCCATCTCTGTACCAGAAGAATGCAAAGGTCCTGTAATCACAGTTGCACAGGTAAAAAACACACTCTCCAAAGCCAAGAACACAGCATCCATGAGACCTGACAGCATCCCAGGCTGCATTCTACATGGACTGCAGAATGAACTGGCACCCCACCTAAGCACCATGTTCAATCATAGCATCACCTCAGGCTTTGTGCCCACTGAATGGCACACAGTGACGGTTATCCCACTTCACAAAGGGGGAGCCACCACAGACCCTGGGAACTATTGCCCCATTAGCCTAACAAGCCTGGTCTGCAAGGTCATAGAATGTACCATCATGATCTTGTACACAAAGACACTGGTAATCTACAAACTCTGGACCCCACCCAGTTTGGGTTTGTAAAAGGCAGATCATGTCTCCTAAACCTGATAGACTTCTTTGAAGCAGTCACCAAATTGTAGACAAGGGTAAGGTGGTTCACAGATCTTGCCAAGGCTTTTGACACCATCCCCCACTCTGAAATTATAGATAAACGCACTAAACTAGATATAAATCCCTATATCACAAGATGGGTTTGCCAACTGGCTCACTGACAGAACCCACACTGTGAAAGTAGCAGACTCCAAATCTGACTTCATACCAGTGACAAGTGGAGTACCACATGGTTCAGTCCTGGGTCCTCTCCTGTTTGGTATCTACTTTTCTGAAGTACAGGCTAACACAGAAGGTCTTTGGCTAATGAAGTTCACAATGACTGCAAACTAGGAGCCATAATCGAAACTCCTAACAATATGGACATCCTACAAAAGGGCCTCGCGGAGACAGATGCCTGGTGTCAAAGCCATGGCCTCAAGCTCAATGCCAAAAAGTGCATTGTCATCCCCTTTGGTAGAAACTCTGTACCCATGAGCTACCACATAGGTGGTAGTCTACTTAACACCAAAAGTGTGATAAGAGACCTTGGGACACAGGTGGACAGTAGTTTCTCCTTTGATAATGACATCACCACAGTAGTCAGTTGTGCCTTCTACATGGCGCAACTCATCACTAAAGGTTTCTCATCCAGAAAAAAAGAGGTAATTGTTCCCCTCTACTCATCACTTATTAGACCCATTATAGAGTACAACACCCCTTTTGGTGTGTACCTAACAAGACATCTACAACAACTGGAAAGGCCGCAGCAGTACCTCACAAAGAGGATTACTGGCCTCAAACAGATGCCCTATGCAGACAGTCTCAAAAACTCCAGCTTTACTCCATTGCATATTGCCTACTCAGAGGCGATCTCTGCCTAACATACAAAGCTATGTCAAACCCAGAGCTGTTGGACATGCTCCACTTAAAGAAATCCCAATCCCTCTGAGCTACACACTCTAGGGACCTACACCTTGTCACGACAATAAACTGAACATGCTGGAGGGATAGATTCCTGTCCCAGAGACTTCTCATACTCTGGAACAAACTACCTATCTATATCAAACCAAGCTCCTCATTAGCACTCTTCAGGAAAAATATTGATGACTGGATGGGAAGTAGGAAATTGACGCCAGGGATCACCTCTGTGGCTCTGCTCGGCAGGAGCACAGGAAAATAATTTTCTTGGGTGGCAAAAGCCAGGGTAACTTTTTGGCAAGGCATATGTAGGCCCTAGGGCCAATAGCCTAGTACCTACCTATGAACCAATGACTATGACACTGGTGAGTATGGCGCAGGCATAATTAGATGTAGTGTGAACACTAGCAACTGCCCACATCTGCAACATCCACAAATATTAGTCCAGGAAGGTTAGTGCATCCACCATTCCATATTCCCAGTAAAATGATGACTGCAGAGGTTAGCTGATTAGATGTAACACATGACATTTACTATCTGCCAATCATGAAAGTGAAGTGAGTGTGCATGGTATGTGTCCTCCACACCTCATTACAAAACATTAAATGGTGTGCTCCATTGTCTCAGTACTAATAATTCTTCACAGGATCAGCAGCAGAATGTAGCAGTTCCTCTTTACCAGCACAGCTGAAAGACGTCACCAGCAGAATGGCTGTTGATGATAACTGAGAAAAGTGATGCACAGTCACAAAGTTTATTTGGCAGGATTACTCACCCAAAGCAGATTACTCTGAAGGCTTTCAAGTAGGCTAAATGCTCTTTTGATGACAATCCATGTCTGAAACAGGGCATTGTTATACCTTTCCTCTGCAGCTCCCATCAGGTGCCTTACAGAGGTCATAAGCCAGGATTCCAGTGAATAATCTGCACCACCTGCGAAGCACAAGAGAAAGAAGAAAAGTGGAGGATGGTACAACAACGTTTGGGATGATGTCATAATAAGAATACGTTTTAAAATGTATAAATAATTAGATGATTAAAACTGAAATTTCCACTTACCAACAAGTTGACGTTTGATCATGCTACCATGCAGGATGAAGTGGTAAAGTGAGCTTGGTGCCAAATATGGGGCTCATGGACACTGCCAGGATGCTGGGCAGAAATGTTGATGATGCACTCTCATGCTTTACATACTACCTGGCAGTTGATGGAAGGGTAGACCCTCCTACTCCAGTACTAATTCCACCTTGGACCTGATGGGCCCCTAATGGCATCAATGAGGTAATCTATTACACCAAGCACCTTAGAAAAACATGCCATTCTATAAAAGGCACACAAGATTCGGACTCGGTCATGAGTGCCACTAGGGAATAGATGAGCTGATCCGCACTTGCCAAATGTATATTATGGAACTGCTGAAGTATCCTTGAGGTAGAAGCCTGAGAAATATCTACTGTGCCCCAGTTTGTCTAGAAGGTCCTTGTGACAAGTATAGTGAGGGCTATGCATGCATTAGTATCCACAGGTATATGAAGGCCATGCATTCTCTTGGTTCCCATGTATAGGCCATACATACTTACTAAAGCCCTAAAACTGTCATTTTCCCTCTGAATCTTTCAAAAATTCATGATTATCAAAATTATATTAGTTATTCTTTGTCTTCTCAGGCAGCAAGCACTATTGGGCATCTGTAGTTCTTGTTCAGCCAAGACATGAAGTGCACACCCTGAAATAGCCAGACCAGCAGCAACCGCAATCATCTTTGCCAAATGCAAAGTAGATAGAAAAGGCATGATTTCACCCTTTATAACACCTCTGCAAATGGTGCAGAAATGTATCAAAAAACAAGTATGAATCTCCAACAGATGGGAAGGGGGTATATTAGCATAATAAGTTCTAAATCACTTCTCAGAATCTCATTAAACATTCACTTACATAAGTTTATTCAGTGTTGATGCACAGGAACATAAATGGGCTCTATGAATCACATCTTGGCTGCACTCGCACGTGGATAGTATAGATTGCTGTTGCAGATAATATATGTAATGACTATGAATACCACACTAAGACTCTGCAAGAAAATGATTTTAAGCTATTTTGTTTTCATAAACTTCATCAACTTACTGGTTGTATCTCCTGACGGTATTAGCCATAGGTCTAAATACTTCATGCATAGACAGCTGAAGACCTCACCGGGTCTTATTTCTGTATTTACAAATCTGCTGTTAAATATTGCATCTAATTGGCTGATATTTATTTAAAAAGTTCATTCTTTTTTCCCTAAAGCCCCATGCAGCTTGGGTTTTGCTTAGTGTTCTAAGAGGGTGTACAGATTTCACTTTTTTGGTATCAAACATGTCTTTCTTAACCCTCTGGCTAAAGGAAACTGATATCAGCTTTTATATATATATATATATATATATATATATATATATATATATATATATACACATATACATATCCTTGAACTATATGCAGAACAGCTCTTACCAGCATGAGCGCTAAAGTCACCTGGGTCCAGCATAGTCACATAGTCAAATATCAAATGGTAGGCCATACATTTCTTCCATTATTCTGGCTACTGAAGACATAACAAAGTCAATTTCAGTATGTAAATATAAGTAAAATGCTTTGGACTAATTTGATAACATTAATGCAGAGGTACTTTATAATGTCCGTTTGACTTTGTTGTGTGCTTGTCATTGACTTGGTCTCTGTTCTGCCTCCAACAAGGCTTAGAAACACTACTGTTCCTCTCTGGATAGCTGAGTAATTCTCAGACTCTCAAAGCAAAAAGATTACTGGTATCTTATTATGCTGGCAGGAGTCTGACAACCCCAGTAACATGAGAGGTTTTTCTTAACTTTCTTTCTCTTCTCTGAGTTTGTTGTACCTCAGAGTTGGTATCTAAATATATATATATATATATATATATATATATATATATATATATATATATATATATATATATACACATACATATATATATATATATATATATATATATGTGGATTTATATTGTATTAAGTTTTAGGAAACTCAAAATTCATATGGTTCAAGGCCACATGACTGAATTTCAGAATACTTGAATTAAAAAAAAAACAAACAAATTTACATTTTTGCCGGGGGCAAGCTTCCATGCACCCCCAATGTGGGGGACTGTGCCCCCATACTCCCTGTACATTCCATATACCAACTCCAACATCGCACTACTATATGGAAAAGGATAAATTCCCTATTATACCATGACCCCCCCAAAACGTGCACGCTGATTGGCCAGCGTGCACATTGTAAATCGAGTTATACTAATGGAAAAAGGTCTGGTTGCCCGGACTTTTTTCCATTAGTATAACTCTACTTTTAAAACACTGTCTCACTATGTTAAATGGGTTTAACATAACGAGACAGGTTTTTAAAAAAAAGCTACGGAGAAAGCAAGATCTCCGTTGCTTTTTTTTACCGTTTCGCTATGTTAAATGGGTTTAACATAGCGAGACAGTTTTAAAATAAGCAATGGACATCTCCGTTGCTTATTTTAAAACTGTCTTGCTATGTTAAACCCATTTAACATAGCGAAAACAGTAAAAAAAAAGCAACGGAGATCTTGCTTTCTCCATTGCTTTTGCCCACAGCTCTGATGTACTGCGCAGGCGCGCAGTACATCAGAACTGCCGTGGATGCCAGACATCTGCGGAAGGGCAGTAAACAGGCATTATACTATGCCATTATTTAAGAAAAGTAATAGTTTCTTTTCTTAAATAATGTCATGGTATAATAGCAATAACCCACTTCTGGGTGTGGGTAATGCTGTATTTACCCACGGTTGGCTTTGTTTGGTCCCTTGGGCTTCGCCCTCGGGACCAAACCACGCCAGCCATGGGTAAATCCAGCATTACCCACACCCAGGCGTGGGTTATTACTATACTGAAGCACTTTTGCATAGATCACGGTGCAATGGGGATTGATAAAACACAGGCTTGTTGTTTAATTCTAGTTTTAGGAAAGTCGAGGATATGGTCTCAAACATATGACTCTTGAGTTTCTGAAAACTTAATAATATAATATTCATATATATATATATATATATATATATATATATATATATATATATATATGTATATATATGTATAGTTAGCTTGGGGTAGGGTCTTCCATACACAGGAAGGTGTAGATGTTTTGCCCTCCCCCCTCCCAAGAAAAAAAATATTTTTTCAGCTATGCAACCTTAGGATTGTCATTCTTTTGACTGACAACCTCACAAGGCTCCAGATGTTTTGGGTTCAAATAATCACATGTCAGAGTCTTCCATTTATTATAAGCATATCTGATACTTACCTACCTGCTAGTGTACTGATAATGGCAGATTATGGTCCTCCCATACAGTCCCATTTAGCTTCCAGTCTTATAAGGAAATTTTCTTTCTTCTCATCCATCTAGGAAAATTCACCACAAAGATAAAAAACTAAAGTATGAAGTTAGTTCTTTTCACATCAACATGGAATGGGGTATAATTAAAAACAAGAATTCAACTAATATAAAATGTATGAGTTTTTTTAAAAAGTCCTGGTCTTATAAAGCAATGGGATGATTTGCTATATTCACAATTTAAATGAAAAAAGTATTAATTTTTACAGCTTTGCCAAACTTCCCTTAACAATCAACTTTTTATTCTACCGTCAAGCTAACATTAATCTGAAATACTGATGTGTACAATGAGTCAACAAAGAATAACTTCACTATCTTGCACATGCTGTTATAATTAAGTTTTTATCTTCTCTTTCATAAAGGAAAAGAAGGTCATGTTCAAGATTTGGAGAAGAAGAGAGCTTAAAAATATATACTATGTTAGCCATTCTGAGTTTAAAAATGCACAGAGATGGCAAACAAATACATGGATACATTCCCTTAAAAATAAATTCAGACTAATTGTAATATACAAGTGGTCATATTTAAGCTATTGAGTTACATTCTCTTTAGAAATACAGCACCTTTCATTATGCGTATATAAATAAATAAGCTGAGAGTTGGGTCCACCTATTCATTAGCTAGTAAAGTAATTGAATGGATTGCAAGGAATTAATGACATGCTTTAATGTTTAATACTAAAGTGACTGGGGTGCTTGGGATGCCTAAAAATCCATTTAGGATCACAGGATCATAACAGGTAAAAGGAAATACATCAAGAATAATTTTTGCCTTGCCAATACTTACCCACTAGATGTACCTCCGACATCTGGAAGGGTAAAACATATTGGCCCAGAGTGAATTTGCTGATGCTCATCCAGCCATCTATGTCCTAAGTGAAAGATATGATGGTCTTATTTTGTTTAACGTGGAATGACAGTTTGTTATAGAGATAAGCTAACCACTGGGCAGTAAATAAGTCCCTCCAATGTGTTTTTTTATGTTTTGTTGGAGGTGTAGATCCTTAGTTGAGTACTCGTGGAGCCGTTTTTCTTATTGGATATACAACAGATCTAGTATGGTAGTGTCTTTGTTGACAAAAAATGTAAAGCGTAGATCTCTTTGTAAGATCCTATAAGTATCAGAGTATAAGGATATGACTTTGTCTGTTTTTGTAGCTAAATGATTTTAGATCATAATCTTTTTAATTAAGAACCCTTTGGGTCTTTTCAGCTGTACATTATGTCTAGCAAGTTAAATAAAAAAATGGGCATTGCATTATTTAATTGATCTGATTATGGCTAAGTTCAGCAGAATGATAATTTTTTTAGACCCGAATGAGATGTACTAAGAAATTAGTTTTGCCAGACAGAAGTATTTCCTGACTACTCCTGCTAAATAGTTGTCAAAGGAAAAGGATTTGTCACACCCAGGTGCCAAGGTCTCCCACTGCAATGCTATTTGGTTGTATTGTAAGTTGTAGATGATGGATGTTTATGAAAGTAGACAATATTGCACTTTTTTGCATTCAGTGTGAACCCTTCTTCTATACATCATTGGTTTGCAAGGATTACGTACGAATATGGTGAATTTACATTGTCAAGAGTGTAAATGATAAAATCTGGCTTAAGTGTCATTGATAGATTTGGTTAGCAATTTTGTATAAAGGTCAGAAAGGTGAATGTCAAAAAGGGTGGGGGGATCAAGGCATGAGCTTGCGGTATTCTGTTAACTATATTATTACTTTCTTGAGTGGTACCTGCTACCCTAATTGTGTAAATGACATATTTTAACCAGTTTAAAATACATCAGATCATGTAATGGACTACGCTGAGGTCTTTTAGCTTATTTACAATGCCAGTATGAAATACAGTATCAAAGGCCTTGGGAAGATTCAGTTATAGTGTAAGACTCAATTACCCCATCTATTGCCTCTGTGACCCATTTCAAAGAAATGTACTAAATGAAGTACTCTCAACAAAACCAAACTATCGTGGGTCCAGCTGTAAGAGGTTTTGAATATCATAGTTAATAAAGCCAATGATGACATGTTCCATGGCTTTGTGAATCAGATTAGTTAGACTAATTGATCTTTAGTTCCTGGCATCATTGGTAGGGCACCCTTTGTGAAGGTGGTTTACAGCACCTGTAGTACCTAGTGAAATACCAGGTGGCTTTGATATTAAATTAAATAAGTGCAGTGGTGGGAGCGGTGAGGGCATGTATGTTTTTTTTTATTAAGCATTCTGATAAATTTTCAGGACCTGCAGAAGAGGTGTTTTTAGTTTCTGATAGCGTGTTCAGGAATTACTCCAGTTATGATCTTAGTTGGTCTATAAGACTCAGTGATTTACAAAACTTCAGTGACTGTTTCATTTGGGTAAAATTATCCCTAAATCTATCTGTATGTAAGGTAGCTATATCTTTTGAGTCAGGAGGGGTAATGTTGTTATTGCTCTATTTTCTAATGTAATTAAAGAAGGACTTGTAGTCATCCTTGGCTTTGATATTTCTGACTGTTATTTTAAGTTTTTTGCAGACTTCTAATGCATTTTTTTTTGTTAAAGCGCTTGTTTATAATGGTTGACTAATATGGTGGATTGCTTTTAAATTTCTCATTGTTTCTGGTTCTAGTGAGGATTGCTACATCTATTTACTTGCATATGTGAGGATAGAACTCAGATATATAACTAGCAGTTGAAGCTGCATGCCGCTGAAAAATTTACAGTTAAACTTAGAGATCTATCACAAAATTTAAGCAATCCTTAAATTTAGAATTGTTTACAGGAATGGAGTTTCCATCCATTAAGGAAAAGGTTACTAATATTTTTGTTTGGACCAGAGAGGGGATATACTGTGTGATACTCATGGAGACTATGTTGATAGGGAATATGTGCATAATGTTCTGACCTCTATTGGGATGGTTGCATTTTTGTTCTAGGAAATTGTCATTTATTTGGTTCTGGAATCTCTTGGCATACCCAGGTTTTGAAATCAACTAACACAAAGGTATTTTCTAAGTAGTGCAGTGAACACATTTAGGAATGTCTTGTGTTACTCTGGAGACATGAGTGATATCCTATCATATGCTATGGATTAATAATTTGATTTGCTAGTAGTAAGTTGGAGTTCAATAAGTTCATTTGGTGGGTCTCAAGGCATCGGACTGCAAGTGGTATGATCTCTGATAAACAAGGAAATGCTAACAACGGTTGCCCTCAGGTCAGAATACAAGGTAAGTGTTAAACACAGGTAAAGAGAGAGGGGGTATCATTACAGTGAAAGCAAGTCTCATTTATAACACAGACACAGATGCATTCAAATTGCAGTAGACCCTGTAGGCCAGTTAATTTAGTATTAAAACTTCTGGCATTGAGAAGAGCAACCCTGATGTGGTCAGAATTAGAATTTACTGTAACTGTGTCTGCTATATTTTGATATCCAGTAACTTTACACAACAGATGAAAACTTGAAAACGTCAGTGGCTCACTAAAGCACATTTATATCAAATTTATTTATTTATTTATTTGCAGTTGGTTTACCAGGATAGTCCATTGGGCCATTTGAACCCATTTTCAATGGAGTCCTGGGGAGAAAAGCTCCAATAGCACTCTAGGTTACAATAGTTTAAAGATTATATTTATACAAAGGTTGCAGTTTTGAACAAGACCTTTACAATTAATACAGCAAACATTGCAAGTAATACACACTAGTGATGAGGTTGGAGTTAAAACTGACTGGCAATGGAACATTGCATTGTACAGCTGAGAGGCATTTCTTCTTAGGAACATACAGTTCATAGTTACAGTCTGATTCATTGTTTACAAATCGCATATAAGTAGCAGCAGTCTGATGCAATATTTACAACTAACATATAAGTACTGGAATGAAAGTATATGGAGAGATGAATAGAAGGAGAAAGTTTTAGATGAGAATAAGATCGAAAGCGAAAGAGAGAAAGAAGGAATCTAAGGCATTGAATGAGGTGAAAAAGGGGTTTGTTTTCCATAGAATGAATGGAATAGGAGTTTGATATCATTTGTTATGTGGGGAGAGAGCAGGAGCATTCCCATTGAGATATTAGGTGTGAGTGAAGTGATTTTTTGAAAGAGTAATGGTTAGAAGTGGTACGAATGGAAGGTGGTAGGGAGTTCCAGAGACGTGCTAAACCATAAGATAGAAGATTTTTGCCTGGTGGACGGGATGGTTTGTGCACTTCCATTAGATTTTGATTATTGGACCTTAGTACTCGATCAGGAAGGTACATCTTAAAGGTAGAAGAGAGTGAAGGACAGAGGGTGGGGTTAAAAATGAGCTTATGTGCAAGAGTTAGTTGTGTATAGATGAGTTAATTTGGTAGTTCTAGCCATTTTAGTTTTTGGAGAGAAGGGCAATGATGGGCGGATGACTTTTGGCTGGTAGCAAATTTGGCAATTTTGTTGTAGCAGGAGGAAAGTTGAGATTTAAGAGAGGATTGTAGGTTAGTGAGAAGAGGAGTTCCCTAGAGAAGGGAGGGGATAAGAAAGGAAGTAGAGAGAGTTACTTTAGTGGCAGGGGTAAGGTAGTTATTTTGTCGGTAGAGCATGCCTAGTTTTTGATGGGTCTTTTTGATGTTTAGTTGTAAGTGGGAATGGAATTTTAAGCTGGTTGTCAATTTGGACCCCAAGTAATTTGGTCTCTGATACCAGTTCCAGAGGTATATTGTTTTGGCTAGTGATAGTGAAGGAGTTAAAGTTGAATGAGGTAGTTTTAGAGGGAGTAAATACCATTAGTTTGGTTTTAGAGGCATTTAATACAAGGTGGTTTCTTTTCATCCATTGCTCAGTGGTTGAAAAAGCTTCTTGAGTAAGTTTTAGGAGTACAGGGGTAGATGTGGCAGAGCAGATGATAGTTGAATCATCTGCATATTGGATGATATTTGAGAAAGGAATAGAGTTCTGGAAATCATTTATAAATATATTAAAAAGAAGGGGACCTAATATGGATCCTTGGGGGACTCCGGTTGGGGTATTAAGAAATGAGGAGGTGGCCTTTTTCCATTTTACTGCTTGATATCGGTTAGATAAGTAGCTGGAGAACCAATTCAAGGAAGAAGGGGATAGGTTAAGTTTAGAGAGTTTAGTTAAAAGCAGGCTATGAGAGATAGTATCGAAGGCTTTAGAAATGTCAAGTAGTAGGGTGGAAACAATAAGGCCAGAATCCTGGGCTTTATTAATAGTTTCAAGGAAGGAGAGGAGGGCAGTCATAGTACTGTGATTTGGCCTGAATCCATGTTGTGTGGGTGTTAGAAGCTGATTATCTAAGAGGTGTGGAAGAAGTTGTTGTATGCATTTATCTAAGAGTTTAGAGATAGGAGACAGGATAGCAATGGGACGGAAGTTGGTAACATTATTATTGTTGCCTCCTTTATGTAATGGTATAATGAAGGCCTTTTTCCAAATTTTGGGTACTATGCATTCCTGGATTGAATGGTTAATTAGAATGCTAATGGGGTAGGTGACTGCTTCAGCGGCTAGACTGAGAAAATAAGCAGGGATATCATCTGGAGCATTGGAGCATGGCTTCTATTTCTGGAGGAGTTTTTTTATAGTAAAAGTGGGAATTGGTTTTAATGAGAAGGGAGGACACTTGGAAGTGTGGGAAGTAGGGGAAGGAGATGGAGAGGAGTGAGTAATAGTAGAAGAAGGGGTGAAGGATTGTGAGTTAGTGGGGGAGAGTGAAGGAGTGGTGGAAGAACAGGGAAGAGTAATGGTAGAGGAGGGAGGAGGTGATGTGGAGATTGTGGTGGTATTAGAGAAAGAAGAAGTAAGTTTAGAGATAGAGTCAATGAAAAAAGTTTTAAATTGGGTTGCTAAGTCAGTGTCAGTAGCATCTGGGTCAGGGGAGGGGGTGTCTAGTTTGCCGGGGTTAAGGAGAGTGGAGATACCTTTCCAGAATTTCTGAGGGTTAGTTTTGTTGTTGTTTTGTAGTGTGGAAAAAAAGTTTTGTCGGTCAGAAATGATGAGTTTTTTTTACTTTATTTCGAAGTGTTTTGTATTCAAGAAGGGTGAGAGGGGGGCCTATACTTTAGGTAAAGAGCCCAGACTTTATCTCTTTGCCTCATAATAGTTAGTGTGTTTTTAGTAAGCCAAACGGCTGTTTTAGTTTTTATTCTCTTTGTCCTTATGGGAGAATGGTGGTCTAGAATTTTTAGGAATAAGGTGTTAAAATGAGCAACTGTGTTGTCGAGAGGTAATGTTTTTAGACAGTTCCAGTTTATAGCTTTTAGGGAGTTAGTGAAGGATGTTGTGTTAAAGTTTTTTTGGTTACGTACGGTAATATAGTTATGGGAACGATGTAAGGATAAATGGAGTCGGTATGTAAAGATGGGAAGATGGTCACTAAGAGGAAGAGTACCCCTGTCAGAGAAATATTGAGGATGTGAGACTAGAATCCAGTCTAAAATACTGCCACTGGAGAGTTTTTTTGAGGGATGTGTTATAGAGTTAATTAGTTGTGAAAATTTGTAGAGGTTGATGTTAAGTG
Source organism: Protopterus annectens (assembly GCF_019279795.1). Classification (NCBI taxonomy): domain Eukaryota; kingdom Metazoa; phylum Chordata; order Ceratodontiformes; family Protopteridae; genus Protopterus; species Protopterus annectens. The sequence goes on along the minus strand of NC_056735.1, from coordinate 522,735,781 downwards.
GGTTTGTAGGAGATTGAATGGAAGCCCAGTTAATATTCACATCTCCTAGGATTATTGTTTCATTACTGATGTTGGTGGAGAGCCAGGAGAGGATGTGTTCAAGAGTAGAAATATTATCCCCTGGGGGGATGTAGAGGGAAGCTATACATACGTGCTTATGTTTGTTAATTTGAAGTATTGCAAGGAGTAGTTCAGCGTTCTTAAAGGGTGGGGTAGACTTATTATAGGGAGTGACTGATAAGGAGGATGAGTATATGAGTGCTACTCCTCCCCCTTTTTTGTGGGATCTATCTTTTCTAATGATACAGTAATTTGGTGGTATAATTGCAGAATCTTTTATGTGGGGTTTTAGCCAAGTTTCTGAGATGGATAGGATGTCAGGTTTATTATGATTTATCCAGGCATGGAGGTTTGGGATTTTATTAACTATGCTCTGAGAATTTAAAGAAGTAAGGAATATTGACTTGTCTGTGGTGGATGAGTTGGATGGGCCAGGGTTGGGATGGAAGTCACCTGATAGTAGACTGCAGATCAGATATGAGATTGAGTTAGAGAGGTAATGGCACAGTTTGGAGTGTAGGTTGGATTCAGGTGAAATTATTAAGGGTTTGTTAGTTATTAGTGGGGTAGGAGATTTATATGAGGTAATAAGTTTGTAGGGAAAAAGTAGGATGTTTGTTATAGGATAAAGGTGGGGGGAGATTGGGGTCCAAGGATGCGGGGGAGAGAAGGAAAGATGGTTAGTTACATGGAAGGAGTGTTGATGGTATTGAGTGTGGGGCTGGGTGAGGTAGTGAAGGTAGGATAGGTTGAGAAGTAAAAGTAATAGATAGGAGATTTGTGAGTGTTTAGATAACATGGTGGAATAGGCTATTTAGAGGTACAATTTTTGTGTAGTGTTGGTAGTTACAAGAGAGAGATATATATAGAGTAGCTAGTAGGTTAATAAAGGAGGGGGAGGGGTGAACAGTAAGTGAGGGATTAGTGTGGGTATGCTGGGGAGTGGTTGTGGAGAGGATGATAAGGCCTAATTGGATAGGTGTGATCAGATAGATGAGGAGGGTTGGAAAATTTGAGCAGGATAAATGGAGTGGGTGTTACTAGTGAGGAGGAGACTGATTGGTTTGGGAAGACAGTGGGTGTGGTTATGGTAGAATAAAGGTAGAGGTACTGGGGCAGGTGAGATTTGGGGGCAGGGTAGGGGAGCGGAGTGAGCCCGCAGGGCGAACAGAGCGGGTAGAAACAAGGAGAGCAGGAGAAGAGCAGGAACAATCAGCAGTGTGTGTAGTTGCTGAAAGGTGAGTAGGGGAACATATAGTCAGAAGGACAGAGGTGGTAAAAATATGTGAGACAGAATAAAACAGGAAAAGTTATAGCTTAAAGAGAGAACCAGTAGTGAGAGAATTAGTCAGGATTAGTGATAAGAGACTGCCGTCTAGTGGACAAATGGAGAAATGTAGCTTGTAACCCACCTGGGCAGTCCCTGGACTAGATAGGCTGAGGGGAAATAGGAGCTAATATAAATCAGGGATCTGGATGTGGAGGGAGTGCAGAGATACAATAGAATAAGAGTTGGGCTGCTGGCTATTCAGGCAGGGGAGCACACTGAACACCTAGTTGGGCTTAAAAGCAATAAAATTCACAGTTTAGCAGCAGATGTACATACTCCATTGAGTCCTTCTGGGATAACCTGGTTCAGTACAGTTTGATTTACTTGGTTAAGTGGCAGGTTGAACTGCTGGAAAAATGGTTGGGCCAAGTGTCCACCCAGGCGTATACAAATAATTTAAGCTGCACTTTTAGATGTAATGTGAAGTACTTGTCTGCATACCAACTGCACTGAAGAACTTATATAACACAAGTCCAAATGAAAACTTTACAGTCAAATTTATGGCGATTATAGATATCAGAAGCTTGTTTATTTCACTAGTTAAAAGTGTAGAAACACATTTGTAGATAAAGTTGGAAGATCCAGCTCTACATATTACAATTTTGAACATCCTAAACCAACACAGATATGTAGATTTAGAAAAAGATAATTGTGATAACCTGCAATATAATGTGATCTTCTGGCTTATTTTAGGTGCCTCATTTTTCAAAATGTAAACAAAATGTTTATTAGAAGTTAATTACATTGATATTCAGTTGTATTCTTAGTTTAAATTGCATAAATAACTACCATCATAAATGAGATTTCTCTCAAGCTGGAATTAAGTCTAAGAGGAGAATCCAAAACTGAATATATAATTAAGCAATAACTGACAAGTGGGTGTTGGTATAAGTGGATTAACCCATGGTTGGCATGGTTTGATCATGAAGGGGAAGCCCAGTTGATTAAACAAAGCCAACTATGGGTAAAGCCTCATATACCCACACACAAGTTGTTTTTTGCAATTATACAATGACAATATTTAAGAAAGAAATTGCTTACCTTTTTAAAATAATATCTTTGTATAATGGCACCATAATGATGCTCAATGTTGTTTCCTGTCCTCTGCATTTGTTGATGAACAGCCCACGTGTATGGGACTTACATTCCTACACTTGCGCATTATATCAGTGCTGTTTGATAGAAGAAATGGAGAAAAGAGAATCTCAGTTGATTTTTGTTTTACCTATAAACATTGGAAAGTTCAGAGGTATGAGAGTCTGCCAAGATAGTGAAGAAATAGAAGGAAAATCAGGTAAATTTCTTTTGTTTTACAGAATGTACCTGATTTTTCCTTGCATTTGGTCAGCCCTCTGTACATACCCATCAGCCTCTTAGCTCAAGAAATGCGGACAAAGCCTTAAATAATGGGAGACAAAGACCTCAAAGTAGGGACAGATTGCAAATGTTGCCATTATAAACTTTGTAAGCTGCTAGAATAACAAGATTTGTGTTAGTGTGCATTTTCTGTAGGACAGCTTGTCAATGTCGCTCTTATAAACTTAGAAAGCCACTAGAATAACAGAATGTGTGTTAACATTCATTGTGTGAAGGATATGAAGTCTGAAACTCAAATGCATGTCATTATTCTGTGACTCCACTAATCAGTGAATTGTCAGACCACACATTTTATGAGGAACAGACCAAAAATATGAGGCAAATATCTGGGCATTTCATGAAAATCTAGAGAGTTGAGAGGTATGCCTCCACAGCATATACGAACAGAAAAAAAATCTGCTGGTTCACTGGTACTTTAGCAGCTGGCCTTTTTCTATTAGAATATGCTCAATTTACAACGGGCATGCTGGCTGGTCTGTCCAATCAGCGTGCTCATTTTTTAACAAAAATGACACATCATTGTATAATTAAGTCAAACCCACAATCTCTTAATCTATAAACATCTTAAAATACATCTGATAGAAATGCAGACAAGTTCATGCCACTCACCAGGGTAGTAACTCAACTGGTAACTAATATTCACTAAAGCTCATCCTCCAATTTTCAGACATACACACTCACATGAAACAATTACTGACATCCTCTTTCTACCCTTTTCTGGCAACCTGCTTTTTATCTAAAAACTCTCTCTAGCCAGGCCTTCCATACCTTTTCAATTACCATCTCTGCTAAATCTTCTTGCCCACAAACTTCATCCAACTTACTTCACAATCATCTTCTTTCATTCACCTCTCTATCCCTGTATCTATTTATTGACATTCTACTGTGCTTAATAATTTACTTTTCTAACATACAACTCAGTAACCTTAGCCCTGCATCTCCTTGCCACTATTCTACTGTATTTTGACAAACTATCAGTAGCATCTCTTTAATCCTACCTATAGTAGCGAAGGCACTTGCCTATGAATTTTGTAGATAAGCCAAAAACTAGAAGCCTCTGTCAATAATGTACCCTTTACTGTAGTATCTCTTATTTGCTGTGGCTTGCTCAATCATTTCTTATTCTACTCTTTTTGTTGTTGTTGTTAGATATTTAAAACCTTTAACCATGTCTATAATATGTACAATGTAAACAATGTTTTTATGTACTGCAATAACTCTATTTAGTTGTTGCTGTTGTTAATCTTTAGCATATCTTATTTCTTTACTCCTTTGGTTTAATTGTTAAGGCTGCCTACTGATTTCTGTAAACAACACATTTTGTTTTCTGTCCATTAAAAGATAATCATTAGTAATAGTTTTATTAGACTTGTACTCTTATCTTACTGTAAGCTTTTGTAAGCTTAATGTATATATTATTTACTGAGCTTTTCTTCCTGGACCTCTGCTGAAGTGGGGCCTTGGACTCTCCTGGTAAACAAATACTAATGATGCATGAATGAATATGTCTGTAATAAAATTATCCTGCAGTTGCTGATATAACATTTAGCATAAAATTATGTCATTGTGTCTCTCAGCTTTTTGTTTGTCATCTGATGAAATGCACTCTTTCTGAAAGTTCAGCTATTTGTTATTTCTTTATTAAATTAATTTTTTAGTAGTATCCATGGTGCTGTTACAACTTTATCCATTTGTCATTGGCATCTATTCAGTGTGTCATTATTTTATAGCTTTACCTTAAAGCTAACTTATCTTTTAGCTAAAGGTTTAACAGTACAGACTGTATATTATTTATTTTATTTATTTTTTTATTTTACATTTGTTAACTGGGAACGTCTGACTGGACACAGGTCCTTTTTCAGCAGAGGCACAGGGAGAAAAGCTCCAAATAAATGAAAGTTAATACACTTAGAAAAAGTTAAAACATTTCCATAAAAAAACATAGAAGCAAATGCACACAATACAAAGTACTTATTTTTCATAAATACACTGTCTATTACAGTCGGCTGTATGCTTTAGCAGTTTAATCTAGGAAGAACAGTATCACTAAACAGGACAACTCATCAAAACATGGCAATTTATTCAATGTGGCATGACCTTGGTTTTGGTATTTTTAAGGAAGGAGTTGGACTAATTGGCTCTGTTGTGGAACTTTAAAAGGATTAGTTTATGGTGAGTTTCCTACCTGATGAAAATGATCTTGAGGAAATAGGTGTTGCTTGATTATCTAAGCAATTCAAATTTCTGGCATCATCAAACGAGACCTTCCTGTGTAGAACACCTGCATAGGAATGAGAACTCAAAACATAAACATATGAATCAGATATGCTGCTGCTTCTTATCTGTGCACACAAGTGCCAAGGCCATATGAATCGCATGAATCACATACTCACATTACATTAATTCTTAAAAGTATATTGTATCCTTTTTTATTAGAAAGAGAAAAGGCTGTATTACCCTTTAAAATATTTGATACATTTCATATAATAGATTTTAACTAACTAGATGGTCCATATATTTCAAAGGTGATACATCACTATTACATTTTGTACTGCACAGTTTCAAATCTTGTAACATTAGTCTAATAGGTTAATTGGTGTGATTCATAGATTAATTGGTATGATGCCACAGTTGTAGTGTAGTGGAACTCCAGACTAGAATTTCATTATTTATATTTTCTACTTCTTGCAAGCCCTTGGTTCTACCAGCTACAGTTGAAAGACCTTTAGAGATGAAGGTAGTTTCAATGATATGCTATAAATACATAGTGTAGAACTTACTTCATCAGGACAAATTTGTCAGAATCCTTGATTATTAACTATTTTTTCTACTGAATGTAGAAGATGCTTTTCCTTCAGTATCCATTTAATATACAGTTGCACAAGTTTATACAAAATTTACTCTTTTTTTTTCAAAACGATGCTATTAATCTATCCTGTGGACTTAGGTTACAGTCTGTTCACTTTTGTTTCATACACTGGAGCTCTTCTTCTATAGCTAATCTCACAGCCAGGGATACTATGCATGGTGCATGTGTTACTGACAGAACTCCATATAACAATTTATTGTTGTCAGGCATCCTAGACCCTCAAACAGATGGAAAAAAAGTTATAGTTAGACCTAAAGAACAGTTGCATTTTTCTATGGTCTTTTTTTCACCTTTTGTTTGGAAAAGCTTTAAAATGCTGTTTCTTATTTGATTAAGAAGTTTACTAATTTAATGTCTATACTGTTTTTGGCTTAGGACTGTAGTCGCTTGCATAGAGGATGTCTGCTTGGTCCAAGCTGCCTTTATAAACATGCAAATGGTCAAATCACACATTCTCACTATGCTGCACTCAGTTTTTGCTTTACTTGTGCTATGTTTACGTTTACTGCAGATTGCATTTTTTGTAATCATTTTCTTTCTGTATAACTTGAATTCTCTTTATTGTGGCCATAAACATGAATGCTTCTTTAACATGTATATTGAGATGATTTGCAATTGTAGAGGTATCACCTGAAAAAAAAACTGCTCATGAACTTTATGTAATCTTACTTCAAGCAGATTTGACACATTGGTTTTAGCCTGTCTAATGTAGGATAATGGAATACATTTGCATTCAGTTTGCTTACAATTTGCAGCCAAACTTTTCAGTGAAGACTCGGATATTATGTTACTTTCTGCATTAATGTAAAGCTTAATCTTGGTATATTTACATTTATCTACAGCTTTGCAGGATAAACTTCATTAACAGTTTTATTTTTCAGTCATACTTCATTGCTTCACAACCTCAGTTTATGGCTTCTGTGTACACAATATTCACAGAAAATATCTTCAGGGTATACACAAGTATTTATTTACAGCATTGTTTGTCTCTACAATATTAATGTTTTGTTTTTGTAAATTTTTCTGTTAAAACACATTGTTGCTTAATAGCTAACTGTTTCATGAAGTCTACAAACTTGAATTTTTACCTGGAAGTGCCTCTACTTTTGCCTAAAGATCTGGCTGGGAAGATTTGATGCTTATTTTTAATCATGACGATCTTGGATAGACCATGTTGTCCTGCTGATTTTGATATTATTTATATATTATTTTATACCTTTTAGACATTATTTGCTCCTTATTCTCAAAGTCAGTATGAGTCTTTCACACTTCTATGTTCTCAGTTAGAGAATTTTGTTACATACTTAATAGCTGACATGGACAATACGCATGTATAGTTTCTCCACTGTCAGCATGATTTCCTTAAATGCCTGTCTGCTAAGTAAGCATTTCATATGCCACACAAGTGCCTGACACCTTACTGAATAGCAGTATAATGCAAGTCATAGTAATGAATGTATAATCCTGAATGGCAAAACATTGAAACTTTCCAGTGGTGAGTTTAGAATATCTACTAATAACACACATTATATTTAGACTGCAAGACTCAAATTTAGAGATTTTTATGAACTAGATGTTAGTGATTAGATTGCAAGCATAGCAATGATACTTTAAAATACATGAGGCAAGAGACAGGTGCATTGCTTCTTCATAGCTTTACTCAGAAGTGTCAAGGCTCTGCTGATCACATGGCTTACATACCCACAATCCTTAACTGCCTGACATGATACATTCATTAAACTGTGTGTGGCATAAAGAGTCTTCTGCTACGCTGTAGTTCTGTATGGTGCTGTGGATGTTTTGCTATTATTACAAATAATTGCAAGCTATGTGTTCAAAATACTTAATGTGTTTCTGATACTTAAATCCACCCAGCACTTTTCCTTCTGAGATTTTTCCTGAGTCCTTGAACAATATCCATGTATTTATGATGGATTACCAAATGTGGTTTCATCGTCTTGAGAGACCATCTGTAGGATTATCAAAAGTAATCAATAAACCAAAGGATGAGACAGTGAAATAAAAAGCATTAAAACAAGTTGGGTAGAAATGCATACCTTCATTCTACAGCTGTAAGCTTTATATTTATTTATTCTCCAGCTCTCAGCTACTTGCCTCAAGTATTATAAAGATTAAAATATTATTCTTTAAATGCTCCAAAATAAATGTAAATTTGTATGTTTCAATACTATTCCCTAAAAAGGTGAACAAGTAAGAATAATTCTGTGTATTTTCTGAAGAGCAAGACATATAAAACAGTAATGATCAATGTTATTGTTTTAATCGTATGCAGACAATCTTGTTACATATACATTTTTTTGTGAAGGACAGAGCAAAATGCAGTGGTAAAATTGTTGGTACTCTAAATATAGGGACAGTAAAGAGTTATGATTATGTAAAAGATTATTTATATATTGTCACACATTACATCAGAAAGAAATTGATAGATTATTATTTTGTAAGTTTTTTTGGGTTAATTGAAAACACAACAGAGAAACTTGCAAAGGACAGTGATGGCTACTCCTTCTTTTGTATTATATCGTTATGGCATCCAGATGAAAGCATTGTATTTCTCCTTTTATAAAAGTGGAACTTGTGGTTTACTGACTAAATTTGTGCATCTAGGCCTTTTGACTCGTTCTTCAAGATGAATGAGCATTTGCTCTGCTTCCTTAATGCTAAAGGCTGCCTCCCTGTGCATCAGCATAGTCTCCATCCTGAGCATGGGAATGAAACTACTCTATATTTTGCAAATTAAAGTCTGTATACTATTATATAAAGTAATGTTTAAAAATATCCAGTGTGCATTTGTTCTTATTAACATATCATTTTAAGAGGTACAGGTTTAGCACATGAGAAATGGAATGGCAATTTTCCTTCTACTATTAAACTGTATAATTTTTTAAAAAGTAGATAATTAATCCTTGGCATGCATTTGGTTATGTGAGAATTACATCACTTTCTTATGTGATACAGTTTTCAGTAATGTAAATATGAGAATAAGTCTAAGGTAAATGGAAGAATTCAAGCAAGTGAACTAGAATATCTAAGTTATTCAAAAGAACTGAGACTTTAAGACCTGTGTGTAGAATTTCAAGCTTTTGTAGGATGATTGGGCAACTGGATATTGACTGAAATGGTCTGACATTATAAGCCCCAGTATAAGTTAGTTTAGGAAGAATTGGTCTATATCAAAACTTCGAAGAAGTACAACACCGAATGTTAAAACATCGAACACACAACATTGAATTTGAAAATAGTGAAGCCCCAGAACATCAAAATCTTACCTAGGGCAAGATTTGGGTGTGCCATTTTGTGGCTTCACTATTTCCTCCACTGTGGTGTGAGAGTTACAGACCTTAGGGTTAGGGTGCGGGTTAAGGTAAGTGGATAGTTAGTAATGTATGTATGGTGTAGCGTAGGGTTGGGTTTTGTTAACTGTATGTGTATTTATTGCTTTGTTTGTGTATAGTTTCGTAGAGTATGTGTGCGATAGTTACAGACCTTAGGGTTAGGGTGCTGGTTAAGGTAAGTGGATAGTTAGTAATGGATGTATGGTGTAGTGTAGGGTTGGGTTTTGTTAACTGTATGTATGTGGTTTATTTATTTTGGTGTGCTTGTTTTGTGTGTATGTTTTTCGGAACAGCAAATTTTTTCCCTGGGAAACAATTTGCTATTCTGAGCGTTTGATGTTTTCAATATTCGAAATTCCAAGTTCGAACATATGATGTTTGACATTTTGGAATTTCGAATAAATGATATAGACCCGAGGAAGAACATAGGACTTGCTCAAAAAAAAAAAAGAAAAGAACTCAAATGAGTATGCATGCTAGTATGAAAAACCAAGTACCTATTATGACATAAAAGTAGCTGGAACACAACTATACAGAAAGAGAAAAAATAATGCTATTTGTGGGTAAGATAGGTTGATTGCTTTGTCTTAGACAAAGATGGAACAATGATGGGAAAACAAGGACAAGAAAGGAAACTGAGAATATAAAAGTTTTGGATGGAAGTATGAGCACTAGTCATAGAGACAGATATAATGTCTGCTCTGTAAATGGATCAATAATGGAAGACAAGGGAAAAATCCCTGCTTAGTCTTGTCAAATGTGTTTAGGCTAAGAAGGTATCAGGATCCTCCCCAATGCCCTGCTTCACTTTCATCTATCCCTTCATTAAATATCCTACCGCCCTGCAGCTTCTTCTTTTCTTCTTGATCCCTACTTCCATGCTACCTGCATCAATAAAGTACAGATCCCGTTACTTAATCCTGCTACTCTTCAGCTTATCTTCTATTCTTCTCATCCTACTGGACCACCTCTCATCCTACCATGACTCTAGAACAACTCTCAACAATTTTTCAAATCTTTCCCAACCACCTATTTTTCCTTCATCCTCAAACTCTCTACACATTGCGCCAAACCTGCTTAATGACAGCCCTCACCTTTGCTCCAAATATAGACTGATTAACTCTATTTCAAACCAAAAAAAATTAAGAGGAAAATACTCTCCAAAAAAAACTAATAAAAGTTCCTCAATATATTAAAATCCTTTTGAGTGGAGACATTCATCCTAGCCCTGGCCCCACCTATCATAATGAACATCAAGGCAATTCTCTTCCACACGCTACTCTAACCTCACAATGGTGAACCACCAATCCCAGTAATCTAACTTTTGCTGCCATATATGTTAGAAGCATAAAATATAAACTACATGTATTAGCCAACACAAGCCTCCAAAATTACACCTCCCAGCTATGATATAATCCGTAATGACCATATAAAAAAGAAAGGTGGTCGTATTGCTTTAATATTTCCCAGCAACTACCATATTTTCCATTATAAAAATAAAAAAACTAATACCAAACTTCAGTTCAGCAGAGCTTCTTATTAATTTCCTGAACATAAAGAATTATAAATAAATATGGATTGCTGTCTTTTACATAATTCCTGGCTACAATACAGCTATACTAGCCAATATATACATTAGATATCCATAACAATTCCACAAGAAATAGTAGTACTATGTGATGTGCATGTCAGTTGGTTGGGCATAAACTCTAACTACCCTTCACCTAGCATGAACATATATGGTTTTACATGACTAATCAATACCCCCACATATTTCAGCAACACATCAAATTCCCTATTAAATCGAATACTAGTATCAGTCCTTAGAAAATACACGAGTACAGTAACAATGTCAGACTCTGTTATCTTCCATTCTCTACAACCAGACATCTCAAGCATCCACTTAAACAGCATGCTTATAAAATGACACACAACATTTCCAAGTTTAACCCAGAAATGTTAAGTACTACCCTATCGTTTATTAACTGGAACTTCCTAACCCCCCCCCCCCCCGATGATTCTGAAAATTAATTCAATACAGCTTTACCTGAATATCTTAAATAACCTTGCACCTCTTAGAATAAAGAGTCTAAAAACAAATAATACACTTTGGCTATCCAAAAAGAGTAGAATGCTAATGCAGGACAGAGAAAAAGCATGGAAAGAATGAAAAAAATATAAAACACCACAGTATCTTGGAAACTTCAGAATGCTTTGCAACCATACTATAAAGCAAATAAATGAAGATAAAAATATGCTGTAATAGTAATGTCTTTCGGCTTTTCCCGGTTAGGGGTCGCCACAGCGGAACTCCGGTCTGCTAATGATTGGCAGTGGATTTTTACGTGCTGAGTTGCCAGCCTGATGCCCAACCTTCAAAGAAGACACTCCCATTCATTCATGCACCTACCTGCATGTCTTTAATGTCAGACCGCGGGGAGGACATGCAGTCTCCACACAGAAGGCGCTCCAGCGGAGAATTGAAAGGGAGAACCTCTTGCTGTGATAACATTCAGAATGATAGTAAATGCAACCATAAAAATTCTGCACAGCCATTAAAGAATTTTTGCATCTGGTAAAAACTCAACCCTGTCCCATCTCCCAATAACTCACCACTCAAAACCACAGAACAGTTTAACTCTTATTTCATAGATAGTATAGCATCTCAAACCAGGAATTCCCCAACTTCTAAACCTAACCCTGCCAAACAGCCACATATCACCACATCCACATTCACCTTCAGAGCTTATTTATTTATTTATTATTTATTTGCAGTTTGTTTTCCAGGATAGTCCATTGGGCTACATGGAGCCCATTTTCAATGGGAGTGCTGGGGAGAAAAGCTCCAGAGAAATATAAATGCATAGTACTGAAAGAGCACAAATCCATAATATATATTTCAATTAAATGTTAAATATATATTTTATATAGTACAAGCCCATATTGCATAATTAGATGTTACATAACACAAAAATAAAAAAGATTTTCATTAGGAAAATTACATCAGGTTAATTCAGTAAGTAGTAGGTATTTTTTTTTCTTTTAGGGAATTACAATGAGGTAATTTTTTAGTCATTGGTCAAATATGTGCCAAGGGATGTAAAACTTTAGAAGGTAGTGACAGGCAGCAAAGTTTGGAAAGTTAGGAAGAAAGTGTGGTAGAATTAGGTTGGATGACAGCAAGAGCATTTCCATTATGAAGTAAGGTGCTAGTGCAGTGAGGTGTTAAACAAGAAGAGACTGCTGGTGAAGGGAGAGAGTTTCAGAGGTGTGCAAGAGAAAAGGACATCAATTGATTCCCAGCAGGATGTGTTGGCTTATGCAATTTAATTAGGTTTTGGGAATTGGATCTTAGGAGTCTATCTGATTTATGCATTTCAAAGGTATTTGCTAGGATGGGGCAGAGAAATGGGTTATGAATGAGTTTGTGTGCTTGGATGAGCTGGGTATATGTGAGGAAGTCTGGTAATTCTAGCCAACTTAGTTGGTGAAGAGAATTATAGTGGTGAGAAGAGGCTCTATGACCTGCCGCAAATTTGGATATTTTGTTATAACAAGATGAGAGTTTTGTTTTGAGGGAAGATTGTAGGCTGGTTAGGATAGATGCATCATATAAAAGGGATGGGATGAGGTATGTGTTAGCTAAGGTAATCCTGGTGGTGGGAGAGATAAAGCGACTGTGGCAGTAAAACATACCCAATCTTTAATGTTTTTTTTTATATTTGCGTGTAGGTGTTTATCAAATTTTAGTTGATTGTCAATAATAATTCCTAGTAATTTTGTGTCAGATACTAGTTCTAGGGGGGTATTATTATTGCTGGTAATTATGAAGGATTGTTTGTATAGGGAAGCGGTTTTGGATGCATTGAATAACATAAGTTTTGTTTTGGTTGCATTAAGGGCTAGATGGTTGTTGAGTATCCACTTTTCAGTGGAAGAGAAGGCGGCTTGTGTTAGATTGTTAAGAGTTGTGATGGAAGGGGAAGAACAAATTATAGCAGAATCAGCAGCATATTGGATGAGACTTGAGTTATGACTGACTTGGAAGAAATCATTTATGAATATGTTGAACAGTAGGGGGCCTAAAATTGAACCTTGGGGGATGCCTGTGGATGTATTAAGGAAGGGTGATGTAGATTTTTTCCATTTAACTGCTTGTTGCCTGTTTGTGAGATAGCTTGAGAACCACTGGGTAGAGGAAGGGGACAAGTTTAGATAGTTTGGTAAGAAGGAGGCTGTGGGAAATAGTGTCAAATACCTTAGAGAGGTCAAGGAAAAGAGTGGATATGAAATGGCCAGAGTCACAGGCTTTGTTGATTGTTTCTGCGAAGGAGAGGAGGGCAGTGGAGGTACTATGACCTGGTCTCAAGCCATGTTGTGTGATTATTGATGAAGTAGGCTAAGAGTTGTTGGTATACACACTTTTCAAGTAGCTTAGAAATAGGGGATAGGATGGTGATAGGGCGAAAGTTTGGGATGCCATTATTACTGCCACCTTTATGGAGAGGAATAATAAAGGCCTTCTTCCAGAGCTGGGGGGGGGGGGGCTGGCTTTCTGAGATACACTGATTAATTAGTATGCTGATAGGGAGAGCAATGCCTTCTGTGGCTACTTTTAGGAAGTAGGAGGGAATTTCATCAGGGGCATTGGAACCAGGTTTTAATTTTAAGAGAAGTTTTTTATGGTGGATATAGAGATGGGATTGATAGAGAAAAGTGGAGGTTGGGGGCAAGGGATGCTGGGGGGGGGGATGGGAGCTAACTGAGGAGGGGTTGTAGAGGTGTTGGTGAAGGATGATGTTAGCTTGCTTATGGAGTCTATAAAGAAAGAGTTAAATTGGGTGGCCATGTCCATGTCAGAGGCATCTGGGTTGGGGCAAGGGTTTTCTTTTTTTCCTGGGTTGAGGAGAGATGAGATTCCTTTCTAAAATAGTTTGGGACTGGTGGTGTGGTTGATTTTGGAGAGTGGAGAAATAGGCTATGCGGTTTAAGGTAATAGGTTTTTTTACTTTATTGCGTAGTGTTTTATATTTGCTTAGGGTGATAGTGGTTTTGTTTTTATGGTAACATGTAAGCTCTGCGTAATGGGTAAGCTCTGTGCAAATCCTATATAAAACTATTCTAAAACACACTCAAACCATGCTCTAACTTACCTAATGACCTTCCAAGTGAGTGTCTTAAAATAAGAGCCAATAGCATTTCCTATCCTGGCTTGAGCCCTATAAATAGGTCAGTCCAGGAATCCTACATTCCCTCTCTCTGAAAAAAAAAAAATATAAATTATGTCTCTGCACAAAGGAGGAAAATCAACACACAGTGCTAACTTTAGACCTATTGTAATCTTATTCCACCTCTCCAAAATACTTGGAAAATATATTCATAAACAATTGCTAAACTATCTCCTGCAGGATGAACTCCTGTCCCCCACATGACATGGCTTCTGTCTTTCCCATAGCATTACCATTGCACTTCTAACCTATATAGGTACTAAGCTTTTGGCTTGAAAAAGCCCTTATGAGTGAACGCATTTGCCAGTTAATTCATTAAATCGATTTCCAGCAGTTTGCCGTTTCCATTTGTTCACATTTTTACAGTTACATGTGGATTCTGACTACAATTTTGCCATGGAGTACAACCTTCTTTTGCTCCTTTGCTTTTTATGTTTATTTGGATTATTCACTTTTGCATTAAGAGCATTTACTTCCTGGGAGCATTATTTTGGTTTTATATTCTGTAACAATAATATTTTAAAACTTGCTTCAAGCTGGTTTTAGACCATTTAACGTAATAGTATGGTTGAGTCCTGTAACCTTAAATATTTTATTATAGTATCTGTACTACATTTCTTGCTGACCCACAACATGCTCCTTGTAACAGCAAGACTAGTTTCTTCATGAAATTGATAAACCTCTTAATGAACTTTGACTATCATGTATTGATTCTAACTGAGGATAAGAGTTTGGTAATAGATCATAATTAGGGATAACAAAAAGGTGAAATAATGATTTGAGTCACACTGCATAAAGTTAAAAAGGGTATAAAATCCTACAATGCCACACAATCACTTTTTAATAGAGCATTAATGGGGTACATAAAAAAATAGTCAAGACCTAGACAGAGGGAACAGATTAAGCTGTAATACACTTTCCAGATTTAGTAATATAGCTAAATGTATTGCTCCTGGTTTGTAATTTGATTATCTTTCTTCTTAACAATATTTGACAAAAATAATTCAAGCATTCTTTATTTTATCTGTCCGAATAAAAGTCTGTCTTCAGCAGACTGCTTATTCAAAAATTCTTACATTCTCAAACTTTAGGAAATATTACCTATTTGCACAAGTCATAAAATGTTTTTAAAATTTCAAAGTAGCAGCTTACTATGTAGTTAACTCATGGAGGGATCCTCTCATGGCCACAGTTTTTTATTTCATATATTCCAAGCCAATGCTAAATGGAAGGCATCCAGTAAATACAACCTTCATAAATGTTCTCTTCCCCATACATTCCTAAATCCATTTCTAATGTAAATGGAGTATCAGAAATATGAAGCTAAGATTTGGATATGATGGTAACCTCCTTCTGATGCCACCTTGTATATCCAGTCCTATTTTCTTCTTAATATCTCTTCCCTTAAATCTAGTCTCTATTTTGCAAAATTTGCACATTTGGTTATCAAAGGATTAACTTTGGGGCAGTCAGTTTGGTATCAATTAAAAATGCTAAAGTAACACTTCTCGTGAATATAAAGTTTATATTAATTTACTAAGAATCTCAGTTCCAAAATATGTACAATATATGACTAAACTATTTTGTTTTCAAATCATTATTTGATTTAAATCACATCATATCATAATTCTTGACAATGCGGTAATCTTTTTTGACTACCCAAAGTTTGGCTCATTTTTTTCTTCCTCAACATTTAAGATATGAGAAATATTACTCCTGACTAATCTTTATTTGGAATCAAAGCACATGTTGTTTGCTATTTGATAAAGTACATTACATCGACTTTGTGGTTAAATATTTTATTTTCGTAATCCTGC
Source organism: Protopterus annectens (assembly GCF_019279795.1). Lineage (NCBI taxonomy): Eukaryota > Metazoa > Chordata > Ceratodontiformes > Protopteridae > Protopterus > Protopterus annectens. Next base: position 522,719,747 of record NC_056735.1, on the reverse strand, counting down.
AAAATTAATGGCATCTGTTACCCCGGGACTTCAACATACCATGTCAACAAAGTGAAGGTGGTGTACCAGAACACTGTTTCCTGGAAACATAAAAGTCTTTAAAATACATAGAATCATTTACTGTACAAATTAGAAGGTGATTCCACATTTCACCTGTTTAAATTTAAACAAATAAAAGATTGTCTGCCGGATTTACAAAGCTAAAATCTCTGTGCAGGAGCAGTGTAGCTGCTCCTGCACAGAATATGTCCGCCGAGCGATCCATGAACATGCTGTATTGATGTGCACGAGCAAGCCGACACTGTTCCTGCATGGAAACCCATGTGGGATGCTAATTACCTCATTTGCTGGTGAAAACCATGCAAATTAGATAAAATAGTGATCCAGGAAGCAGGTAGGTAGCCATGTAGTAACAGTGTAAGCTGCAGAAATTTATTCGGCTACTAGCCAAATACATTTCTGAAAAAGGAAAACAGAGCCATGACAGCTCCAATAAAGCTATGTACCCTAATCTATAGGCATGCCAATGGCCAAATACATGGCCATCAGCATGTTGAAGTGTTTCAATTTTTTAAAAATAACAGTTTATTTATTGGCTGATCTTGGCTGTTTAAGCATAGGGAAGCACCACACAAACTGGATCGTGGGGAAAATAAAAAAAAAATGTGAAAAGTCTATTTTAGGGGAAACCTGCATTTTGCCATTATACTCAATGGCAAACAGAATCAAAACAATGGCAGGGAGCAGTGGTTGCTAAGGGGGAAGGCTGTTGTGTAGTGCACTATGGATTAAGGGAGTGGGGTATGTTAATGAGGGGACTTATACTGAATCACAAATTTCTTCTAAGTGTCACACTGCACCTAACCGTGTAAGTGTTGTAACACCATCGTGTAGGCAGGAGGAGCAACTAACATGAAAAGGCTGTGTGTCATGCTTGCTGTACGTACACTGGGGCTCAGTTGCCTGGGTTTGTGCTTAGCTAAGCACAGCTAAGTGAGGGTGTGTGTCTGAGGCTGTATAATCTTATTCCATGAACTGAGGAGCATGTTCGCACCCAGGGGAGGGCCATTTCTTGCTGTTTATACCAGCTAAATGGGTCTGCCTGGCACTAGGGCTTAAACAGGAAGGTTATAAGAAAAGAAAAAGAAAATAGCAGAACAAGGGAAGTGCAGTACAAATCAGCAATATGGGATACTGCAACTCACATTGGGCCATTGAAAGCACTCAATAATAGAACTGGCAGGTAGCTGCATATCTGAAAATGGGAGGTGATATAAAAACAAATAAAGGGCAACAGCACAGTAAAGGAGAAATGAAGTAGAAATCACTAATATGGGACTCTTGCAACTCACAATGGGCCAGGCAAAGCACACAATTATACAGCTGGCAGGTGGCTGCATAGCTGAAAATGGGAGGAGATGTAAGTAAAAGATAATTAAAAAAGGGCAACAGCAGAATAAAGGCAATCATGCACAAATTACCAGTAATGCCTCTAGCACTCACAATGGCCAAATCAAAGCCATGAGTAATATAGGTGGCAGCTGAAAGGTATCATAGTCAGCCAATCATACAGACAGCATCTGCAGCACAACAGTATAAAGTATGGAAACACCTTACAGTCTGTTTTTCCCACAAACTCTGCATCATTGGTGTATACATGGGAGGGGTTTAACTGGAAAAATGTTAGGGGCTGCCATTGCTTTGATTCATCAGTATGTGCTAGAGGTTGATGGAGAGGAGGATAATGCTGACATCCTCCACAGACCAAGGAGGAGGCGAAGAGTGTTTGGACACAGGGTAACCTACCAGGGGCTACATGATCTAGAGATGATAGAGCGCTACAGGGTGGACATAGACATACTTCAGCAAATCACCGAGCTGTGCCGGCCTCAACTCAGAGCTAGAACCAACAGAGGAGAACCCATCCCAGTGGATACCAAGTTATGTGTAGCCTTAAGAATTCTAGCTACACGTACTTTCCATAGACCTACTTGGAGACATGATGGGATTCTTACAGGTATCTGCATCCAGGGTACTCCACCAGTCCCAGATGCCATGCTACCACATGCCGGTGAGCACATTTACTTCAAAGAATGCAAAATACTAGTAAACAGAAAGGCACTGAGGTAACATAACAGGTAAAATCACTGAACCTTTATTGTCCAAATATAAACTGTTAAAAAGACTTTACTGACTAAGCATTTTCACCCTCCTGGGCATCTTCAGAGTCTGAAGATGACCAGAAGGGTGAAAGCGCTTAGTCAGTAAAGTCTTTTTAACAGTTCATATTTGAACAATAAAGGTTCAGTGCTTTTACCTGTTATGTTACCTCAGTGCCTTTCTGTTTACTAGCACATTTACTTCCCCTACACCCATGAAGAGAGGACCAGCAATATGCATCTCTTACATCATGTAGCAGAATACCCGGAGGTACTGGGTGCCATAGACTGCATGCACCTTCACATCGAAGCACCACTCGGTGAACAGGGTAGGGTCTTCATAAACCGCAAGGGATTCCCCTCCAACTGCCAGGTCATGTGCAATGCCCAGGACATTATCACGAATGTGTGTGCTGGCAGTGCTGGAAGCTGTCATGACTCCCACATCTGGCATTCATCACAAATCTACCAGGCATTTGCCAGTGGGGGAATCCCATATGGCCATCTGGTGGGGGATGCTGGGTATTCCCTGGAGCCATGGATGATGACACCCATCAGAAATGCACACCCACCCACACAAGAATTCCATAATGAGGCACAGACACAAACCAAGATCATTATAGAGCATGTGTTTGGGATGCTCAAGTCACAGTTCCAGGGCCTTGACATATCTGGTGGAGCCTTACAGTGCTTTCCATCCACATGAGCACACATGTTCATAGTATGTGCAATGTTACACAATATGATCCTGCGGATAAAGCTGCAGCAGGAACAGCATGGGGAAGGGCCACACAGCCCACCACCATTGCCAAGGTCCCCACAGGCACAGAAGGACTCACAGGAAGAGGCTCTTAAGCCTGTTCCCATAGGCAGATGAACGCACACCCAGTATGCTCACTCCTTGGCAAAGAGGCAATGCATAGTACACACACTGATCCTGTAGGCACCCCAGGGATTGACACTTTTCTCTGACTCGCACACACATTAAAATGGATGACACACACATCACATTACTGTAACTTACCATGTATAGGCAGTGTACTAAGTGTGTCATAGGTCACAGGCATGGATGCCAGGGTGGGGGTCCCATAACCACATCTCACACCCAAACAGCAAATCAGCTATAGAAAACCACAGAGAAATGTCTGATAAAGACACATACATGGAGGCAATGTTGAATTTAACCCCCTACAGACTTACACTGTAATAGCACAGCAAGACCAGCTGTTGCAGTAAATCTATGAAGGGTAAGAAGTCTGAAACTCAAATGTTGGCCAGCACAATCTGACCTGTGCTCTTTACTGATATGCCCCGAGTCCCCAAGACAGGGCACAATAGTATGGTAAATGGAACCAAAATGTAAAGCAAATATCAGCACAGTCTCTGCAAATGTGTACAATGGACAGGTGTGCCCCCCATATACCCACAAAAATGCAGTAACATATATGTTTGCATGTAAATAGCACCATAGCACACATTGGCAAGGGCTGTACCAATACACATGAAAACATGTTGCCTGTCCACAATATGCAGGGGTCAATGAGCTATGTGTATGTGTGGTTAATACTGTCTGGATCTGGCCAGCATGTTCTCCTGGCAGTCATCTTGTACTGCCCTAGGTACAGTGCTGCCTTTGACAGAGCCATGTGCAGATAACTGCAGTTCCAACTGTTATGCATGTTAGTGAGACCCACTGCTCTGCCACTGACATACCTGGAAGTCACATTGTTATGTGGAATATGCTACACATATTAGTGACATCTTGAAGGATGTGTAGCAGAGGTGCCAAGGCTTTTGTGAATATAAGTGCTTTGTGGTACTGTTGCCAGTGGTCATTCTCAGTAATCCTTTTTCTTATGTTTGTTTTTACAAATAATGGACATGTATGCACAGTTGAATGCACTCTGTACCCACACCCATAACTCCTAATCTATGACAGCAAGATGTCTGAAAAGGGCAGAAAGAAAAGTGGAACAAAGGTATAATGATAGGCATTTGTTGTAAATATCACCCTTATACACTGACAAAGTTGGCAGGGTGAGGGGTTTGCAGTAATCAGACTTGTCTGAAGCTTATGTATTTGGAAACAGTAATGTCTGTATTATTTTGTAACATCACACTTCAATTATATGTAACTACCTTGTCATAAAAACACAAGTTTACATAGAAAGTATGAAACCTCTAACCAAACACCTGGACAACCTGCCAAAAAAATGTATAGGTCAGAGGTATGCACACACAAGGATATGACATCTCAGGTTTGAAAGATACCACACAAGCAGGAGATCCCCAGCCACTATATCACCAGGTTGCTGGACTGTTTACACAGCTGTGTCTCATTACTACACTGGCTGTAGCCGCACCTCACAAATGGCCTTGTTAGGCAAGGATTTACATAGCTGCCCTCATAATATTGGTCTATGCATCATGCAACTACTATTCCTCTGATAAAGTACTGTGATGATCTGAGGATGTCTGGCACTAGGTAGTGGCACAATACATTGCAGTTTCAGACTGCAGATATCTCAGAAAATGTCTGCTAAACAAAACAAGTACTCTGAGGAAAGTCATGTGTACTCCTGAGAGGTATGGTTGTAGCACACAAAACCCTTGGCTGGAGTACGTACACCAATCTCTGGAATGAATTCCCACCATAACTATAGAAGGTCACACTGTGCATGCTCCTACACTTAGAGAATCACAGGACATGCTGGAACCCACATCGGAATATATGATTGTATTGTGCATATATGTCTGTGCATACAAACGGTTATGTACATCTCAACTGTCCCCACACACACAGATAAGACAGGATTAACCTCAGCTATCTGTGGCCCATATGTGATGTATCTGCATATGTTGCATGAGATACACACACAGATATATGGGCAACAGATAACATATGTCAAGCATACATACACATAGATGTGGGGAAGTGAGAGACAGACTGTAATAGAGAGACACAGGGGGGCACAGACAGAGTGAGTCACACACATGGATACCCTAAATGTCATGCAGTAATGTCCTGCTATGGACAGTGACATACCAGTTGTAAACAGTCACACATGCTAGCATAAAAGATGAGCTCCATTATGCAAGAGAACTGAGGTTGAATTTATAACATCACATCACCTGCTTGTGTGTGTGTGTGTGTGTGTGTGTGTGTGTGTGTGTGTGTGTGTGTGTGTGTGTGTGTGTGTGTGTGTGTCTCCATAGGTCCAAGTATTAGGACACTCTTCCCACTCAGTACACTTCACATTTCCCTACTTCACAAAAACTCCTGCTTTCATTCACCTTAGAAGTACCATTGGACACAGATCATCCCTATAATCTCTGTAGCACATGCGGTAACAACGCAACACTATAGTATAAATAGCTAGATAGGTAGGAGTTTTAATCTCAGTACTGACAACTTTGTGTTTGTGACAGTTGTGTATGTGAAAGTGAGGGTGTGTGTGTGTGTGTGTGTGTGTGTGTGTTTATAGGTGAAACAGTTTTAGGTCATTCCCACCCACAACACTTCCCAGTGCCCCACTTTATCAGTCCTGCTGATGTCATTCCCCTTATTGGCACCTTTGGCCAGTTGTCAGCCAAGTACGCTCTGTAGCACACGTGATAACTGTGTAACACAATAGTACAAATCACTAGCTAGACAATGGTTCTAATTTCAGATCTGGCAAATGAGTGCATTTTTAAGAAGAATTATTTTGATAAGTCTCCCACCCACTGCCCTACTTTATCACTCCTGATGATGTCATTCCCTTATCATCAACTATGGCCAGTTATCAGCCCATTGAGCTCCATAGCATGTGTGATAACTGCATAACACAATAGTACAAATCAATAGCTAGACAATGGTTCTAATTTCAGATCTGGCAAATGAGTGCATTTGTATGAAGAAGTATTTTGATAAGTCTCCCACCCACTGCCCTAATTTATCACTCCTGCTGATGTCATTCCCCTTATCAGCACTTTTGGCCTGTTGTCAGCCCAAAAACTCTGTAGCATGTGTGATAACTGTGTAACACAATAGTACAAATCACTAGCTAGACAAGAGTTCTAATCTCAGATCTGGCAAATGATGTTTGTAAGAAGAAATATTTTGATAACTCTCCTGCCCACTGCCCTACTTTATCAGTCCTGCTGATGTCATTCCCCTAATCAGCACCTTTGGCCAGTTGTCAGTCCAGTAAGCTCTGTAGCATGTGTGATAACTGCGTAACACTACAGCACAAATAACTAATAGGCAGGGGTTCAACTCTCAGATCTGTAAAATGTGTGTGTGGGTATATAAATGTGTGTGTAACTGTGTATGTTTGTAGGAAGATGTATTTTGATAAGTTACCCACTCAATGATCTACTTTATCAGTCATGCCGATGTCACTCCCCTTATAGGGTCATAGGTGTGTACTAGGCTAATGACCCTGGAGCCGTACAAGCCTAGCCCATAGAAGTGCCCTGCCATTGCATCAACCAACATTAGTTCCCAGTGACCCCATCAAGTAGATCCATTGGAGTGATCCCTGGGGTGAACTTTCTATTACACATCCACTCATCAAGTTCTCTCTGGAACAGGGTCATCTAGGTGCTTTGCTTGACATGTATGGGAAATCTATTCAAGGGCATGTGCAGTCTCTGGTTGAGGAACCTTGTCCCTCCAGCATGTCATGGTGATTGTGGTAAAGAGGTCAAGGTCCCTGCAATGTGTGGTGCTGAAAGATTGGTATATCTTTAGATGTAGCATTTGTAAAAGAGCTGGGTCAACATGGCTTTGCAGGTCAAGCAGAGATTGCCTCTAAGTAGGTGATATGAGAGAGAGAATAGCTGGAGTCTTTTGAGTTTGTCTGTGTAGAACATGTGTTCAATGCCTAGGATCCTCATTGTGAGGTACTTGTGTGGCCTCTCTAGCTGTTGCAGGTGTCTAGTGAGGTTCATGCCAAATGGGGCATTATACTTGATGATTTGTGTAATGAGGGAAGAGTACACAGAGATGATGGCCTCCTTTCTGGATACAAAACTTTTGGGAATGAGATGTGCCACATAGAAGGATTTCCTGACCATGGTGCCAATGTGGTGATTAAAGGAGAGACTGCTGTCAACCTGTGTCCCAGATCTCTTAAAGCACCTACAGTGTTCAGTGGGCTCCCATCGATGTGGTACTTAGTGGGAACTGATATTTTACCAAAGGGGCTGATGATGCATTTTGTGGTGTTAAGCTTCAGGCCATGGTTTTCACACAAATCAGTGGTCTCATTGAAGCCTTTCTGTAGGTTGTCTGCATCACTTCTGTAGTTAACGATGGCTCCCAGCTTGCAGTTTTCTGTGAACCTGGTCAGCCAGAGTTACTTTGTGTTGGCCTGGACTCCTGAGAAGTAAATGCTAAACAGGAGAGTACCCAGGACTGATCCCTGTGGGACTCCACTTGTGACTGTCTGGCAGTCTGACTTGGAGATCACTGCTTTCACACTGTGTGTTCTATCTGTGAGCCAATTTGCAACACCCGCTAGTGATATAGGGGTTTGATGCCATGTTTGGTGGGCTCATCCATAATTCCTGACTGAGGAATAGTATCAAGAGCCTTGGCCAGATTGATGTTGGCTATATGCAGTGCCTTGCTGTGATACACAGCCCTGGTGACTGACTCAAAGAAGCCAAACAGGTTGAGCAGGCATGATCTCCCTTTCACAAAGCCAAACTGTGTGGGGTCCAGAGTTAGGATATTACCTATATGTTTGTCAATCAGGTCCCTGATGATGTGCTCCATACCTGTACATATCAGAGTCTTCAGGCTAATGGACTGATAATTTCCAGGGTCTGTAGTTGCCACAGTTTTATGGAGAAGGATGACTGTAGCAGTGCACCATTTAGGAGGGACAAAGTCTGAGGTGAAGCTGTGACTAAACAGGGCACACAAATGTGATGCCAGGTATCCTTGTAGTTCATGTAGAACATAGCCAGGGATAATTTGGGGTCCCATGGAAGTTGTATTCTTGCCCGTGGCCAATGCAGGTATAACCTGGGTGCCTGGCATTTTTCTAGCATTCTGATTGTTCCCCTGGGGGGAGAGAGGGGTGAAGCTGGCACTGAATGTGTTGGCAACAACATTGACAATATATGTTGGTTGAATATAGGAAGTAGCATTGTGCAGTAAATCAGAGCACTTCTACATATTGGCATGGAGGATTTTGATATCACTATCAAAGGATTTGTGGTTATTGTCAGTGTCTGCATCAATTCTGCTTTCATAGGTGGCTTTAGATGATTTCATGAGGGATCTCAAGTTGTTGTTGATGCTAATAAGGGAGTTTTAACACTTTCAGGACTCCACCTTTTTTTCTGCAACAGTTTCTTCCTTCTGTTGTACAGGTTTTTAAGGTCAGGGAACCACCTGATTGGCCTCCAGTGTTTGGAGGAGAATGCCATGGTTCTGTTGGGTATGGCTAGTTTTATGCATTGATGTACATGTTTGTGCAGTTTATTTGTGTATGATTCGGCAGTTATGCAGGTATTTTCCATTAGCATGGGTGCTGTGAAGTTAGCCACCTCTGTTCTTAGGAGTCCAGAGTCAGCTTTGGAGAATTTTTTCAAGGTGGTTACCTTTGCAGAGGGTGTGGGTGAGATGTGGATTTCCATGGTGATTACTCTATGCTGGATTTGACCAGGTAGCTACTGAATATTGTTGTCATGCAACGGTCCTTTTGTTAGTAATCAACACAGGTCAAGGATGTTGCTTCCTCTACTGTGTGCCAGAATGAGCTGGTCCAGGGCATTGGAACTAATGTCTTCCAGGAAAAGTTGGGCCAGTGTATTGGTACTTGAGTATCTTACCAAATTGATGGAGGGGTAGTTGAACTCTCCTAGTATGAGAGTGTTAAGTTGGACCTTGATAGATCCCAGGGTGTTGGGGAATGTGGCTTGAGAGTCTAGGGACATGGATGTGGACCTATAGCAGGCTATGACCTGGATTGCACTAGTACCAAATGTCAGTTGTACCTGAAGTATCTCAGACTCTGGATGTGTGCATATCTGTTATTAATATGGCATCACCACCACTTTTGCAGCTGTGGTCCATGTTTTGGGGCTGACAGGTGTGGAATGAGTTATATGCTGGTAGTGCAGGGGTGTTGTCTGCTGCTGTAGACCAGCTCTCCATTACAGCACAAATGTCAATGTTCTCCATTTTGAGGAGTGCTTCAAGTGGCTGCATCTCGAGATGTATATGCCTAGAGTTGAGCAGCATGACTATATATATATATATATATATATATATATATATATATATATATATAATCTGTTATGGTGGTAATTGGATTTGGAACACTGCCTTAAAAGGCACTATAGGGGTGGCAAGACACTTAGCCAGTACATAGAAACCCAGGGGTGACAGAAGCAGGCCATCTCTGGCAAGCCATCACAGTCTGTTAATCATGTCATCCCAAGCAGACACATACTGGATCCCATGAGAGTGACACCAGACACTTAACCCAATTGTTGAAGTCAATCATTTGTTGGTTGTAATGCGGTATAATTCTGGGTGACAATAGTATATTTCTGAGGCCTACTGTCATACCTGCCTAGCCCACATAATCTGAGATCTCCACCATGTCTCTTTTCATATAGTCCATGGAGGTGCATCTCAGGTCATTCACACACACATGGACAATGACAGAGTGATACTTGTAGTTGTTGTGTAATGACCTGACTGGGTGTGTTATGTGTTGCATTCTGGCACCTGATAGACAGCTGACTGTTACCTCCTCCATGTTCAACCTAGTCAGTGGGGCATTTGTGTGCCTCACAATTGATTCACCTATGATTGCTGTATCAGGCAAGGTGGGTAGTCTTTATGGCTTAGGTTTAGTGGCACACTGTGTAAGTGAGATATGTGTACTGTGGTTTCTGCTGTATTGTAGTGGTTAAGTGGGTGCCTGTCTTGGTGGTCTCTGCTGTTTGGTTAAATGTCTATTGAGTGCCTCTGTGAAGGTGGGCGTGTGGTTATTGTTTGTATGTCAGAGCTGTGATAGTGGGTGTTCTGGAGGGGTATGTGTTCCAAGTGGTGTGTTGCAGGTATTGACCCTTCTCCTCCTGACCAGCTTGTCCAGTCTTTGCTGGAGAGTGCACATCTTCCAATTCGGTGATATAGGGGTATCTCTCACAAGTCTGAGCATTGAGAGTTTAGAGGAGATGGTTGTCTGTGTATACGAGGCAGTTGCAAAAGTGCCTCAGACTGCCCAAGTTCACCAGGTTAATGGGCAAATGCACAGAGAACTGCACTTTAATCATGCCAGGAGGGGTGGTCATAACTAGCTACTAACTAACTAAATACTAACTGCTGGAGCTAATTCCGTGAGGAATGACTACTGATGATGGCTCTCAGGTGTGCTAAAATAATTGATAAAAAAACTGAAGTGCAAAGCTATTAGGCTATTTGAAGTGCAGGAGAGAAAGAACTAGCAAGATCTAAGGGAAAAACTGAAGGCAGACTTTCTGGCACATGTAACAGTTTACCTTAGCTGTGAAGTTATCAGCACCTTTGGCCAATTGTCAGCCCAGTAAGCCTTGTAGTGCATGCGATAACTGTGTAACACTATAGTACAAATAACTAGATAGACAGGGGTTCTAATCTCAATACTGGCAAGTGTGTGGTGTGGTGTGTGTGTGTGTGTGTGTGTGTGTGTGTGTGTGTGTGTGTGTGTGTGTGTGTGTGTGTGTGTGTTTTATACCATTTTGAGTTGTGTACCAAACTGTAAACTTCTCATCACCCTACTTTACTAGCTGTTATAACATTTTGAATTGTGTACCACCCTGTAAACTTCCCATCACCCTACTTTACTAGGTCTGCTAATGTCATTCACCTTAGAAGTACCTTGGGACTAAATGAAATTATGTAACCTCCGTGGCAGGTCTGATAACTGCGTAACACTATAGTAGAAATAACTAGATAGGTAGGGTTCTAATCTCACTACTGGCAAGTGTTTGTGTGAGAATCATATAATGGGTGGGTTATGCCATTTTGAGCTGTGTACCATCCTGTAAACTTCCCATCACCCACTTTACTAAGCTTGCTGATGTCATTGACCTTAGAAGTACCTTTGGACTATGTGAAATCATGTAAGCTCCATGGCATGTCTGATAACTGCGTAACAATATAGTAGAAATAGCTAGACAGGTAAGGGTTCTAATCTCACTACTGTCAAGTGTGTGTGTGTGTGTGTGTGTGTGTGTGAGGATCATATACTGTGTGGATTACACCATTTTGAGTTGTGTACCACCCTGTAAACTTCCCATCACCCACTTTACTAGGCCTGCTGATATCATTAACCTTAAAAGTACCTTGGGACTAAGTGAAATCATGTAAGCTCCATGGCGCATCTGATAACTGTGTAACACTGTAGTAGAAATAACTCAATAGGTAGGGGTTCTAATCTCACTACTGTCAACTGCTTGTGTGATAATCATATACTCTGTGGGTTATACCATATTGAGTTGTGTACCACCCTATAAATGTCCTATCACCCTACTTTACTAGGCCAGCTGATGTCATTCACTTTAGATATACCTTGGGCCTAGGTGAAATTATGTGAGCTCTGTGGCACATCTGATAACTGCATAACACTTTAGTAGAAATAACTAGATAGGTAGGGGTTCTAATGTTAATACTGGCAGCTGTGTGTGTCTTTGGGTAAAGATCATATCCTGTTTGGTTGATACCATTTTGATTTGTGTACCATCCATGCCTGTTTACCACCTCCCAGTGGAATTACTTTATATAGCAAGGTAACGGCATCTGCTTCACATGCAGCATGTTACACCATTGCGCACACCATACAAGTTTTCTGTACAGATGTCTATGGAATATCCAGATGTTTGCAACCTATATGTGGTCTGTATCCCTTAACAATGCCCATGTATGTGATATTGTTGCCAAATCAGCCCCAGTGAGTGTAGTGACACCCATGCCAGCATCAGGCATCATACCTGACTGAAACATCATGCTGATACAATGTCTGTGACAATATTATTTGTCCAAGCTTGTAGGAGCAATATATGACTTCACATTCTATTTCTGGTGGGTTATCTCACCATCCTTGAAGACATTCAGAATATTATGTGTTGTAAGAGGTAGTGTGTTGTGTCCCATGCATATAATCTATGTGAGGCAAGTCATGTGGATGTAGTAGTGCAGTACATCCAGGTGGGAGTGTAGATTTACTAATCTGTCTATTGTCAGCTGTGTTTGTTACTGTGTGCACATCTCCGTGTCGGTCCTTAATGTGTGTATGCATAGCATATATAATTTTGCTTCCCTGTTCCACCAGGTGAACTCAGGAATACATACCACAAACCTGTCATACACAGTGTCATGCATACCCTCATCAACTACATCAGGGTTGAGTGCATGGGAAAAATGACAAGGCTAACAGGTGTTGACAGGGGAATCTGTTGTAGTTAATGTAATGGCTATGCTTGTGAGGGATCTGCTGACAGTACTGCAGTAACCTGTTCTGTATGTATGAGCCTGTGGTACTACACAACACTGAGCTGATGTTTCTGAAGGCTATGTGGTTGTGACAATGGGTATGTATGCACGGTACCACTGTCTCTCAACAGTGTCTCTCACACACTGTTGCATCCATACACACTTGGTACATGTACATATAAAGCTGTACCTTGCCTATGATATGGTCAGTGTATTCCTACTCTGCCATACTCCTGCTTGAGCATGTCTGCAGGGTCACAGCCTGCAGGCACACAGACACCTGGAACATAAACAGAATACAGTATGTCAGACTACATTTGGTCAGTGGTACTAACAGCAATAATGCGTCCTGGTTAATAAGGTACATACACCTTTATGTGTACCCATAACAAATGCAAACAGACAGCACCTTACATAGTATTACATAGCTACACTATACTATATTCACACTGTGCATCAGACCCATATTAGAATGTCCCTGTATTGATGGTATGGATAACAGGGAGGTGGCACAGGTATCATCATATGCACAAGGTGTGGTGTGGGTTTGCCAATGGCCTAGGCTGGGCCATACAGTTGACACCATATGTGTGTGTGTGTTTGGAGGGGTATCCAACAAATGGGCTGTGCAGAGGTGCTGTGTGCGTCTGTAGGTGACCTGCCTGTGATACAGATGTGCATGTGTATGCATGCACACAGTCATGCCATGTGGCTGCCCTACACAGGGGTACATTGGAAAGCTGTGGACTGTACATGGCAGGGTGTCCAGTTCAGCATCTCTGATCACGGACACAAGAAATGGTCCTGCCAGGGGTATCACTGGCATCACCAGGCCCAAGGCGACTCCTGTCTGCTGGATCTGTGCCTCTGACAGGGCCATACTGGACCACATGCCCATGACCTGCTCCCGTGTGATGTGGACAGCAACACCCCTTCGATTGTGCTGGTGTCACTGCCACTATGGGAGTGTAAAGGTGCATGGCCCCATGGACACTCAGCTGTTGTTGATGCTGACCTACATGGCTGATGCCCATATCCCACCACATGCTGTAGCACAGACAAGCCATGGTTGAGGACTGCCAAGGTTTCACCCCACCATCTATTCATGAGCTCACTATTTTGATGTGTGACTTCAACTAGGTCATGTATGTTGCCACATAAATCAGGAAGAGTTGCATCCACCACCATGTGTATTTGGTGTGGTGTTCATTACGTGCCTATGGATCCTTGACAGCCTGAAACATACATCTGGTGACTCCTGCTGTGGCACTTGCGACAGTGGATTGATGAGCAATGGTCCTCCTGGGAGCACCCTTGTCCACCCGCCTGTATGGGACATCACCTGCACTCTGGCTATGGCCAATGTCTACACTTACACCTGCCATAATCACTAAACTAGCATGTTCATTGCCATGACCTGTGAACTGTCTATCATTTGTGGCCACTGGTGATGGGGTGTGTGTGGGCATTGTCACTGTGTGCAGGGATGGTATGGACAAGAGTAGGATGCCATCCAATGGCACAGATTCAGTCCCTGACAACCCCACCTGTATCTCACTATTCCTATCATCATGGTCAGAGTCTGCAGAGATAATGGCATCAGTTTCCAAGTGGGAGGGACCCCGAACCCCATCGCTACCTGTGAGGGGAAAACAACATATGTACACTAATACCTGCACTTTGAGGTTGGCTGGTATACACCCACATTCATTTACAGGTGAGGTGGCACAGATCTGTTACAAATACCACACATCACCCAAATGGTGATATGCATGGCACACAGCCCTCAACAACATGCATTGCAGCCAGTTTTACTACATGTAACTAACAATATAGAGCTCTGGGATATGTGATTAGTGTTAGTAGATCATGGCCCTTCCCAGCACAGACTGTACCCATGTACACATCATTGCTGTTCACCTATATAACACAGTGACAAATACTACAGAACATACCTAACAACTGTACAGATCCTCGCAGGATGTGTAGATATCTGGCTCATATGTTGGCTTGGTTTCTCATAACCCCTGTGTTTCTATGATACAAAACTGGGATGATCTGAGGAGTGCCATCACTGATTCCAAACATACATATGAGTGTCAAACATCCAGACCAGCAGTAAATGTATGGTTACACAATTCCTGTTACACCACTAACCTTCTAAGTTTCAGTGGATTTGATAATAGTACACAACCCTGTTAACATGCCATGTTCTTGTAATATATGAGTTGACACCACAATAATGCATTCAAATATGTTACCCACCTTTCATGTGACATATGACCTGTGCAATCCAATTGATAAACAGATGTGTTACATGTAAAATATAATGACTGCAATATGGTGGCTGCATAAGTGTGCACACCCTTAAAATGATGCTTTATTGAAGCAACTTGTAAGTGACTTACAGCAGTCACTCTTCTTGTGAAGGTGTCTATCAGCATGGCACATCTTCACTTGACAGTATTTGGCTACTCTTCCATGCAAAGGTCACCCAACTCTGTCAGATTGCAAAGGCAGCTCAAGTGCACAGCCCTTGTCAGGTCACACTGCGGTTTGTCTATCTGGTGCAGGTCTAGGCTTTGGCTGGGCCAGTGCATAACCATGAGTGTGTTCAAGTGGATGCTTTCCTAGGTAGCTTTGGATGTATGTTTTGGGTCTTTGTCATATTGAAGGCTCCCGCCCCTCCCCATCTCAGCATTCTTGCAGATGCCTGATGGATTTGGGCCAGATGTGGGTGTTATTTGAAACTGTTCAGAATTCCCACCATCATGAATACAGGCCCAGTTCTGGCTTTGGAAGAGCATCCCCACAGCAGGCCACCAATGCCATGTGATTCACCACGGGGATGTTGCTGTTCAGGTTAAGAGAGATGTTGCTTGTGCACCACACATACCTTTTGTTATTGTGGCTGTGAGGTCGATCCATAGTCTCATTACACCATAACACATTTTCACACATGCTTTTGGGAGACGTGATGTGCTGTATTGAAAATTGTATCCATTCCTGGATGTTTTTTGGTGTGGGGAAATGCTTCAATTTTCTGACCATACCCCATAGGACAGATATATGCAGAATACGGGAGTGTGTTCTTACATGTAGTACACAACACCAGTACTTGCAAGAGATTCCTGCAACTCCATCAGTGCTGCTGTATGTCTCCTGGCAGCCTCCCTGAATAGGTTTTGACAGGTCTTGTCATCATTTTTGGAGGGACATCAGGTTCTTTTCAACAGCACTGTTGTCCCATATTCAGTCCACCTTTTGAAAACTGTCTCCACCGTGTTTCATGGTGAATGCAATGCTGTGGTAATGTTGTTGTACCCTACACTTGACTGATACCTTTCAAATATGAGATCCCTTTGCTGCGTTGTAAGCTGTCTGCAAGCCATGGTTGTTGCTGTTGCAGGCAACTGATCAAATGTCATGAATATCCTACTTGGACAGCAGACTGTTATTTGGTGTTACTCAGAGTGCCTTTACTTGATGACAAGTGTGTAGGCAAGCAGACTGAATGCTGTCAGGTAAAAACCACAAGCTGCTGCAATAAAATATTATTTGAAGGGTGTGCACACATATGCGTCCAGCTTTTATTATAAGGTTTATATACTCCATATTTGGTGCCCAACAGATTGATTCATTTTACAAGTGAATTGTTCATGTCATAGGTCACATTACAGGTTGGAAAAGGTGGGAACTGACATAATGTGGTCTCAATTTGTATATATATCACAAACACCTGGCATTTTAACAGGAGTGTGCACACTGTTTATATCCACTGTATGAGAGTAATGTTTCACACATGTCCCTACCTTAGGCTGTTTGTCCCCCCATTTTGTTGGTCTCTGTCCAGAAGTCTTGCACTGACAGGTTGTAATCTATAATACATGGATGGTACATTCTCTTCAGGTAGGCCCCTGTGGTGATCACTGTGATGCAATGCAGTTAACCCCACCACGAGTAAACATACACGTATGGCTATGAGTGACAGTTTTGTGCATGGTACATTGCATGGCCGTCACATGCCTGGGGTATTGGCAAACTACAAACAGAACAATTCCATATACATCACCTTCAGGCTGCCATCCCACATGCAAACTGGATGGACCTAGGTAGTTATGGGAGAGAAGTATTGTCAACAGATTCACATGTGGCATTTGTATAGGATGGATGCAGCATGTCTGCACATTTACAGTACAACCCCAATACTACACACTTTGCTGTCCTTCACCATAGATGTGCACTTCAGTGCATTAGAAAACCCCATCCACAACTGCAGTCTGACCAGACACATGTACATAGATACTCTACAAATACTAGTATGTCTGCTACACTAGTCTAGTAATCTCCACTGGGGCCTTAGCTGCACACTCCTCATCCATTGTCTGGGTGCCACCCACCTCCAACATGTGGGGGATCTGTACCCTAATGTTGTACTGGGATAGGTGCCCCAAGGATGCCGAGGAGCTCATTGGTGGGTGTCAGTGAGGGCTGCATGGCTGGGCCCTCACCTGTGGCTGTGCGGTCCCCGGCCACTGCAGCAGCCCTTTGCCGGGCATGGTGTATGAGGTGATTTGCACGATACTGGGCCTGCTCGTATGTACGTGCATCCAGGCTGACATTATTTACCCCATGGACAAGGTCATCCCACAGGCCAGACCTCTCCCAGAGATGTTGCTAGCTCTGGCCAAACATTATAGCATTGTTCTGTAGTATGGCTTCTAGAATTATATTTGTCTCAGCCGCTGAGAAAGTACACCTTTGCTGATGCAACATTGCACCTGGAAGACCTAAAAAGGGAAACACATCACAGGACCGCATATTTATGGCAACAGTATGTACAGAATTTGCACAGCTACATTGAATACCACTCACAACCACAACATACCCCTGTAATCTATCAGCACTGTATCTGCTTGCATATAACTGCTGATCCTGATGTGTCATATTCCTCTCAATGAGGGCTAGTTAATTTCATAATCCTCTACTCCTCATTCATGTCTGTGTAGATGGATGACATTGGCCATCTTCCTTGTGGATGGGATGTGGATGGTGACAAGCCTTGATGTGACTACAGTATGTAATGGAGCTGGGAGTGCATGCCTGAGTTCATGTAGGATGCGGATAGGGATATTATCAGATCCCATGGATACTTAAATTTGTTACCTTTCAGTAGGCAGTATGTACCTGCTCACTGGTGATGAGGGGAGGTGTGTGGGTGCTGTGCATATCCACCTATAGTGATGCTGAGCCAGGGGGTGATGTTTGCCCTAAACCTGTCTGCAGCAGGTTGGCTGTAGCTACGTTGTGTGTGTATGTCATCTGACTGACCATCATTACAGTGTGGGTTGGTTTGTTGCCTCTGAGATTGCAGACATATGTTAAGATGGCCTTGTGATTGGCATTAGTAGATGTGTCCATTTGTACTCATAGTTATCCTGCCTTACAATAATCTATCTGTGACCTTATACACTTGATCAGACAAAGGCTGACTTGATGCCAAGTTGGTGCCAGCTCCTAATTTACCTTATACAGCCACAATAGGAACCAAGGCTGTGGTTTGAGTATTGCTGCTGTCCAGCAAAGGGGATTATTCTACTTTGGTGGAGGTAGGTTTTACAAGTAAGGTATTGCTGAGTCCATACAACTATGTTACTGTTCATATAGCTGTCTGTAGAAGGCATGGACACACAGTCATAACACAGTTGGACACCTCTCCAATTTCAAATAGATAATCATGCTTATTGTAGACCCATGGCTGTGTCAGGGCAATGCAACAACCAATAGCTGTAGAAATGTCACTCTGTTGGATGCACTCTAAGATTACATATCTACAACGGAAATGACTAATGCCCCGAACTCCGATCACGCAGTTGACAATGACGACGCCGACAACCCGACAACGCCAGGACGGAAGGAAGATCCCGGGAAATAATGTGAACGCGACCTAATGTAAGCGTGTAAGAGCTGGGAATGAAGGGGAGCGGTGAGGGACCTCTGAGTGGGGAGCAGGGTTAGTTAGGTGGATAGGTGAGTGTGCGGGGTTAGTGTGCGGAGGGTGGTGGGGGGTGTGGTTTGGGAGTAGGGGTGGGGTTAGGTTAGGTGGTTAAAATAGTGTAGTGAGCTTGGGTGAGCTTGGGAGCTGGGGGGTAAGGTGAGTTAGGGAGTGTGCAGTAGGTTGGGGTTTGGGGTGGGTGTGGGGAGGGGGTTAGGGGGTAAGGTGAGTTAGGTTAGGTGGTAGGAGTGTACAGTGGTGTTACTAGGGCTTAGTTAGCGCTAGTGGAGATGTGTGTGGATGTGTTGTGTTGTTGACGTGTTGTGTCGGTGTTATGGTGGT
Source organism: Protopterus annectens (assembly GCF_019279795.1). Lineage (NCBI taxonomy): Eukaryota > Metazoa > Chordata > Ceratodontiformes > Protopteridae > Protopterus > Protopterus annectens. Next base: position 522,700,771 of record NC_056735.1, on the reverse strand, counting down.
GGTATGGTGTTCGTGTTTCGTCGGGTTTGTGTGTTGTCGGGTTTCTGGCGTCGGTCATTTCCCTGTCGGTGAATCGGAAGTTCGGGCATTAGAAGTAGACCCATCTACAACATGTACAGCTTATTTAACTGACATTTTGCATGCCATGTCTGTTGTTATGAGGTGGCCAGATACACCTACTCATACTGACACGTGCACAGGTAATACCTGATATACATTTCTGTTCTATGTCAGTATGGCACACTGTATTCACATTCTTGCTGCCCAGTCATCCCTCTCAACCCATTAGAGCAGGACATCTGTAGGATGCTGCACATACATGGGGGTCAATGGGACAAAATTAGTGACACTGTGTTAATATTGCTGTAAACACTTGAGTCATTCAATAGCACAGTAGCCTTTGCATTGACATACTTACCCTGGAGGATGTCTAACACTCATATGGCAGGAAGAGAGGAGAAAGGCTAGGAGTGTGACAGTGAGGATAAGAACTTTTAATGTTGGCAGTATGACTGGTATAGGGACAGAGCTAGCTGATATGATGGCCAGAGGAAGGTGGATATATTGTGTGTGCAAGAGACCAGATGGAAGGGAGTACAGCTAGGTGTATTGGATGCAGGTCACAATTGTGCTATCAGGGTGTGGATGGGAGGTGTAAGGGGGTAGGGATTACCCTGATGGAACAGTATGCCAAGGGTGTTTTTGATGGATGACATGAGTGTTTGAAAGAGTGATGTTTATGAATCTGGAAATGGATGGTGTAATGATGAATGTTGTTAGTGCATATGCTACACAAGTTGCTTGTGCGGTGGATGAGAAAGAGAAATGTGAAGTCAGTTGGATGATGTGGTGATGACTGTACCCAACGGTGAGAGAGTGGTGACTGCAGCAGATATCAATGGGCGTGTTGGTGAAGAGAACACAGGGGATGAGGAAGGGATGGGTATTTATGGTGTTAAGCAAAGGAATGCAACTGGTGAGATGTTAGTGGATTTTTCAAAAAGTATGGGCATGGCCGTGGTGAATACATACTATAACAAGAGGGAGGAGCATAGGGTGACATACAACAGTGGAGGGAGATGCACACAGGTGGAATATATCCACTGTAGGAGGGCCAGTTTGAAGGAGATTGAAGAATGTAAAGCAGTGACAGGGGACAGTGTAGTTAGGCAGCAGAGACTGTTGGTCTGTAAGATGACGTTGATGATCAAGAAGAGGAGGAGTGTGAGGGCAGCACCAAGGAACAAATGGTGGGAACTTGAAAAGAGTGATTGTGAGGTGGAGTTGAGGGAAGAGTTAAGACAGGGACTGGGTGGCAGTGACGATTTACCAAATATCTGGGTAAGTACAGCAGAGCTAGTAAGGGAGATGGCTAGAAAGGTGCTTGGTGTGACAAGTGGATTTAGGAAGGGGTACAAGGACATCTGGTGGTGGACTGAGGAAGTACAGGACAGTATACAGAGAAAGAGGTTGGGGATGAAGGAGTTGGATTGTCAGAGAGATGAGGAAAGTAGACAGGAGTATAAGGAGATGAGGTGCATGGCAAAGACAGAGAGGTGGCAAAGGCTAAGGATGAGGCATATGACAACTTGTATGACAGGTTGGACACTAAGGAGGGATGAAAGGACTTGTACCACTTGGCTAGACAGAGGGACTGATCTAGGAAAGATGTGCAGTAGATAAGGGTGATGAAGGATAATGAGGGAAACATACTCACAAGTGAGGAAAGTGTGTTGAGCAGATGGACAGAGTACTTTGAGAGGTTGATGAATGAAGAGAGAGAGAGATGGTTGGATGATGTGGGTATGGTGAATCAGGAAGTCCAATGAGATACCAAGGAGGAAGTAAGGATAGCTATGAAGAGAATGAATACTGCAAATCTTGTTGGTCCACATGACATACCTGTGGTAGCATGGATGTGTTTAGGAGAAATGGCAGTGGTGTTTTTCTCCAGATTGTTTCATGATATCTTGGAAAGTAAAAGGTTGCATCTGGAGTGGAAAGAAAGTGTTTGTGTACCATTTTAAGAATAAGGTTGATGCTCAGAGCTATAGTAGCTACAGAGGGATAACATTAATCAGTCATAGCATGAAGTCATGGAAAAGAGTAGTGGAAGCTAGGTTAAGCAGGGCGGTGATGAATAGTGGTCAGCAGTATGTTGTCATGCCAGTTAAGAGCACTACAGATGTGATGTTTGCTCTGAGAGTGTTGATGGAGTAGTACAGAGAAGGTCAGGAGTTGCTTTGTGTCTTTCTGGATGAAGAGAAAGCATATGACAGGGTGTCTAGAGGGGAGTTGTGTTATTATATGAGGAAGTAATGAGTGGCAGAGATATATGTAAGACTGGTATAGGATATGTACAAGGGTGGTGTGACACTGGTGAGGTCTGCAACGGGAGTGATGGATGCGTTTAAGGTGGAGGTGGGATGACATCAGAGATCAGCTGTGAGCCCCTTCTTTTTTGCAGTGGTGATGGACAGGTTGACAAACAAGATCATACAGGAGTCCCCATTGACTATGTTTGCAGATGACATTGTGGTCTGTGCTGAGAGTAGGGTACATATGTAGGATACACTGTAAAGGTGGAGTTATGCTCTAGAGAGGAGAGGAATGAAGGTCAGCAGGACTAAGACCGAATATCTGTGTGTGAATGAGAGGGAGGGTAGTGGAATGTTGAGGATGCAGGGAGTAGAGTTGACACAGGTGGATGAGTATAAATGATTGGGATCAACATTTCAAAGTAATGACAGGTGATGAAGAGAGTACAGGCAAGATGGAGAGGGTGGAGTACAGGCAAGATGGAGAGGGTGGAAAAAGAGTGTCAGTACTGATTTGTGACAGATGAGTACCAGGAAAAGTGAAAGGGAAGGTCTACAACAGTGTACTGAGACCAGCCATGTTATATGGGTTGGAGAAAGTGTCATCGACAAAAAGGCAGGATTCAGAGTTGGACGTGGCATAGTTACAGATGTTAGGATTTGCACCAGTTGTGATGAGGGTGGACAGGATTAGCAATGTGTATATGACAGGGTCAGCCCATGTTGGATGGTTTTGAGTCAAAGCAAGAGAGGCAAGATTACATCAGTTTGGACATGTGCTGCAGAGGGATGCCCGGTATATTGGGAAAAGGATGGTAAGGATGACACTGCCAGGTGAGATGAAAAGAGGAAGGCCTCAGATAAAGTTCCTGGATGTGGTGAGAGAGGACATTCAGGTGGTTGGTGTGATAGAGCAGGATGCAGAGGACAGGCTGAAATGGCAACAGATGATCTACTGTGGCAACCCCTAACGGAAACAGCCAGAAGAAAAAGAAGGAGCTGTTGTAATGTCAGTCTTCACAGATTTGCTGAAGATTTGCCAGGCATAACACAACTGTATGAGTAAATGACTACAAATATGACCCACATATGGTCAGTGTGCATAACACTGGACTGTTTAATGGTATGAGCTCTGTATATCACATGCATTTCAACACACATGCGTAACAGTACTTTACTATGTGTCTCACATTTCTGAGACAACTAAGTACATCATAGCTGTATTCACAAGTAACATATGGAGATGTTTGACATCCCAGTAGCTGGCCTAGCATTGTCACAGTCAGTATTGTTCAACATACACTGATAATAGTCATATGTTAGACATCCTTTCCTGGGGTGACTCGGGGGGCCTGACCTATGGTCTATGTCACTGCAGACAGACCTAAATGCTATGGCTATAGGTTCTGATCAGCAATATATCAGTATGGAAAGTCTTGTTGAGACATGTATGTTACAGCTCCTATTTCCCATTATTACATACCCCCTACTGCAGTCCATTACATGCTTACTTGTTTGACATACTTGTTTGTTTTATTCAAGTGTAGGTGAATATATCCTGCTTGGTTTTTCTTTTTCTTTTTGCTGTTTCTCTCTCTTTCTCTCTCAAGTATGTAGGGTATACATCTGTTTTGCATAGGCAGCAGCTTGCCTTTTGTAGGTAATGCTCATGAACAGCTGATGGACTCTGCACCATTTGGTGTCCCCCACTTGATAATTGCATACAGGACAGCTGTGTTGTTATTCATATAGCCAATGGCATGGCAAAATCGTTGAGTACGTCATGTGAGTGTTGACCCTTTCCCTTGCCAGTTAGGAGGACTTCATGGAGGTGTATGAACAACAGCATCACAGAGGGTATTTGAAAATACCTCTTACAACCAAAACTGTGGATACAGGCCACCAACACAATGGGGAGAATGTTCCAGACATAGGGACAGAATGTAAGTATTGCTGTTATACATTTGGATTAATGCTAGTCTAACAGGGTTTGCATGGACATGGAGTTCATGGGTGAATTTAACACTGACAGTGTTATGTGTTTGACATAACACTCTACAGAATGGCCAGAATTTGGACTCCTATGTTTGGTGTGTTCCTCGGACATTTTTTGCCTTTGGAAAATCAGTACCATATTCTGGGGATTGCAGTCACTAACTTCTAACATCCATTTGTGTTTCTGACCTTATATCCCTCAGAAAAGACATGTTACAACTAACCCTGTTACAACAGCAACATTCTCAGTTTGTAATAGCAATATTTCAAATATGCCCCTGTTTCTGGGCCTCTGTCCCACAATTATGTCAGGCTTTGTCCAGATGTCATGCAGTAAGAGGTTGATAGGTATGGTATATGATTATTTAGTGCCTACATTCCTGACATTATCCCAGTGATGTATCAGACTGCCAGCCATAAAAAAAAACAAACACTCTGTCGTCAAGTTGTTAAACTGTCTCATAATGTATATTACACTCTGCAACTATCGAATGTATGAACCCTACTCTTGTATTTCACTTTGTAACCTTTATTTTTCTATTTTTCAACCTATACTGTATGGTATTTCACATTGCAACCTTTATTTGCATTTTGTAACCTATATTGTATTATACTGTTCATGGAGCTTTTCTCCCCGGGCCTCCACTGAAAATGGGCACTTCTTGGCCCAGTGGACTTCCCCGGTAATCAAACTGAAAATAAATAATAAATAAATAAATGTGGAAGAGGCCTTATATATGAGGGGAAACCCTGGACATTATGTGGGACTCTGTGCAGTTGAGAGGTCTGCTGTATTTCTGGCAATTGTTGACAGACTGTCAGGATTGTGTAGCAGTGTATTGTGTCAATGTTATTTGGCCTGTGTAGGGAGGGGCATGGATGTATGTGTTATAGCTCCTTTTCTATCTGCCTGTGCATGCTACTCCTGTTTCTGGTGGTCTATCGGCCATATATGTTTGTAGGGGCAGACTGAGACGTGTCTCATACCACAGTTGGGCATCATATTACACTATGATTTGGACCAGCATATTTGGGGGTAGTGTGTGAGTGGCAAACATGTTGAAATGTTTTTGTTCACACAGTCCTTATACTGTACTGTTCCTTTGGCTTACTGGTTTGTCACTGTGACTGTGGTTGAATTGGTTGTGGGTATGCACTTTCACACTGGTGTCTAATTTTCAGTGCTGTGACATCCCTGTAGTGCTTGATATATTTGCCAATACATGTGTAATTCCCCCTAGGAGATTTGGGTTAGTGTTGTGTCAGTCTGACTGTAGTTTGGACAGTGCTTGGTGACATGCTTAGCAACTGAGGGTAGTTTCCTTAATGTGATGTTATGTCCAGATATTTGTAGGACATAGTGTTGCTTGGCCTCCATAAGTGTTGTGTATTTCGGACACATCAGTGGGCTGACGTGAGGATTTCAGTCACTAACTAGTGGGATGTAATTGAGTGTTGGACTTATGCTATTTCAGTCAATATATGTTAGGACAGATATTTATTTTATTTACTATTTTTATTTTACATTTGTTGACCAACCCAGCCACTGGGGATGCACAAGCCAGTGAATTTCTTTGTGCCTGTCCCAAACCCGGATAAATGGGGAGGGTTGTGTCAGGAAGGGCATCCGGCATAAAACTTCAAATCATTTCATGCAGTCACCAGTAAATATTTCCATACCGGATTGGTCAAGGCCCAGGTTAACAATGACTGCCACCAATACTGTTAGCCAACAGGGAGCTGGCGGAAATTGGGCTACTGTTGGCCGAAGGAGGAGAAGAGGTGGAAGGCATGGCCAAAGGCAGGAAGAGAGAAGAAAGGCTAGGACTGTGGTAGTTAAGGTCGGAACTTTGAATGTTGGTATGACTGGTATAGAGAGAGAGCTAGCTGATATGATGGACAGAAGGAAGGTTGGTATATTGTGTGTGCAGGAGACCAGATGGAAGGGGAGTAAGGCTAGGTGTATCGGAGGTGGGTTCAAATTGTTTTATCATGGTGTGGATGGAAGGAGAAATGGCGTAAGAGTTATTCTGAAGGAACAGTATGCTAAGAGTCCTTTGGAGGTGAAAATAGTGTCGGATAGAGTGATGTTTATGAAGCTAGAAATTGATGGTGTAATGATGAATGTTGTTAGTGCATATGCTCCACAAGTTGGGTGTGCAATGGATGAGAAAGAAAAATTTTGGAGTGAATTGGTTGAATTGGTGATGACTGTACCCAAGGGTGAGAGAGTGGTGATTGGAACAGATTTCAATGGGCATGTTGGTGAAGGGAACAGAGGGGATGAGGAAGTGATGGGTAGGTATGGTGTTAAACAAAGGAATGCAGAAGGTCAGATGGTAGTGGATTTTGCAAAAAATGGACATGGCTGTGGTGAATACGTATTTTAACAAGAGGGAGGAGCACAGGGTGACATACAAGCGTGGAGGAAGATGCACACAGGTGGATTATATCTTATGTAGGAGGACCAGTCTGAAGGAGATTGGAGACTGTAAAGTGGTGACCGGAGAAAGTGTAGTTAGGCAGCATAGGATGATGGTTTGTAGGATGACATTGATGATCAAGAAGAGGAGGAGGAGGAGTGTGAGGGCAGCACCAAGGATCAATTGGTGGAAATTGAAAAAGGGTAATTGTGAGGTGGAGTTCAGGGATGAGTTAAGACAGGCACTGGGTGGCAGTGAAGAGTTACCAAATAGCTGGGTAACTACAGCAGAGCTAGTATGGGAGACGGCTAGAAAGGTGCTTGGTATCACATCAGGACAGAGGAAGGACGACAAGGAGACATGGTGGTAGAATGAGGAAGTACAGGAGAGTATACAGGCAAAGAGGTTAGCAAAGAAGAAGTGGGATTGTCAGAGAGATGAAGAAAGTAGACAGGAGTGTAAGGAGATGAGGTGCATGGCAAAGAGAGAGGTGGTGAAGGCTAAGGATAAGGCATATGAAGAGTTGTATGAAAGGTTGGACACTAAGGAGGGAGAAAAGGACCTGTACTGATTGGCTAGACAGAGGGACCAAGCTAGGCAAGATGTGCAGCAGGTAAAGGTGATAAAGGATAATGAGGAAAACATACTCACAAGCGAGGAGAGTGTGTTGAAGAGATGGAAAGAGTACTTTGAGGGGTTGATGAATGAAGAGAATGAGAGGGAGAGAAGGTTGGATGATGTAGGGATAGTGAATCATGAAGTACAATGGATTAGCAAGGAGGAAGTAAGGATAGCTATTAAGAAAATGAAGAATGGAAAGGCTGTTGGCCCAGATGACATACCTGTGAAAGCATGGAGGTGTTTAGGTGAAATGGCAGTGGAGTTTTTAACCAGATTGTTTAATGATATCTTGGAAAGTGAGAGGATGCCTGAGGAATGGAGAAAAAGGGTTTTGGTATCGATTTTTTAAGAATAAGGGTGATGTGCAGAGCTGTAGTAACTACAGAGGGATTACATTGATCAGTCACAGCATGAAGTTGTGGGAAAGAGTAGTGGAAGCAAGTTTAAGAAGGGACGAGATGATTAGTGATCAGCAGTATGGTTTCATGCCGTGAAAGAGCACTACAGATGCGATGTTTGTCTTGAGAGTGTTGATGGAGAAGTACAGAGAATGTCAGAAGGAGTTGCATTGTGTTTTTGTAGACCTAGAGAAAGCATATGACAGGGTGCCTAGAGAGGAGTTGTGGTATTGTATGAGGAAGTCAGGAGTGTCAGAGAAGTATGTAAGAGTGGTACAGGATATGTACGAGGGTAGTGTGACAGCGGTGAGGTCTGCGGTGGGAGTGATGGATGCATTTAAAGTGGAGGAGGGGTTACATCAAGGATCAGCTCTGAGCCCTTTCTTATTTGCAACGGTGATGGACAGGTTGACAGACGAGATCAAACAGGAGTCCCCGTGGACTATGATGTTTGCAGATGACATTTTGATCTGTAGTGAGAGTAGGGAACAGGCTGAGGAGACCCTGGAGAGATGGAGATATGCACTAGAGAGAAGAGGAATGAAGGTCAGCAGGACTAAGACAGAATATATGTGTGTGAATGAGAGGGAGGATAGAGGAATGGTAAGGATGCAAGGAGTAGAGTTGGTGAAGTTGGATGAGTTTAAATACTTGGGGTCAATAGTTCAGAGTAACGGTGAGTATGGAAGAGAGGTGAAGAAGGGTGTACAGGCAGGATGGAGTGGGTGGAGAAGAGTGTCAGGAGTGATTTGTGACAGACGAGTACCTGTAAGAGTGAAAGGGAAGGTCTACAAGAGGGTAGTGAGACCAGCTATGTTATATGGGTTGGAGACAGTGGCACTGCCAAAAAGGCAGGAGTTTGAGCTGGATGTGGCAGAGTTAAAGATGTTAAGATTTGCACTGGGTGTGACGAGGTTGGACAGGATTCTGAATAAGTATATTAGAGGGTCAGCCCAGGTTGGAAGGTTTGGAGACAAAGCCAGCGAGGCAAGATTACGTTGGTTTGGACGTGCTGAGGAGGGATGCTGAGTATATTGGGAAAAAGATGCTAAGGATGAAGCTACCAGGTAACAGGAAAAGAGGAAGGCCTAAGGTAAGGTTTATGGATGTGGTAAGAGAGGACATCCAGGTGGCTGATGTGACAGAGCAAGATGCAGAGGACAGGAAGAAATGGAAACAGGTGATCCACTGTGGTGACCCCTAATGGGAACAGCCGAAAGAAGATGATGATGATTTTACATTTGCTGACCAGGCTAGTCTAACTGGATACATGTCCATTTTCAGTACAGGCCCGGGAGATAAGCTCCAAAATTAAGCTAATGTCACAGGAGTAAAAAATGAAAAGAAAAGAAACATAAAAATAAAACATTGAATACATTATTGCTGGAGGCTAACATTGTAGAAACTAACATAAAAAGAATCTTGTGTACAAGGTCTAGCAATACAGTAGCTCTAGAAGCATATATCTTTGGTTTAGGGTTTGATAATTGACCTGTAGAAGAGTAGGAAAGAAAGAAAGACTCAAACTAATTATTAAGTTTGTTCATAATTATACACTCAAGTAGAATAGTTAGCATACATGCAACGCTGAAATACAAGTGCCTGGAGCAGGGGTAAGGTTCCAATGTACATACTACGGGGTAGTTCACAGAAAAGAGAAGACTAGAAATTAGAGTAAAGGAGGCTTAGTAATCCCACTAGGTGAATGTGGGAGGGTGGAAAACAGTAATACTGTACAGTTAGTGTTAATCTGGGTTACTGCATGGGCATAGCCATTGTGTTTTAAGGAGTAATTTTAGTTGATATTTGAAGAGTGGTAATGATGAAAGTAATGCTAGGTTTCTGGGAAGCCTATTCCAAATCTTCCCCACAGAATTAGAGAAAAGAGAGTCTCCTGCTTTATTATAGGATTTCTGGATGGTTACTAATAATTTATTTGCTGAGCAAAGGGTAGTAAGATTTCTATAGGGAGAGATTAGGCTACTGAGAATAGGAGTATTATTGGGATGATAGAGTATCTTATGGGTGATAGTAAGTTGTTGAAATAGTAGCTGGTTATGCAGTTCTAGCCATCCTAGCTGTTTGAGATTTAGACAATGGTGGGTTCTAAATGGTGAGCCAGTGGCAAACCTGGCAATGTTGTTGTAGGAGGTTGCTAGTTTATTGAGGTTACCTTTGGAAAGATTAGTATAAATGGAAGAGGCATAGAGGAGGGTAGAGATTAGGTGGGTGTGGGCAATCGGGGTTCTGGCTTCAGGGGCAAGGAAAGATTTTATGCTGTAGAGAGAGGCAAGTTTTCTGTTAACAGTTTTAATAGTTGTGTTAATATGTGAGTCAAAGTTAAAGTTTTGATCAATTATTACATCTAATGGTTTGGTGGTCGGGTCAGGAGCAATGACAGTACCATTGTTGGACTTAACAGTGAGATCAATTGGGGAGGACTTTAGTGTTGAAGTAAATAGCAATAATTTAGTTTTTTTGGCATATAGTAGGAGGCAATGTTGTAGGAACCATTTTTCAACTGAGTTAAATACAGTTTGAGTAATGGTTTGGAGCTCAGCTGATGAGGTGGCAGTACACACTAGTGTAGAATCACCTGCATAATGAATGCAGGTGGCTTGAGGAATATTTATATTTAGATCGTTAATGAATATAGAGACAAGGAGAGAGGTCTGAGGATAGAGCCTTGAAGGACCCCCAAGAGTAATAGGAAGATGAGTGGAAAAATTATTGTCCCAAGAGGACAGCTTGCTGTCTATTTTCTAAATAGGACTTGAACCATTGTAGTGCCTGTGATTTAAGTGAGAGTGATTTTAGTATGTCTAGAAGTATTTGATGGTTCACCATATCAAAGGCTTTAGAGAGGTCAATAAAGAGTGCAGCGGAGAGCTTATTATTGTTACAATGTTTGTTAATGCAATCCGAGAAGGATAACAGAGCAGTAGTAGTACTATGGAAAAGCCTAAAACCATGCTGACAGTGTGATAGTAGGTTATTTTGGAGAAGGTGATCAAGTAGTTGTTGGTGGATGCATTTTTCCATAATTTTGACTATAGGAGAGAGTAGGGCTATGGGGCAAAAGTTAGAAAGTTTGGTTGAGTTACCGCCCTTGTAAAGTGGGATTATGTGAGAGATTTTCCAGAGAGATGGGATGGAGCCTTCGGTAATGGTTCTATTAATAAGTATGGAAATAGGATAGGCAATTACTTTTGCTGCGATTTGCAGGTATTCAGCTGGTAGGAGGTTGGCTGAGGGGGTACATGGTTTACTTTTGGAAAGTAGGGTATAGATGAGGGATGTAGGAATTGGCTTTAAATGAAAGGTAGTGGGTGTGTTAGTCATGGGGGATGGGAGTGTTGATCTAACAGGTGGTAAGGAGTTTGCAAGAGATTGGACAGTTTCTGTAAAGAAGGTATTGAAAGCATCAGTAATCTCATTGGGAGTGTTTAAGGAGAGACCTGATGGGGTTGGAGTCTTGGAGTGGCCTGGGTGTAAAAGTCTTTTTATAGCTGATAAGAAAGTTTGTGGGTTTTGTTGATGCTTGTGCTGGAGGTTAAAGTAATAGTTTTTTTTGTCAAAGATTATTGATTTTTTGTGGCATTTCTCATCTGTTTATAGTTCTGGTGATCATTTGCATTTTTAGTGTTTCTCCATTTAGACCAGATCTTATTTCTTAATAAGATTTTGTGTCTAGTCTCTTTAGTGAGCCATGGAGCAGCTTTACTTCTATTTCTTATAGATCGAGTAGGGGCATGGATTTCCAGGATCTGTAGGAATTTGGAGTTAAAATAGGATACTGCTTCCTCAAGGAAGAGTTGTTTCAATGGAGACCAGTCACAGACTTGCAGCTCAGCTTGGAAGCTTGCAGGATTAAAATCTTTATTGTTTCGTGTAGTTTTAAAGATGGTTTGGCTGGGAATGAAGATTTTTTGCCTGATTATATAAGTAAGGAAGTGGTCACTAATATCATCAGGAAGGGTATCTGCTTTATAAGAAAGGGGATGGCTATTTACTAGGATCCAGTCTAAGGTGCTTTGTTTGCTACTGGGCTTATGGATTCTGGTTGGGGTGGTGATTATTTGAGATAAGCCATAGAGATTTATATGGGCTGTAGGTTTGCATGAAGTACAGCTATACCAGTCTATATTAAAATCATCAAGTACAATGGTTTCTTGTGGGAAGGATGAAGAAAGCCAGCAGAGGATACTTTCAAGAGTGTTTGTTATTGCCTGGAGGTAGGTAGGAGCATATTATGTAAATGGTACTGCAGCACCTGTGTCATCTTATCTACTTCAGTATTGCAGATGTGTGTCTATTTCCATGGCTTTCTCTCACCACAATTTCAGGCCTGGCCCAAGTTTATTGCACTAAGGGGATCTGAGCATACCTCGAGACTGTCTGGATTGTTGCAGTATCTCCAGGTTTGGTCTGTTCCACAGATGCATTATTTTTATATCCCTGGTAAATCACTGTGAGGATCTGAGAATTTCTGACAGTAAATGATGACATACATTTCAGTTTCAAAACTCACATCCGTCAGAACATGTATGCTAAAACAAAATCTGTCACTCTGGCAACATTTTACATTTATAAGAGCGATATTTGAAATATCTTTCTAGTTTTCTTCCATTGCCCCCCCCCCCCCATCTGGACAGCCTTGGGCCAGATTTCTTGCAGTAAGTGGTTGGTAGGTATGGTTTTGAGGTAAGATTCCACTACATGTTATGAGTATATATATATATATATATACAATGCCCTGGACCAGCTCATTCTTGCCCCCACTAGAGGTAGCAACATCCTTGACCTGGTCATTACTAACATGGGTGACCATTCCTCTTAGATCCGACCACAAACTAATCACCTTGGAAATGCAAATCCCTCTCATGCCCCAGCCAAGGTAACCACCATGAAAAACTTCTCAAAGCTCTATCAGGCTCCTAAAAACAGAGGGTGCTAACTTCACAGTACCAATGCAAATGGAGAGTAGTTGCATGACCACCAAATCATACACCAATGCACTGTACGAACACGTTCACAAATGTATGGATCTTGCCATACCCAATAGAACCAAGATGCTCTCCTCCAAAAAAGGGAAACCAATCTGTTGGTTCCCTTCCATAAACAAACTCTACAACAGAAGGAGATAACTGATGCAGAATAAGGTGAAGTCCCAAGACAGGAAAAACGCCATTATCAGCTTCAACAAAAAGTAGAGATCCCTCATCAAATCCTTTAAATCTAGCTATGAAAACAGAATTGCAGCAGATAGTAAAGACAACCACAAGGCCTTCTATAGTTATGTAAAGAATCTCCATGGCAATACCCAGATTTGCTGATTTGCTCTGAGCTACTGCACAATGCTACCTCCTATACCGAGCCAACCGATATTGCCAGTATATTGGCCGACAGATTCAGTGTCAGCTTTACCCCTCTCTCTCCCACCAAAGGAGCAATCACAATACCAATAGATTGCCGGGCACAGATTGTTACTGCTGCACAAGGTAAAACAACACTGTCCAAGGCCAAGAATACAAATTCTAATGGAACTGACAATATCTCTGCCTGTGTTGTACATGAACTACTAAGTGAACTGGCACCACACCTGTGTGCTCTGTTCAGTCACAGCCTCACCTCAGGCTTTGTCCCTAACAAATGGTGCACTGCTACAGTCATCCCTCTCCACAAAGGAGGAGTGACAACAGACTCTGGGAACTATCGCCACCATTAGCCTGACAATTCTATTATGCAAAGCTATGTAATGCATCATCATGCACCTAATAAACAAGGATATAGGGTATCTCCAAATTCTGGATCCCTCACAGTTTGGTTTTGTGATGGGTAGATCATGCCTGCTCAACCTGGTTGACTTCTTTGAGTCAGTCACCAGAGAATTGGATGAAGACAAGGTGGTTCATACAGCCTACCTTGATCTGGCCAAGACCTTTGTTACCATTCCCCATTCAGGAATCATAGAAACGTTCACTAAGCTAAGCATCAACCCCTATATCACTAGGTGGGTTGCAAACTGGCTCACAGATAGAACCCACAGTGTGAAAGTAGCTGACTCCAAGTAAGATTGCTGACCTGTCATGAGTGGAGTCCAATAGGGTTTGGTCCTGGGTCCTCTCCTGTTTGGTATCTACTTATCTGAAGTCCAGGCCAACACAAAGGGACTCTGGCTCACAAAGTTCACAGACGTTTTCAAGTTGCGAGCCATTATTAACTCCCCAAGTGATGCTGACATCCTACAGAAAGCCCTCACTGAGACCAACGACTGGTGTCAGAACCATGGGCTTAAGCTAAATGCATTCCCTTTGTGAAAAACCTGGTTCCCATGAATTACCACATTGATGGTAGTCCACTGAACACAGAAGGAGTTATAAGAGATCTGGGAACATAGGTTGACAGCAACTGCTCTTTTGGCCACCATATTGCCACTGTGATTTTGCATCCAGGAAGAAAGAGGTCATTGTCTCTCTTTGCTCTTCCCTCATTAGGCCAATCAAATACAATGCCCCATTTGGCATGTACCTCACTAGACACCTGCAACAAGTTGAGAGGCTGCAAAAGTACCTCAAAAAGAGGAACTTAGGCCTAAAACATTTATCCTATATGGACAGACTCAAATAACTCCAACTATTCTCTTTCTCATATCACCTACTTAGAGGCAATCTCTGCTTGACTTTCAAGTCCATGTCTGACCTAGCTCTGTTAGAAATGCTACATCTAAAGAAATCCCAATCCCTCCACACCACTCACTCCAGAGACATCAACCTCATTGCCACAAGCAACAGAACAAGTTGGAGGGACAGGTACATAACCCAGAGACTGCCCATGCTATAGAATAGACTTCCCATACATGTCAAACATAGCACCTCACTGGCCCTCTTCAAGGAAAATCTTGATGAGTGGATGGGAAATAGAAAATTCACCCTGGGATCCCTCCAGTAGCTCTACTCAACAGAGGCCCTGGAATCTAAGGTTGGGTGGCATGATGCCAGGGGTTCCAGGGCCGTTAGCCTCGTACATACCTATGAGCCTATATATATATATATATATATATATATATATATATATATATATATATATATATTTACTTATATATATATATATATATCTGTGTGTGTGTGTGTATATTGTATATGTATATCACTATTTATATTATGTATAAATTTCCTATATATATGCATCTCCATACATATATACATGTGTATATGTGTAAATACAAAACCTGATTGAGTCTACAGAATCTTTCCCTACTGCTGAATGAAAAAAACACAGCCCACACCACAAATATCCACCAGAAGAAGAAGATAGCAGCCAGGAAAGTCCACCACAAAGTTTTTTTCAGGTTCCAAGTATAAAATTAAGTTCTTTCATTTCCCAATTGAAACATCATCAGAATCTGTCTGGAAGGCCTAGTGATTGGCCTTGGTGGATGTCTCCAGTTTGCACTCATAGCATTAGGGTACATCACAGGTGACCTTATTTGCTTGTGCAGAACAAGGTGACACAGCTTCCAATGAGGCACCTGTTCCTTCTTGGCCCATCCTGCGATTCTTTCCACCTGTGATGGTAGTTGTGTATTGCTGCTGTCCAACGCAGGTGTTCAGCCTACCTTGAGGGGGTTGATGTTGTCTTATTGGGTATTGCTGAGGCCATAAAGCTATGTAGGTGCCCACATAGAATTGTGGTGAGGGCCTGGACACTGCTGATAGTTCCAACATATGGACACCCTTCATGTGAGCTTTGTCCATTTTCCTTGCCTGTGTGGGGGACATTACAGAGGTGTGGGGGGCTACAGCTTTACAGACAGTAGGTGAAAATATCTTACAGGACAAGACATGTGGAGACAGCCAAACAACATGGCAGACAAAGCTCCAGAATTGAGTACAGATGGTATGTCATCAGTGCTGTTATACACATGGAGGGTTGCTAGATTGACAGGTTCATCTGGACATGCATTTACTGGGTGACTTAACATCTGGCAGTGATATGCCTCTGACATACCTCTCAACTGACATGTTGTCCACAGACTGGCCAGATGTTTGCCTGTTATGCTTGGTCTGTTCCTCAAATAACATCTATTTTTGTGGGGATGGTAGGACAATGCAAGGATTGTAGTAAGTAACTGTTGGCATCCATTGATGTTCCAGGTATCATATCCTTCAGGGATGTTATGTTACAGCAACACGTGTAACACCAGCTACTGTTTCAGTTTGTAACACCATTATGTGTGATACGTCCTTCTATCCAGCCCCCTGCCCCACAAGTACATCATGCATTGCCCAGATGTCCTGCACTATGAGGTGCAGTGGTATGATATATCATGAATTACCAGCTGCACTCCAGTTATCATGCCAATGACCTGGCAGACTCCTGGCCATGATATGCAGTGGTGGCCAGGATTATGGTTCCACACCCTGGTAATTCTGTGGAAATCTGTACATAGGACAGTTATGTATGTCTGGCCACTGTGAACAGACTGCCAAGATTGTGTAGCAGTGTTGTGTGCAGATGTTTGTTGGGCTGGGTAGGGAGAGTAGCAGATGCGAGTGCCATACTTCCTTTACCTATCTGACTCTGCATGCTGCTACAGCTGCTGGTGGTCTATCAGGTCTGTATGCTTGTAGGGGCTGACTGTGTAATGTCCTGTAACACCTCAGGATTCTCAGTACACTGTGACTCAGGTCAGAATATGTCAGTGTAGAGTGTGACTGGCAGTCGGGATATGTTTGTTCAGACAGTTCTACTCTGGAATTCATTTTGGGTACTGGTATGTTGCTGTGACTGTGGTGCACATGTTTTTGGGTGGAAATTTGTGCAACACTCTGCTTTTCACTACAGTTCCATCCCTGTAGTGCATGCTATATTTAAATATACATGGGTAATTGTTCAGAGATGATGTGGGGAAGCATCATGTTGGTCTTACTGCACTTCATAAGGTGCTGGGAAACATGTTTGGCAGCTGTCAGGGGATTTCCATTCTGTTACATCACTGCAGTAATACCTCTACACTGTCCAGATGTGTGATTCTTGTGTATGTTTGGTCTGTTGTCCATGGCTAATCAGTAGGATACACTGGGGAATGCAGTCAGTAAATG
This sequence comes from Protopterus annectens, assembly GCF_019279795.1. NCBI lineage: Eukaryota > Metazoa > Chordata > Ceratodontiformes > Protopteridae > Protopterus > Protopterus annectens. Next base: position 522,683,912 of record NC_056735.1, on the reverse strand, counting down.
CTAACATGCATTGGTGTTACTGACTTCATATCCCTCAGAAAAGATATGTTACAACAAAGCCGGTAACACCAACTGTCTACATTTATGATAGCAATATGTCCAATATACTCCTCTGTTTGGACCTCTGTCCCCCAATTATGTCAGGCTTTGTCCAGATGTCATGCACTAAGAGGTTCAGAGGTATGTAGTAACATTATTTATTGCAGTCATTCCTGCTACCATCCCAGTGATGTCATAGACCCCCAGCCATGTAACAAGGAAGTGGCCATAGGTATGAGTCCTGTGACTATACATTCTGTGGGAAACTGTGCATTTGAGAGGTCTGTGTATGTCTGCTCATTGTTAAAAGACTGTGAGGACTGTGTAGCAGTGTAGTGTGCACATGTTGTTTGGGCTGTGTAGGGAGGGGGTTCAAGTGAGTGTCATGGGCCCTTTCTATCTGACTGTGTATGCTGCTCCATATGTTTGTACATACAGATGGTGACATGTCCCATAACACCTCAGGATTCACACTACACTGTGACTTGGGGCAGTATATGTAGGGGTAATGTGTGAGTGGCAAATGGCATTTTGTTGTTCACACAGTCATTATACTGTAGTGTTCAGTTTGCTTACTAGTATGTTGCTGTGACTGTGGTGCAATTGTTTGGGGTATGCACTTTCACACCAGTGTCTGTTTTCCACTAGTGTTACTTCCCTGTAGTGCTTGTCATATTTGCTAATGCATGTGTACAGCCCAAGAGCTGGACTTGGGTAGTGTTATGTCAGCCTAATTGTGGTTTGGACATTGCTCAGTAGCTCAGTGTAGTTTCCTAATGTGTTATATCCACATATTCACAGGATGTCCAGTTGTCTGGTTGATATCTTTGGTCTGGTCCCATAACTGTTGTGTATTCCTGGAACATCAGTGGGATGATGTTATGATTGAGGTCACTAACTAATAAGAATCAATTGAGTTCTGGAATTGTGATATTTCAGTTAATATATGTTAGGATATACAGTGTTACTACATCAACTTTCTCAGGCTTTTCTACTAACATATTTTGGATATGTCCCTATTTTCAGGCATTTGTCCTGCCACTTTGTCAGGCTTGGTCTGGATTCATTGCACTAAGAGGTTCTGAGCATACTTCTCCACTGCCAGGATTTTTACAGAATGTCTGGATGTTTGGCCCATACTTTTATTCAGTTTCACAATTTATTTGTATTTGTCTGATGAATCACGGTGATGATCCAAGGATTTATGTCAGTAAATAATACATAACATTTCAGTTTCCATCCTCATATCCTTCAGTAATTGTCTACTGAAATACACCCTGTTGCTGTAGAGAATGTCCTCATTTGTAAGAGCAATATTTGAAATATGTCCCTATATGTGGCCCATCCCCCCCTTTTACAGCCTTTGTATAGGTTGTTTGCACTAACTGGTTGAGAGGAATAGTTCTGAGGTATAACTGCAATGCATGCTATATATATATATATATACACACACACACACACACACACACACACACACATATATATATATATATATATATATATATATATATATATATATATATATATATATATTCCCCCCCTTCCTTTATATTTTTATATATGTGTATCTATATTATGACTCTACTTTTTCATATATATGTTTCATCAGACATATATATATATATATATATATATATATATATATATATATATATATATATATATATATGTGTGTGTGTGTGTGTATGTATATATGTCTATATACAACACATGAATGATTCCACAGAGCTGTCTCCCTAATGTTGTATGCCTCTATTGCATGATATGTTTGAAAAAGCAAGATTAATTCTGGTAGCTTAGATGGTATAGTGGTACATTTCTCTGTTTCTCTGACAGTGCTGTTCAGGGTCATTGGTTCGACACTTGGGACTGCTGTTTTTTTACCCATTAATGTTAAATGACCAGAATGCATGATATGTTTGTTAAAGCATTGCAAGGTCTCACAGCTCAGATGGGGTAATGATATTTTGCTGTTATTGTAGAGGACAGCATCCCGGGTTCAAGACTTGACAGGGATGACTATATTGTTGCTGGGCAGAACATTGTCTGATGAACACAGAGTGATTAAGGCACATTTAGGCATATTATACTTATAATTTTATATTTAAATGCATAAATTTACATTTACCTTCCATGACATCCCTCTATGTGCTTTCATTACATTATATTCTTGTGTGACTATACTATATGGGGCACTTGTGTTTATATGGGGGTTTCACATCTTTTCTACACTGACATCTCACTTTGGGAACTGCTACACTACCCTGGTTGACACAAAAAAGTTGCTATATAATCTAAGTTTACTAAAATAATTTTAACACTACTTTCACATAGGAAAAGAAGTTGCTTGTCTTGAGACTTAAACCATGAACACCTGCATGGAAAGCTGTGGCTATAACCACTACCCTACCTTGGCTTGAGCAGTTCACCCATCTATTGGCGGACGGTCATAACATGCACGCCCACTCAGCTACACTTATACATTCCTTAGGCTACTGGAAAAAAGTTATATATTATTAGGTTATATGGGCATGTATTGTGGTGTTCTGACAACTACTTGGGACTGCAATCGTGAAATACTGGCTGATTTTGCTTTCAGGCTTTTATCCTTCAGGGACTCCTGCTAATACATATCCTGTTATCTATCAACATTCTAAGTGCGTGAGGGCAATTTTTCAGGCATGTCCCTAATGTAGTATTTGTTCCCTCCCTCATTTGTACCTTTGTTAACATGCACTGCTGTAAGGGGATATTGGTATACATTTGGTTTCAGACTTCTACCCTTAAGTAATTCATGGTAATGCATGACCTGTTCCTTATCATCTTTCTATGTTTGTGAGGCTGTGTTTGTCCTTTTTCACTTTTGGGAGATTTATCCCCCATTATGTGTGCATTTGCACACATTTCCTGCTTTAGCAGGTTACAAAGTGTCGTACAGCACTTTAGTAATGCAGGGAGTGTGTCACAGAACCAGACACTGAAATACTGGCATAATATTAGAGCAAATCTCTAATATTATACCAGTTTGGCTTAGGAAATGCCATACAGCAGGGGGTGTGTTTAGTGTCCATACACTACTCAGACACTCCCCTTGCACTCGTTCATAGTTCATGTCCATGTAGATAAAACAGCAGTGTACCTTCATGCATATGCAAGGCGCGCTGCTGTTCTAAATGGACACGAACCACTCCGTGCAAGAATATTCTTTTTATTGGACAGTGCTTCATGAATCCAGGGGCGTGAATGATGTCCAGTGGTAACCTCTAAACCCTACTTATTGTGTTTTACTATATGTCATACCAACAGATGGCATAGGATAAAGTGTCATTTAATGAATGGTCGAGACATGCAATTAACTTATTCAAGGCAGTCGCAAGTACTAAAATTATCCTGCAGTATGGAAAAAATGTTCATGGGAAGCCACATATGTAGCCTATTTTTATTCCTGTAACAGACAGTGTTCTTTTTTATGAGGTAAGCATTTTTTATTTTATGTTTGCTTCACACCTCCTTTACACAATTAGAACTTTGTGTAAACTCCTTGAAGAATCTATATTGAAGAATAATGACTACTATTTCTTGGTAGACTGCTATTGCTTCCTTCATTTCTCTTGTACTAACCAGTCAAGACTGAAGACAATGTTGCAATAATGTAATGTTTTGTTAAATAAAGGACAAATGTTCATAGGTTCATAGATTGATAGGTGCATACTAGGCTAATGGCCCTGTAGTCTTTACAAGCCTAGCCCACATAACTGGTATCGTGCCACCCAACGTTAGTTCCCAGTGCCTCTAGTAGACACTGGAGTGATCCCCTGGGTGAACTTTCTATTTCCCATACACTCATCAAGATTTCTCTTGAAAAGGGCCAGTGAAGTGCTCTGCATGACATATATGGGAAGTCTATTACAGAGCATGGGCAGTCTCTGGGTTATTAACCTGTCCCTCCAGCATTTTCTATTGATTGTGGTAATGAGGATGAGGTCTCTGGAGCATGTGGTGTGGAGAGATTTGGATTTCTTTAGATGTAGCATTTCTAACAGAGCTGGGTCAGACATGGGTTTGTAAGTCAAGCAGAGATTGTCTCTTAGTAGATGATATGAGACAGAGAATAGCAGGAGTTTTTTGAGTCGGTCCATGTAGGACATGTATTTAAGGCCTAGGATCCTCTTTGTGAGGTACTTTTGTGGCCTTTCAGCTGTTTCATGCATCTAGTGAGGTACATGCTGAGTGGGGCATTATACTCAATGACTAGCCTAATGAGAGAAGAGTAGAGAAAGATGATGACATCTTTATTCCTGAATGCAAAACCCTTGTTAGTGAGATGTGCCACATAGAAGGAATTTCTGGCCACAGTGGCAACGTGGTGGTCAAAGGAGAGGTTGCTGTCAACTTGTGTCTCCCAATCTCTTTTAATGCCTTCAGTGTTCAGTGGGCTCCTGTCCATGTAGTAATTAGTGGGAACTGATTTTTTTTTTCCCAAAGGGAATGACGATGCATTTTTTGCCATTAAGCTTAAGGCCATGCTTTCCACACCCATCATTAGTTTCAGTGAGGCCTTTCTGTAGGATGTCTACATCACTTGGGGAGGTAATAATGGCTCTCAGTTTGCAGTCATCTGTGAACTTGGTCAGCCAGAGTCCCTCCGTACTGGCCTGGACTTTTGAGAAGTAGATGCCAAACAGGAGAGTACCTAGGACCAGTCCCTGTAGGACTTCACTTGTGACTGGTTGGCAGACTGACTTGAAGTCCACTACTCTCACACTGTGAGTTCTATCTGTGAGCCAATTTGCAACCCATCTAGTGATATAGGGGTTGATGCCGAGTTTGGTGAGTTTATCAATAATTCCTGAGTGGGGAATGGTATCAAAGGCCTTGGCCAGATTGGGGTAGGTTTTATGAACTGCGTTGCCCTCATCCACAGCTCTGGTGACTTACTCTAAGAAGTTAACCAGGTTAAGCAGGCATGATCTACCTTTCACAAAACCAAATTGAGTGTGATCTACAGTTTAGAGATTCCCTATATCGTTGTTAATTAGGTCCATGATGATATGCTCCATAGCCTTACATATCACACTCATCAAGCTAATGGGGCAATAATTCCCAGGGTCATCTGTAGTCGCTCCCCCTTTATGGAGAGGGATGACTGTAGCAGTGCACCATTCAGTAAGGGCTAAGTCAGGTGAGGCTGTGATTGAACAGGGCACATAGATTGTGGTGCCAGTTCACTTTGTAGTTCATGTGGAACACATCCAGGGATGCTGTCAGGTCCCATGGAAGCTGTATTCTTGGCCTTGGACAATGCAGCTTTAACCTGTGCTGCAGTAATGCTGGGTGCCTGGCATTCCTCCATATTGTGATTGGTCCTTTATGGGGGGGGGGGTAAAGTTGGCACTGAATCTGTTGACCAGTATGTTGGCAATATCTGTTGGCTCAGTATAGGAGGTTCCGTTGTGCAGTAACTCAGAGCAAATGTCTACACTTTTACTGTAAACCTGAATATACCAAGCACACATCTGTCTATAAACCAACAATTTCCTCATGATGCACTAGTCATGGTAATATTTTATGGTTTTAGCAAATACCTGGAATCTCAAAGGATGTTAGTAAGTAGCAGAATTGTATGTGATATTCCCTTCACTTACTTGAAGCAGTGTGAAACAGTGTCTTCCTCTCATTTCTTATTTCTGCAATTATTCACTGTAGATAATATTCCTAGATCATAACTAGTCAAACTCAAGCTAGCATTTCAAGGTTTGGTTCCTGATTTTAGGGAGATAAGGCTGTTAGTGGAGTTGTTTTCCCAGGGATATCTTCATGATAGAAGATTGGGTAAGCAAGAGCAAAAACCTGCTGATTTACTTACATGAGAGACTAAGAAATAAGTAATCCAAAGTACTGAAATAGGAAGATGCTATGATAACAAGGGGAATATAAAAACTCTTACCTGAAGAATATAAATTGGCAATAACTGTGGTTTCAGACAGAAACAGAGTGAACCATGAGTAAGTGGATGCCTTGGTTGCTATATTTTGTCAGGCAAGACCATTGAGTGGGTAAACGTACTGGGGAAAACTGAAACTGCAGTGGATTTGGTAAGTTGTCTCCCATGTGATATATTGTTATCTAACTTTGTTACGTTCTGCTGACTTAGAATCATAGAATAATAAAATATTAGGAAATACAAGTCAAGTTAATCACAAGACTTTGTATATCACACCAATAACTAACCTCATGCAGTAATCCTTCTCAAAAAAGGCAAAGCAAGCCAGTCCTGGTGAGATTGGTGTTGAGTACTACATTTCTCTCTCCAGTGCATTTTGTTTATAAGATTGTGGAGGCTTTAATTATTAGTTCTATAATTAGTGGAGCCATCTGACTTGTGAAGATACAGGAGATCAAGAAGGATGAGAAAACTTAAAGCACAGAATACAAGACATAGATCACCATGCAAGATGGAAGTTGTAAGAAATAAGAAGACTCGGAGATGCATAGTTTGTGTTTAATTCATGACAGAATGTTGATATTGTTTAATGAAAGTTCATTCTATACAAAAATGAAATAAACATCATGTCTTGTAAGCCAAGTTCATGACAGGCCTGCTCCCTGTTGTCTACATTGTGAGTAAGAGCACACTTCTTTTCTACAGCCATTGTCCCTCTCATCTACTTTCTGCATTGACTCATAAGAGGTCTGCTCTATACAATCCTTTCCATTCATATTATCCTCTTGACACATTCATCAATATTGTGTAATGTCTTCCTAATATTGAAGGGAAAAACTCAATGGTTTTGAGTTAATCCTTCACAATAAAACACTGATTACTTGTCATGCTTGAACAACTGGAAAGCACATTGCACAGTGAGCATAGCTATATGAATTCTGCATATCAGAATAAACTGCTTGCAGAATAGAGACAATACTCTAAATATTGTCATGTTTCACAGACTATATGCCCATCAGACAGCTTAATGTTTTAAGTCACAACACTTAAATACTAAACCAGTGACAGAAGAAATGATTAGTGATGAGTTTGAGTGCAACCTTGCTATTAATTATAGTCAAATATTATGTCTCAAAATATTCGCTGCTAAAACTACAGAGGAATGGAATATATAAAATAAAACAAAACTAAGATCAGTAAGGTGAACTGAATTTTATTGATTTCTACTTACATATTGTCATTTGAAGGATCTGCATGAATTATGATTTCAGAATATATATGACTTCATTACCCTTTATGTTTGTGTCTTTCGGCTTTTCCCGGTTAGGGGTCGCCACAGCGAAACTCCGGTCAACTAATGATTGGCAGTAGATTTTTACATGCTGACTTGCTGGGCCTAACGTACAACCTTCAACAAAGGAAGGCCCATTCACGCATGTCGCCACACAGAAGACGCTCTAACTGAGAATCGAACGGACAACGTCTAACTGTGAGGTGACAACGCTACTGCAGCACCACCACCGCAGTATACTTCATTACCCTTTATACATATGTAAAATGTTTTAACTTTTGCTTTTAAAGATGTAATGGTTATAAATAATGTAATTCATTCTAACACCTGCATTGCATTGTAAATGAAAGTTCTTTCTGCCAACTAAACTGTTCATAAAAAATCAATGACTGATCTTTATAAGTCTTATTGCTACTGTATACACTGGCATGTTTCACTACTTTTCATTTTACTTATATTTTCATTATCTTTGTGTTGGTTTTGTTTCAGACTTATAGTGTATTGCAGTCTGTAATAGTTAGAATTTGTTTTTAACTATAATATATAATTCTGAAGGCTCCAGTGTTATAATTAAATGTTTATTCACTGTCATAGGTATACTGACAAGATTATTTGCAAAATCCTTCCAGTGTTTACTGTGTTTCTGCTGTGATGAATTACAAGAAATAAATGTATCAATGTTGTCTTTCAATTGGCATGCAAACTGAAATGGTGATTACAAACAACATGTCCATGAAGGCAACATTGCTAATGAAGCATCTGGATAGAGTTGTACTAGCATTATTTTGATTAGCCCATTAAGTATAATGTCTCATTTTTCTTTAAACTATGATCTTTTGAGAAACTATAAATAATGTTGAGCTTCTCCAGTGATGTAGAGGGATAAAGCCATGTCTACGGCCCAGGAAACCTGAGTTTGATTACAGGCTCAGATGACTTGACGGAGCAGCAGGGGAAAGGATGGGAGTGCCCAGCCTAGGTTAGAGGGCACTTATTGATACCCTCCCAAAGGAGAAGCATGGTTCAAGGAGGGGATTTGCCCTCAGATGTAATCAGTGAGAGTGGAAGCAGAGAAAGGGAGTTGGTAGAGCTTTAAAAAAAATTTCACCCCCCCCCCCCGGATGGAAGCACAGATATGTTACACATCCATGACATCTTTAATATTCATGACAAACCTCAGCAAACTGGAGTCACTCTGAGGGGTTAGCAGAGTAGCCGCTAGGCCTTGTTTAGATGTGGGGTACTGGAGGCTGAGTCAGTAATGATGCAGTCTGTGGGGACCAAAAAAAAAAAAAAAACAGCAAAACTATAAATAATATGCAACCTAAGATATATCTAATTGCCTGACTGTGCTTATTCACTTGTTTCAAGGATACCCTCTAAGGTGGCAGAAAATCACTCTTAAAGCTTTGTTACATTAATATTCTGAATAACATTATTGAAATCTCAGACATGTTTACATGCATAATTGATTTAACTTTTTTCTTACCTTCCTTTCAGTGTTGGAACTAAATACAGTGTTAAGTAACTATTCTTCTTTGTGTTTACATTAGGAACTTTTAACTGCTTTTGCCATGTTATATGTTTTCTGAAAAATAGGTATAATAATTTGCAGGTGTAACAGGTTATGCTTCAGCATATATTTTCATCTGAAAAACATATCTGAAATTGAAATAACTGGCATAAATTGACTACAATTAACAGTTTGCCAGAAAATCCCAAATTATATGAGAAACAGATGCAAAATATGATAGTTGAAAGATATGCACACAGCAGTGTTCCCCAGCAAAGTACTGTACTCTCACATTTCTCAATCTCAACACACAAGCCAGGTATAAAACCACAAAATAATGTGGTGCATAAGCCCAAAATCAGGGATAGATGTTATATACTGCTCTTAGGGTGTATATTATATCCTCGAACGCTTAAAAAAGCGAACACTGATTGATCAAACTTATTTTCGCGAAACTGCAAAATATCGAAGTAGCAGAAACTCGATTTTTTTCCTAGGGAAAGAATTCGTTTGTCCATTTCTGTTGCTTCAGTATTTTCAGTGTTATGGTGGAAAGTTACCGGTCGGATTCAGGTAAGTGTGCGATTGTGTGGATGTGAGTGTTAGGGTGATTAAGGTGCGTTAGGGTTAGGGCTCGGGTTAGGTGTGTGTGCGATTGAGTGGACATGAGGTTTAGGGTGGATTTAAGTGAGTTAGGGTTAGGGAGCGAGTGAGGTGAGTGTGCGATAGTGATGGACCTTAGGGTTAGGGTTTGGGTTAAGGTAAGTGGGTAGTTAGTGGTGTGTGCATAGTTTAGTGTAGGGTTAGGTATCAGATTTTAGGTGTATGTGTGTGGATTTCTGTTTGTTTGGTGTGCTTGTGTTTTGTGTATGTATTTTGGATCAGCAATTTTTTCCCTAGGAAAAAAATCGCTGATCTGACAGTTCGAGATTGTAAGCTTTCGCTTAAATTAGGTTGATCAATCAGCGTTTGTTTTTTTAAGCGTTCGATGATATAATATAGACCTTACTCTTAGATACTTAGGAAATTGTTTTAATATAACAGATTTTGCTGAACATGAATCAACTAAAAGATTTGAGGTCTGAAATTTTTATGCCTGCCTTTATTTATTGAATGCTGTTGTCAACAGCATGCTAGAAAATCACAAAGAAATATGAATATTGAGATATGCACACAGCTGCCCCCCCCCCCCCACATACACACATTACTCCCATAATTCTAAATCTTTATCCCATGAATCAGGGGAAAAAATAATGAGGAAAATATTTTAAATAGTAGTCATTTAAACGTATAAAGCTGCTAGAATAAGTTTTTTTGCATCAGCATACATATTCTTTAGAATAGATTTTGAAAACCATACATGTTATAAGGGTCAGACCTTAGCTTTCAACCTCTTACTCCAGAATCAAGGACAAATCCAGAAATAATCAAGAATAAATAGAACCTATATGAAATATTAGAAAATGTAAGCTGAAAAGCTGGCAGAGTAAGAGAATGTGAATTATCACACCTTTTTCTGATGTAAAAGTAGTTGATAACTGTAATGGCTGTAATTATTTATTAAATGTAATCCACATTTTTTTTCTGAAAAAAAAACTGTTTCAGGAGGGAGTATGATGGACAGAGCAAGATTCTGACCAAAATCATGGATCTGCCTAAAAATCAGGAATAGGTGACATGAATGAACAGACCAAAATTATGAAGCAAAATCACAAAGGAATAGAGGGACAGTTGAGCAATATACACTGTGTGGTTACTGTACTGCAATCATGCAGTGTGCACCTCTAAACCAAAAAATAAATTTTTCAAGGAAAAGACAAAAAGTTTGAGCCAAATCCAGTGACAGCTGAGAATTATGCTCTCATACAGTCACTCTTTAAAGCTGTTTACAGATATTAGGTTGCTGTGAAGTTTGGATAACTTTAAAAGGAAAAAAAAAACTTACCTTATATCCCAACAACTATATCCACAGCTCACAGCAGTCTCTTCACTATTTAATACTAGTGGGCTTTAAAGTCAATGAATTAATTAGTTAACTGATTCAACCTCTTAAAGGTCATTGCACTTAATGCACCATATGAGAGAGAGGAGACTGTTTAAGTGTGTCCCATTTCAAAAGGCACTCCTCAGACTTTTTTATAATTAAAAATATAAAATAAAATGCAAAATTGTCCCAGAGAGTTTTTCTTCTATGCTGGATATGGTTCATGGAGCTTCCTGAGGTTTTTGCAGTACTCTAGAGTTTTACGGAACCCTCCTTCACAAACATTGCATTTACACAAAACTTATGCACATACACAGCCACCCTGTACACACACACACACACACACACACACACACACACACACACACACACACACACACACACACACACACACACACACACACACAAAACATTTAGACAGTCTTGAAAATTCAACAGATAGAAGCACACAGTTCATCAATATGCATAGGGATACTGCCCATGGAGCCTGTGTTTCTGTGTGTAATATTCTGTTTTCCCATTCCTACTCTTCTCAATATCCGTTTAAATAAAAATCACACTCATGTAGTATTTAAAGTCTGTCAATAAACTGTCACAAGTCAAACAAGAGCACAGCTGATGACATGGGATAACAGCGAATGTGTGAACAATACAGTACTTCAGTTTTGCAGTAGAGAGGGAAAGATGGAGAGCAGCAGATTAAAGATACTGAAAGTAAGGGACAGCCTTAGAGCTATTGTTATATAGTCATCAAGAATGAATAGAAGATATGGTAGGTAATTGATATAGTAGATTATGTGTGGCTGGATAGTACATGTTGGACTAAGTAAGCTGGAAGCACTGAAAGTATATATGAGGAGTCTGAGCCATAAGTGAGATGGGGAGGAAAAGTAGGAAGGCTAGGAATATTGTTTTTTTTCTTATAGTCAATGGTGGTACATGTACATAGTCAGTGGGAGGACAGGTGTTGTTTCAGCAAAGTCTTAAAACATTCAGGGTTTCTAGTAGACCTAATTGAAGGAGGGAGAACATTCCATAGTTTTGCGATAGCATATGGGTAATGCATTTGACCAGCAGAAAAGATGGGTTTTGCTACATTAAGCAGCATCTGACTGACTGATCACAAAGGTCTATTTGTGTGATACATGGTGAACAGAGAGGAGGAGCTGTGGTTAGTTGTTGGTATGCGAGATGTTGGGGAAGTTCTAGCCAGTTTAGACGTTGGAGTGATATGCAGTGGTGAGATGACTGTTTCGTGCTGGATGCAAATTTTGCAATTTCGTTGTAACATGAGTCCAGTTTGGATTTAAGAGAGGATTGATATTAGTAAGGAGAGGTGCACCATAGAGCAAGGATGGAAGTAGGAAGGAAGAGGCAAGGGGTAGTCTTGCTGCATAAGTGAGGAACTGTTTGTGCCTGTTCACAATGCCTAGTTTCTGATTTTTTTTGATGTTTGTGTTAATATGCTGGTTGAAAGATAGGTGTTCATCGATGGGGTCTGCATTATATGTTCGACATTTGAAAACTTCGAATGTTAAATAATCAAATTTAAATTTTCGAAGTTTCAAACATCGAACATATAAAAAAAAAAAAGTAACTTACTTGACTTGTGTATGCAGGGACGCAAGCCCCCCCTGCACCTCCCACATCTCCCGCTCTTTAAATATAAGATTAGCGCACTATAGTGCGGTCTCAGAGTTGGTATATTTAAAGAGTGGGGGGTGTGGGAGGTGTAGGAGGGTTTGCCCCTCTGCCTACAGCCGTTAGTTTTGAGTTTGGGGTTTTTTTTTTTTTTTTTTTTTTTTACATATGTTCGAAGTTTTATAACTTTGAACATTTAAATTCGATATTTTAATGTTTGAAGTTATAAAACTTTGAACATATGATATAGACCCCATCTATGATGACCCCTAAAAGTATGGTATATGGGACTACTTCAAGGCAAGTGTTGTTGAGTGAGTTGATTGTAAATTCATTTTTGGTTAGGGTTTTTTTTTGGGTGTGAATAACATGAGTTTGGTTTTATTAGCATTTAGGGCTAAATGATTATTATATATCCAAGTTTCAGTGGAGGTGAAGGCATTTTGGGTGAGTGTAAGTAGTTCTGAAGTAGACTTGTCCCTGCAGATGATGGTGAAGTCATCTGTATAGTGGATGACATTAGCGTGGGGTATGCTGGTATGGAAATCATTAATGAAAATGTTGAAGAACAATAAGAACAATGGACCTACTATGGACCCTTGTGGGGCTACAGTATTGATGTTGAGGAAATGAGAGAGGGATCGGTGCCATCTGGTTGCTTGTTATATATCTGCCATTTGGTCACTTGTCTATCTGTAAGGTAGCTGGAAAACCAGTCTACGGTAGGGGGAGATGATCTTAAATTGGAGATTTTAATCAGAACAAGAGGGGACATGACAGTATCAAATGCCTTGGAAAGGTCAAGAAATTGTGAGGAGACAAGGTATCCCAAGTCTCAAGGTTGGTTGACCGTGTCCAAAAAAGATATAAGAGCAGTGGTGGTGCTATGACTAGGCCTAAACCCACATTGGGTTGGGGAGAGGATATTATGATGGACAGTGATTCAAGTATTAGATCTTGTAATAATAGATATTATAATGGAGTATTAGATCTTGTGATAGCAGATATTATGATGGACAGTGATGCAAGTATTAGATCTTGGGATAGCAGATATTATGATGGGCAGTGATCCAAGTACTAGACCTGGTGATAGCAGGTATTATGATAGCTGTGCACAGTCTTAGGAAGTAGTATGAGTGTTTTAAGATATATACTCAATTTAAAGGAAAATACAGGGCAGTTTAATGGACCTACAAAATGCTATTTCTTGAAACCTAATGCATTAGAATGACAGTGACTTGCCAATCCTGGTTTAAGATGATTATGTAATGGCTGGTACCACTTGAATTCCTGTCCACACAACAGCATGATATTAGGTAGGTTCATAGATTAGTACTAGACTAACTGCCTTGTGAGCCATTTTAAGCCTAGCCAATTACCCCATGTGAAAATCAAACCCTGTACCTTGTGTCTTTAAGGTAAACACCTGAACTGTTATGCCAACCTCCCACCCCTTTGAATAGCATGTTATGCTAAGAAGGAAGAGCTTGTTTGTCAGCATCATTCAATACTTTTCCCTGTCTGTCTATCTATTTATCTTTTTGTAATATTGTAAATCCATTATTAGTAAATTGTAGTTCAAAGTTACCTGTTTATGCATTATAGCTTGCCGTGTTTGGTTGAGCCATGCTTAAAAACACTCATAGCACTCGTCTGTAGGGGAATGCTATTGTAATGTTTCTGTAGTTACAGATCTTATTCCTTCCTCCATGATTCCACCTCTTTCATTTTACTAAGTAGTTCTGAAGCAGAAGAAATTAATTGGTAAAGCCTTTTAAAATAAAACAAAAAAAAAACGGTAATTGTTTCATGACCTATTGACTGGTAGTGTCAAATGCTTCAAGAAATCAATAAACTATCTTAGAGATGTCCATGCTTTGTCCAGTTAGGCTTCTTAATTTTCAGTGATATAGAGAAGTGATATTTTTAGCCTATGACCAGGATGAACCCCTACCGACTGTATATAAACAATCATCTAGCTATTTTAGCAAAGATTCTCAGTATACAATATATCTCTTGCAGTGTCATACTTTACTAGAATCCTCTTTATAGATTGGACTGATCTTGGTATCCCTTCATAAGCCTGAAATATTTTTCTCATAGCTTGCAGTTAATAAGCAATTTGATTGACTTTAGTGCCATTCAACAGATTATTAGTAAAATTCTAGTGCCATGACATTTATGGAATTAGAAATCATCACTCTTACTGATGTTTTGAATTATTCCTTTATCTATCTGTCTTTATATTTATCTGGATTTTATTAATGGGTTGTCCAACTGGGTTTGAGGTCTTGGAAGAAGAGGACCATCTACGATAAGAGGATTATATTACTTCATTGATTAGTACTAGGCTAACCCCCCCGTGAGCCATTTGAAACACAGCCAGTTACCCTATCTGCGAATCAAATCCTGCATGGTAAACACCTTAACCGTTATACCAACCTTCCCTCTCTAAGTAAATCAAGGCCGTCAGTCAGCAGATTATTACATGCCTAGCCAATAACCAGGCAGTGATCAAATGTGAGAATCCAACTCTGTACTTTGTGTCTGTGAGGTAAACAGCTAAAGCAATATGACAACCCCTGAGTTGCTGCCATGTAATAACAATAACCAAACCTATAAATAATGCAGAACTACAAGGAAATGGCACATTATTTAACAGTAGATGAAGGGACACAATACATAAAATGAATTAGGTGGTATGAGTAATATAGTACAGATAATAAAGATAGGAGATGCAGACATGAATTACACATTAAACGAGTAATCGTATGACACCAGTATTACAACAAAGAACAATATCTACCAGTGAATGAAATGTAACTTATGGAGTGTAATCTTTCATATTGCAATTCTCTAAAGTGACCAGTCCCATAGTATGTTTTGCATTTTATGATGTATCATGAGACTGCAGTATGTGCAAGTGCTACTTTCACTTATGCACAGTGTTTCTCCTTTCTTCACAACTTTGAAACTATATCATTAGTATATGTAAGCAAGGGGTTGGGGGTGAAGGCGGCTTACCACCCTGAAAAAATAGTGATTTAAGAGTTTTATCCCCCTGTTCAGCATTTTTTTGAGGGGGTTGCATCGAGGCTCTACTAGCTGTATTTTAATGTACATTTTTATGTTCAGCTTAACAAATGGAGCATCTGTGTTAAGTGAAAGCGTACTCCAAATGCCAGCTATGTAGTTACAGTGCTTACAGAAGAAAGCCAATTCATAAAGACTCATGGTTTCCAGATTACTTGATTTTGTTTTGTTTTTTACCTTGTTAATCAGATTAGAACCATGATCCTTTTGGATCATTTCTTGGTTAAGCCCATGGTTAAAAAGGCATAAGAGTTCTGTTACAGAAGCCGAGCAAAAAAGTTATCAAAACAGAAATCATAAGAGTGGTTAAATAAGGACACATTAAGAAAGACTATGATAGTTGTTTATTTGCAACATACAAAATTGTAGAGAGGATGGTATATAATAAGAGAAGTAAAGATGGAAGGTCCAATGTGAAGTGGAGGGGTTGAGAGAAGAAGGAATATATGGAAAGAAAGTGTGGATGTGTGGCAATAAAGTTAATTTAAAGAAAAGTTGTAAAATAATACTTATCTGACAGAGGTGTTGTTTGTTCATTTGGATAATAAAAGAAGAGTGGAATCTGTATTGTTCCAGAGATTTATTCTTTGCTTGTCCCTAGGTGACACTGGTTTTTGGGAAGCATTTTTACTGAGCACATTTAAATTGTTTTCTTTAGGGCCAGCCAAAATTTTAGATAAGAAATTATGGAGTTTATATATGGAGAGAGAGCTTCCCATATTTTAGGAGCTAGTGCTGATTTGATGTATAACAGAACATGAGTCACTAAGGTGTGGAATACTGATATGTGGATGACTCTAATAATCAGTCCTGTTAGACCATCATCTAGGTGGAACTGACTGCATGCAAAATAGTCCATTATGGTAGTGATTGTTGAGTTGCTTGGCCCTCATGAAAATGTCATCCGGTACAGACAGCAGCATCATGAGAACATGGAGTCCAGGGATGCAGTATTGATAGTCACATGAGGTCTTTGATGGCACATACTTTTCCTATCTCCATCTCCATGTGGACGATTGTCAGTGACACCATCACTGCCCTACCTGGCATTGTTGCCCAATGTCAAGGTAGAATACATTCCTAAGGTGACTATGTGCATGTGTGTGTGTGTGTGTGTGTGGGGGGGGGGTAGGAATTGCAGGTTACACATTCCTGATATGCATCCAGAAATGAATTACACTCTGTAATCCCTCATGTGCACTGACCATATTCACCCTGTGTTTTCAGTAATCTCCCTACTATGTGCTGTATGTAGGAATGTCTGATGCATAGTGTGGCCAGACCATACACTGAAAAATATACTCTGATATTGACAATACATGCATCATGTTACTTCAAAGTGATGATACATTATAACTGAGTGTTTATCAGGGTTTATAGTTCTAGGCTCGACATTGCTGTTCTGATTGTTGTACTAAGCATTCTGTTTGTTGCTAAATGGAGTGGGGCTTGTGACTGCATGTTGTTTGTCCTCAGTAATGTCTGATATTGTTGCTGCTGCTCTTGTTGTTGTTGTTGTGGTGGTGGCTGTGTATGTGCATGCTCTGACTTTAACATTATCCTGGGAATGACAAGACTGTTTCCTCATTATAATATTATTATCAGGCATGTAACATGTTAACAACTTCCTGTTAGCTGTGTCCAGGTCATACTGGAGCCCTCCAAAACAAATCAAGGCAACAGAAGCAGACATTGAATAGGTCAAAGACACAATATTGTAGTTTATGCATGGAAAGTGTTATTCCAGAGTTTGAACATTCTTCTTGAGTTCTATATGGAAATCATAAGTTAGGGTTCTGGGGATATTCAGCATCATTTCAAACAAAGTTTCATCATGTTGGGAGGAACTACTGTATTTTTACACGCTATATATGTAGCTATATACCAAAAATACATTCCTCAGTGTCTGCACTTACCAGCTATATGACTGTGTGGAATTTTCTTATGCACAAAATGGCAATATGACTGATGTATGCCATATACATGAATCATGTAAACTTCTGGGTGCTGTGCAAACCCTTTGTTTATGTTCCTACTTGTGGCACATAGCACCTGGCAGTTCAGGCAATGGTAGCCCTTCCTATTCACAAACCTTTTAGACTGTAGGCCAGACGAGGACGTTTTACTGTAGAATCAATGGTGTCCAGTAGCTCAGGAAGGTGGACAGTGTCATAGTAGCTATGCATGGTACTATCTCTCTGCTGTATTGTGCTAGTATACAATATATGCTGATTTACATGTAAAAGTATTATGTCAAGAAAGTTTAATTGTTCAAAGAAGGAAAATTGTAAAATACCTATCATTTCCTGCTAGTTACCTCTGAAAGGTGCCTGAAGCTAAAAAATGAACTGTACATACTTCAGTCTCCACAGGTATGGGATGGCCACACATGCCTGTAGATTCTGTGTGTGAGTGGCACATGTTAACCATGATGTGTACAATATCCCTGTATACACCAAAGATATCAATAATCTTCTAATTAGAGTAGCTGTGGCATGTCATCTGCTGGCGGTACTGCTCACTTTGGTGTTGGATGCCATGCTTCTGCATACCTGCAGCAAGCTGCAGTCCTGATACATAAAGCTTACTGGTCTATGATCACTGTTGATACTCCAAGCACTCCCACTGTCTGCAACTTTGATATTTTCAGTCAGCATTCTCCTTATTCAGGCATGTAGTACTGCACAATTTCTTCTACATACGACTATGAATTTTGACTGTTCAATTTGCATACATTTGTATATTAAAAAGGCCTTATTTACCCAGCCAGTATTATTTCCATGTCACAGTCTAGACATTTGCATACATATTTGAACTCCCTGCATCGTAGTGCAGCAGTGGACAATGAATCACTACCAGCCTATGCCAGCCTGTTCACACCTGACTCCCATTCAAGTACACGTGTGCTGAGTACTATACAAAATCTTTATAAATCACAGCCTAGGTCCTCGTAGTGTAAGGGCATACTATATATACATGTTAAAAAAAACAGTGGCCCTTGCATGGCTCACTGAATGTTTTCTTTGATGGTGTATGCTAATCTCAATTTCCTGATAAACATCATATGATTTAAGTAGCTGATAAACCAGACAAGGGTAATGTTTGACAAATGAAATCTTCTTACTTACATATTAGTCACTTGCATCTTACAGTATCAAATGCTGCTAACAGCAGAGTAATCTCTGGTTGTTTGGTTTGATGACTCTTTTTTTCTTGATGCCTCTTGCCTTGCACCTCCCAAACAGGTAGACTACCCAGTCAGACCCAAGCTTATTTTTTTAGAGCTGTCAGAGGTATCATAATTTCGGCAGTCATGAGGGTTCTTGCATCCTTGCTGGCATCGTGTAAATGCAGGCATTTGTTATTTTGACCAAACTCCATCCCCTGTGTGCAAGAATTTGCATCCTGTATCACCACAACAGCTATAATGCCTTCCACTCGAAGTAAGGACACATTCCCATGCACTTGTTCAATGAAGGCTGCCAACAATTGGTAGCTTGCTGTGCTAGACAGATACCTTCAGACTGCTATTACAAGTCCATCTTCTTAAGGATTGCTACTGCCCACAACCAACTCCATCTCTGCGCATCATAACCATCCTCCCTACAGCTCTGCAAATGCCCAGGTTGATACCTGAACTAAGGTCACCTGTGCCATTTTCAGGGTTTTATTGTTTTATGCCACCAGGCTTACACTGGTTGGCTGTTCTTGACTGAAGCCTGTGGTGTAGGGTGGGCAAAGTACAGGGCAGAAAACCATACCTTTTCTTTTTACTATACATAATACACATATGGGACACCACACAAGGAGCCATGAAACAGTATTGCAAAGTTTGATTTTATACAATAAACCTCCTGTCTCATAAATAGTGATCTTTTCCTTTTCTTAAGGTTTCAGTAACACCTGGTCTCTTTATTTTAGTTGGGAAATTATTTCATATTGGTATGATGCGTTCAGGGAGCCTGTTCATATACCAGAAGCTGTTGTTTGTGGTCTCATTACTTGGAGTAGTTTAGACTCTCTTAAATTAAAACTCATTTAAAACTAGTGATACCTGCAAACATTTGTCTAGGATCATTTCAAAGACACTTCCAGGTGTGTAATATTGCCTGTTCATATGTACATGAGAATGAAAATCCATGTAAAGTACAAGGTTTTGAAAGGTTTCATCTTAAAACTTACATAATTATCAACACAAACCCTGGGATATTTGTCCTCTGTATAGTGCAGCTAAAGAGATTTTGCATGTTTTTCATATAGTATTAATTTATATTGTCATAATTTATTCTACCTCATTTCCTCATAACTAAAATGTACAGACCAAACTGCTTAGTCTCATGTGAAAGCTCACATGTACCAACAAAATAATGTTGACAGTATGTATTCAACTTGAATAGTTACTTATGTATTCTAAGTTGTTTACAGAACATTCAAAAATTAATTACTGTGCTTATTGCACAATACAAACCAGTTTAAGACCTAGAATTTAGTAGTCCAGATGTAACATTAACTTGTGCTAAGTGGTTTGCCATTTATACTGCTTTACTAACACTCAAGATTCAAGAGCTATGAACATTTGCATGGACTGTGAGGAAATACATTTTGCGTAAAGACTCAGAATGTGCCCAAAGAAATTAGTACCCAAACATCCAGAGTTCCATTGGATGGAACATGTTTAAAATACTGCTCCCTAGTGTAAAATGTATTATAGTGCCACATATGTTTTATCTCTTTACTTTTTATTTACTTTTTTTATCATTATTATTTTTTGTGAGACTCTACACTAATCAGACATATGCGCTGTCTTGGTACAGTCATCAATGATGGATGGAAGAAATATGTTTTATGTGAATTCACAGAGATATAGCTTTGATGCATGTTCTAACAACAGTAAACCGTAAAAACAACATAAAAAATCTCCATCTGGGAGTAGTAGTGTTCTGTAAACCTTCTGAAATGGTCTCAGTTTTCCAAATAATATTCATAATGCTGTGGCAATAAGGCATTCACTGCTGACCCAAAGATACGCAACAATTTCTTTACTGAGTTCAGGAACCTGACTTTCCTGTGAACTGAAACCAAACCTAAAAACTATGCACCTGCTCAGCAAAGCTGCTTTTGGCCAGCATCCTGCAAAGGCTATGTATCTTATTGCCCAGCTTAAGAGACTATGGTACCATTTATTTTCTCTGTTTTGCAATCTTTCTTCCTGTTCCTCCACACACACAAGCACACACACACGCATAAAGACATAAGTATATGTGTGTACATATATATAGACATTGGATATCGGAGTTGGTATATTTAAGTAGGGGGGTGCAGGGGGGCATAGCCCCCTTGCAAAATAGTAGAGGTGACCTCATTGCTTTTTCAATTAAATGATTTTAGACATTTTAATCATTCAATGTTTTGGGTTTAATGTTATTTATCAACCAAATGAACATTAGACATTGTGGCATTCAACATTTTGAAGGTAAACCTATATATATATAAATATATATATATATATATATATAGAGAGAGAGAGAGACACACACACACACACACACACACACACACACACACTATAGCAAGTTATTTGTCAGATGTTGTGTAAGTATATTATTTTGTCTATTTGTCTATGCCAAATTCCTTTCATTTCTACAGCAGTCATCACATTGTTTAATTTAGTTGTTTGTGTTTCTTTTCAGTTGCATACAACTTAGAAGTTAAAATATTGTATCTCTCCAAATACTACTCTTACACTTAAAGCGAAGATTAAATGTTTTCCTTCCTTCCATTTACAGTGTTAAGAAGTATGGATTTCAGGTTACTATTCTAGCTGTAGAAAGTTGTCTAAATATGGACTTCAGGTTATTATTATTCTACTTGTAGAAAATTGTGCAAAGATCCATATTAGGTATTAATTTATAAAGTTAAGTACAGTAGAGAGTCAATTATCCTAATGTCTATGATCCGAAAATCAATTATCTGAACCTTGCCTTCCAAAGTTTTCAGGTAGGAAAAATCAGAACGTCTGAAATGTAAATGTTATATGTATTAGCTTGTGGATTTTTTTTGAACATGTAGCCCACCTGTGTGTGAAAAATATTCTTTATTGCCTCTGGACTTGCTGAATGGCTGAAAGTGTATTCCCTGAGTGCAGAAAAAAACAAGATTTTAGAAGTTTTTTATCCAGTTCAATGTATGTTTGATTATCTGCACTACCCCTGGCCCCAATTACTTCAGATAATCAACTCGCTACTGTACATTTTATTTTAATTTACAAGGCAGAATTTTTTTATTTGGTTAAGAATAAAACCCTTTAATGAGATGGCACATTCTCTTCTAGGACTGCACTAATACAAATGTTACATCAGTGGAAACAGTTCTTCAGGCCATCTATCTCATTCTGCAGACAGCTTAACTTCTTTTCCAGCTTTGTGTGGCATTAATTTTCTTTTTGAAATGCCCTCTCAAAAGTTTCAGTGATTTTATTCAGATTGCAGTGTCAGGCTTGTATCATCTGACGATTTCCTATCTAGAAAAAATGTGCTATGAAAAGACTCTATATCTTTCATTAGTGTGAAGAGCTACTTGAATATGATGACAAGTTTTAAACACTGCAAGAGCTAGTTATCCTGATTATCTGCTAATTTACCTTTTAATGTGCCATAGTCACTATGTAAAGGAAGAACTTTGCAGAATTGTCGGAGAACTTTTATTGAGAACAAATTAGGCTATCATTATTTTCTGGGATCCCCCCCCCCACCAGCCTAATAATTGAGGTGCACAAATACATACTAGTGTGACTAAATGCTTCAGTGTAAATGCTTGTTAAATGAGCCATCTCAAGAAAACTTGGTTGCTGAGTGTTTTATGACACAAGTATCTGAGAGCAAGGCAAACCTCTGGAGGGACTCTGTAGGTCTGTATCTTTTCCTTCCCTTCAACAAAATAATAGCATTCGGTTCTTAATATTTTTGCTGATAATTCAGGCTGGCAGGCCTTTAGACTACTAGTACAACACAAAGCATAAAGTGAGAGATAAAAAAAAGTGATACTTAGTTTTTTTAATTTGATGTGTATGGTATATTTTTTTTGTAAAGGGATGCCAAAATAGCATAAACAGTTTTGTCTAGTTGCTATATGAGAAGTCTTATCAATGTACAAGAAGTCTTTTATAACAAAAGGGCTGACATATCATATGTTTTTTTCTCATTCGGTGTACAAAATTAAATTACCCTGTCACTCTACAGCTGTCAGTACCTGAGTATTGTTCTGAAAATGCACATTACAGCATTTACCTGTTTTTATCTTTGACCTAATGAAACTGAGTGAAAATGTAAAATCTTGGGGCCTTATTTGTTTATATAGCTCCACTGGTCTGTGTACCTCCTAAGTAAGCTCATAAATTATCCTACCTGCATTTGAATTATATAATTTGACTGTGCCTTTTCATATATGATCTAATTTCATTCAATTCTTGCAACTTTTGCTATGTATAAATGCTTGGGTGAAACATGACCAGTATTTGGAATTCTTTACTTTAAACATACAAAAGTTATATGTCGAATGAGAAAAAGCAGAGGACCAACTATGTGAGGTGATAGTGGAGTAGACTTCTACAGAATCAGAACTGTAGGACTTTCACTTGTTGTAGCATGTTAGCTTTACATACTTGCATTAAGAGTGTTAACTGATAATTCAAACATGACCTAGAGCCAAGGAAGAAGAAGCAAGGAAAAGAATACATTTGTATTCACGCATCCATTCATTTGGCTGTGTGCACAGGGAATGAGTATATTTATTGCAAAGCCACCTTGTGCCCTTATAATTACAATGTGGACAGACCAACATTCTAGGAATCTGAGATATCTATATATATATATATATATATATATATATATATATATATATATATATATATATATTAAATCACTGAATGCTTAATCGCTGTTCCAAAAAAAAAAAAAACACTTATAAATTGGGAGGCTTCGCCCGCACACCCCCCAACATGGGGGGCTGTACCCCCCACACCCCCCTACTTAAATATACCAACTCCAAGTTCGCACTACAGTGATGAAAATGGCAAAGTAATGGACGTGGCCAAGCAAATTCTTTCCCAGGGAAAGAATTAGCTTATATGCTGCTTCATCATTTTGCCTTTTCGTCTTTTCAAGTTCGACCAAGACACATTCAAAAGACTGTGTCTTCAGTCATCTAATAGGAACTATATATATATATATATATATATATATATATATGTGTGTGTGTGTGTGTGTGTGTGTGTGTGTGTGTGTGTGTGTGTGTGTGTGTGTGTGTGTGTGTGCTTGAACCAAAGAGTTAATCTGTATACTTGCTTTCTGTTGATTTTTCCTGTAGATTAAATTACATTCCCTAATGTATCCTTGCTAAAATACCTGAAGATTGTTATATTTCCATTATTATTCTCTTTAGGATTTGTTTCTTATAAAAATAGTAAAATTATTCACACTGTATAGCTTAAAGGTATTGCAATGTGTTTTCCTGAAATATCATATATTATTTTGTTTTGTTTTGCAATCAATACATTGAATATGTCAGGTCCTGAAGTATGTGATGCCAGTTATAATCAGTTCCACCTGCTGTGTTTTGCACAGGACTAACACCTCAGATCATTCCTCAGAATGAGAAAAAAAAAATCATTATTTTAATTTCGATGATTACTAAGTGCTCTTTCATGAAGATGCTTTATTAGCCTCATTGGTTGACACCTCAAGTGGTTGGCATCGCCTTCATTTGCTCTGGTTTAATTCCAAATTTCCTGTCTGTAGTGGAGGTACTAAAGGGCTCTGCATGTTAAGCAGATCCCACAAGTCAAACAGAGTAGTCAGCAGAAAAACAAAATGCTAGTATTTGAGCATCAAAAACATTATCCAACCTGGATACCAGCCTTTCAGCTGACTAGTGAATGAAAGATTCTATTTGTCTCCTTGACTACGCCTGTTGCTATGGGACATCACTTTACCTTATAACCAATTAGTAAAATAGAAACAGCCAGTTGCTGTATTTCTGAAGCTTGTGAGAACCATATATTTGAGCAGCTTTATATTGTTGTTAATAAGTGACGGTATGGGGTATTTAGCATGAGGAAAAAGAGAAATATTACTGCAGTCCTCATTACTGTTTGTAATGGCTATACTACTGCATTCTTTGTCACTGCTATGGTAGTATTCTATGCTCTGATTCCACCCCTCACTCCCATGTATAATGTAGACACAGCTGCTATCTTCCATCTCTATTACAACACAACAAGATTTTGTTGTTAAGTTTTCACTGCACTTATTACATACTGGGGGACTTTTCTGCATTATTTATCCTGAGGTCATCTGGGCAGCTATAGTGACATTTTTGTTTTGTTTTCCTACAGTTTTCTTTTCTATGAAGTGTGTAAGTACTGAGTGAGGGATAGAATCTGGCTTTACTACATTTCTGCAGTTCTTGCAATTGAAGTACAAACTAAGTCCTGCGGGAAAAACAATTTGTCTTGGTTTGTCATATATGCTGAGCTGAAAGAGATTCTTACTGTATTCCTTTATGTATCTCTATGCATAACAATAGCTAGAAGTGCCTCCTAAAATTAAATTATGCATTCTAGTCCTAGCTGAAAAATTTAGATTTTGTATTTTTTAATATAATTGGTCAATTAGAAATAACTACCACATCTTCCATATAAAGAAATATTTATTTCGCTGGCACCTTTGCACAAGCCTTCCAGGGCGGATAAAGCACAGCAAACACCATACTATTTAAATATAAAATTAAAACTAAGTGACTTCATAAATTGGTTACAAAAAAAATTCCAATTACATGCATGATTTAAGCAAAATGTAACAAGGTGCTGAATTTTTAAATGTAAATACTTTCGAAGTTGATAATTGGTCATACATTTAGTATTAAAATAATTTTATAGAAAGGAATTTCCTATAAATTGATGTTTGTTTTATAGTGGAAATTTGTTTTCAAATCCCGTCATTTCTTAAAAGCAATATTGTAATACATTTGAGTGATCATAGTTGCAAGTCCCATGTCCCGTGACACAGGATAAGTTGGTACAGCTAGTTTATCGAAGACTGTATTGTGTGCTTATTATTGTTTATAGTTTTATAACCTCAGACTGAATTCTTTACTACAATTGCAGACATATTATTTTTCTCTCTGTCTCTGCTTCAGATTGCAGAAAGGCTAGAAAGCCCTAATTTATGATAGTACAAATTCTAAGACCAAGGATTATTAGCTCTAGAAAAAGTAATTTGCAGTGACTCCTGATGTTTTAATGCAGTTATTCTCGTATCACTGAACACATCTTTTATACAAGGCTATTTGTTTAAGGCCACCACTGGGATTCATGAACAATCGTGTAGACTTCATAAGAAGCCTATGCAATGTTTACATGTTAGTAAGATGAGCAGCAGTGTTAATTGCATATACATGCTGTTTACCATGCTAACATGAATACAAGCACGTTTCTGTGGTCAGCAACAGTGTTGGCAGCTAGGAATCTGTGTCATGCAGCATGAGCACACAGTAAGCAAACAGATTTGTCTATGGGCAAACCTGTTATGGGTACTTACATGGACAGCAGAAAGAGCTACATAAGGGAAATAATGCATGGTGTACACAGGTGGGGAAAGTGTACTGAGCACATAAATGAAACATACAAATACAAAAATAAGTAAGAGAGGATGTAAAACAGCAAGGGCAACAAGAATACATGGATGACCAGACAGGAAAAGTGTACTGAAGACAGTGTGCACAGAAATCAAAGAGATGCATATAGAAAGATGTCAGAGGGGAAGGTAAATGATCCAAGTCCAGTAACTGACGTAAAGGTGCTTATGTCACAAAGACAACTTTGTAATAATAAAATTTCATAATATGTATGCCAGAATAAATAATGGTGTTCACTATTCCTGAGCAAATGTAGGTAAATAAAATCAGACATGATATAGGATGTAACAGTTACACAAAATCACATTGTTATAGAGGATAATTATATGACATATGAATGCCATTGATATGCTGAGATGAGATGACAGTTTGCAAGGACAGTACATGCATAATGACATATCTGCACAGCATCCTTACATCCATATAACATGCAGGAAAATAGGAGTGGCTCAAAAGCCACAATTGCCTTTTGCAAGAATTGAATCCATGCCATCAATGTCAACAATGATCTGTTTATTCACTGTGTACTGCACAAAAAGAGGCCTTGAAGAGAATTATGCACCTTCATATTATAATAGTTATGCATCCCATATGTAGGTGTTTGTGGTGTTACAAATGTTGGAGAAGAGTGTGAAATACATAATGCCCTTGCATAAGGCACCCCTGCCCTACACAGTTATTGTGCAGACAGATAACAGATGCAAACCCCATACCATGATGTGATGTATTCCCCAGAACTGTGTGTTGTTGGCATCTGCCACAGGAAGTAGCAATAGGTATTGTAACAAACTAATGAAATGAATGTGTGAATTAAGAAAGGATACCTGATAATGAATGTCATATCAACATGATGGACTGATGGTAATTAAATGAGCATGCTCATGTGCACACAAATGTGATCAGTCACCACCCAAGAACTGGAGCACACACATGTACACCAGAGTGCTCAATGCATGTACTAAGGTAACACTCTCACCATTACATTGGCAAAACAAATGTGTAAATTCAGGAAATCCAAGGCTGTGTTCAGATGTGTTTGCATAACATATCAAGGGATAACACTAGCATGATGTAATGGTTGCTATGTAGTGTTAGCACATTCATACAAAATTAATCTGTATGCTAGAGATGAATGTCAAAGCTGTACAACTCCTCCAAATAAGTTAACTATTAATCACATCTGCCATAGTGGAAATGTTATTACAGCTGTTAAACTCCACATTTGTGATGTCATTTAATAAGCTGTACTTTACCTATAAACTTTATCTGCTCAAATTTGAGGGGAGAGACCACTGCCACTCTATACGTGCAAAGAATAATGGGGGGGACATCTTTCATTCAGAACAGTTAAGGGCACACATTATTACAGTCAGTCAGTGTTGATTTAAAACACTTGCCTAAGCATTGAGAAAATCAGCACCATAGTGGGATCAATTAATGTGCGCTGGTATAAGTGCATCATCAATCATTATGTGTGCGGTTATGTGAAAGTATTACATCATGTGTATGAATCAAGGAATATGTGCCCTTGTAATTACTTATATGGCTGTATGTCAGACAAGACTGCCTGACATTAGGTATACCCAAACACACCTGTAGCCTCCTGTTGTTGTCACTATGATGGTAGAACAACAATTATGTCCAATGTGGGCATAATCCCATATTGTAATCAATGCCTTACTTAGGCAACAACATATATTATATTGTCTCATCTCCTTAGTCCTGAGGAGGTGTTTCACTACAACTGTGATGTAATGACAACCTATTCAAATGACTGCATCAGTCTTCAATGCAGCCTTTCCAAAATAAATATAGAATAAACTTGTGTAACAGGAAACAACACATACACCTGAACATTGCACATGTGGGTGACAACATTGTTAACAACATGTACATTGACTGTAAGCAATTTGCTGAAACACAAGGGCAACTATGGATTTATTTGACAACTGTGACATTGCACATTTCAATGGATGACATCACTATTGTGTATTACCTTCATGTTTCTGCTAAAAAGTGGTTGCACAGCACATTCTATAGATATACCTCATATATATACTTGCAGCCTGTTCTGCACAGTAAGAGGAAGAAACACACAACAGATGACAGTCATTCCTGTATTCAAACTCCCTACCTATGTACTTAACCTACACACAAATGTATTATATGCATATGCTACAGGAGAAATCTGAATCCATGTGAGGGACACTGTGTCTTTAAAAAGATGACATCAGCTGTGTCATGCAATGGAGATGTGTATACAAAATTGACTTCTACAGCTATGTGGAATTCTAAATGTTGTCAATACTAAGAGGTGTAACACACTCTTGTAGCCATTTACATTTACACACACAATCAGGAGAGTCTCACTGCTGTAATCAAATTCCTTGTCTATTGAATAACATAATCTATACTCAAGTGTATTATATACATGTACCACAAGAGATATATGAATTTTGATATGTAAGAGTGCATTATTGAAATGATGACCTCATCAGTGTGTTTCAGACAGCATGCATTTGTTAACAGAGTGAAAAGGGGATTGAGATTGATCTCACCAAGTAAAGATTTCTCATGAAATGGAGTCAAATGAGCACACCTGCTGATATAATCCTCCAGTGATGCAATGGACCCATAATTAAACATACAATTTGAGTGCTGTGTGATTATAACTACCTATCTAGTTATACAACCTAGAAGGCACAGTATCTAATGAAATCATCACTTCAGAAGTCTGACTTATTCTGTCTGAGAGTGCAGTTTATAAAGAATGACATCAGCATTGTGTTGCAGAGTAGATGGTGTTGGGAGAAGGGACTGACATAGATGTGGACACAACCTGCAGTGTAAATTAATGGCAGGCTATTATTTTATTAAGGCCAGCAGTACAGAAGGTCATATTTACAAACCCTCATATACATAAAAGTTGACTGCTGTAAGATAAGAACCCCTTCCCTGCCTAACTATGCAATCTAGATGATACAGTACTTAACAAAAGTGCCACCACAGAAGTCAGATTTATAGTGTGAAAGGGCACTTTATTTAAGATGACATCAGCATTGTGTTGGTGAGAAATGATATTTGGAGAAGGGTCTGACATTGATGCATACACACCCAGTAGTGCAAAATCAACACCAGACTACTATTTTAATAAGGCCAGCAGTAGTTAAGGTCATATTTGCACAACTCCATACACATACACACACATACATGCAAGTTGAGTATCAGGAGATAAGAACTCCCTACCTATCTAGCTATGCAATCTACAAGATGCAGTACTTAATGCAAGCAACACTGCAGAAGTCTAACTAATACAGTGTGATAGTAAACTTTGTATAGGATGACACCAGTGTGGTTTAACGGAGAAGATGATGTGAGAAGGGTTTGAAATTTATGTGGACTCACCCTTTGTTTTAAAATTAACTGCAGGCTACTACTGTATTATAGTTTAGGTTATATCTGCACAATGCAATGCACACACACAAGTTGACTACTGGGAGATCAGAATCCACTACTTATTAAGGGATACCATCTAGAGGACACAGTACTTAATACATGCACCACCTCAAAGCACTGAGAGAGAGAGAGAGAGAGAGAGAGAGAGAGTGCACTTTATACAGGATGACATCAATTGGTTTACCAGGGAAGATGATGATGTGAGAAGGGTTTGAAATTGATGTAGACTCATCCTGAGGTTTAAAATAAACTCAGACTACTACATTATTGTGGACAGCAGGAATTCATGTCATATCTGTACAATGCTAAACTCCCTACACACATACACACACACAGTGACTCCTGTGAGATTAGAACCCCCTACCTATCCAGCTGTACAATCTAGAGGACACAGTACTTAACACAATTGCCACTACAGCAATCTGCCTTTAAAGTCTGATAGTGCAGTGTAGCTTGGATTAGCATCTCATTCTGTGTTAGAGACAATATTGTGATGTTGAAGGTTTGTACAAATCTGTATTTGTTTTTATATTGGAGTAAGGTCAATGTTATGATCAATAATACATAAAATCATACCGCTGACTTATGTCAGTTATGCTGTCATTAATGTATACTGCAGAACTGACAATGACATGTATGTATATGTCTTGTGTATATGAGACACACATACACCTGTGAAACCCAGGATGGACAATGAATCATTCATGGATCATCAAGTTATGATGATAGTATGTAAACAAAAATTAATGTTACTAATATTAGTTATGATATGTGCTCATGCATAGGCAATATGGCCTGTCACTACCAAGCAATGTTTAATGGTCCAATGCAGGATGGATAAAACATGATGGTTTCTGTATGTTGAAGCTGCATATGGTTGTATATCATTTGTAAGTATTAGTGCTGCAGTGCAGTGCCAACTCTCCAGATTATATAGTGGTCAATTAACCAAACAGTTTTCTGCATTTCACACCAGAACATTACGTACTTTCCATACAATGAAGTAATATCCTCCAGTAGCAATCCTTATTTTTTTCCAAATCACTTCTGAGAGTGAAAATGTTGTGAAATGTTCTTAAGTGAAGGCTGTCAAGGTGTTAGCATATGTGTGATGGCACTTTGATGTGTTGAAATGGAACTGTGAAGTACCAGTGTTTAGTGGTGTTCAGTGGTGATCCACATATTTTATTAAACCTTTCTATGTTAGCTCCAAAGCTTGACTCAGAAAGGAAATGCTCTGCTTGCCTTCTCATTTGCATTAAGGTACACTGTGAGCAAGCAGAGTTCTGTATTGAGGCAAATAGTGAAACACTATATTTGGTGTGCCTTCTACACCACAAACAGGTTTAGCAGCAATGCAGGGTCAGCAGCTCTCTGGACAGTAGTTAATGAAGAAAATACACATATTAACCTAGTGTTATCTGTGGCCCAAGGTATAATCTTTTTGAGCTAAATAAAAAAGCAGATTTGAAGCAGTGTTCTGCTCCCGTATGCAGATGAATTTACAAAGAGTGTCAGAATGTGGTTATTATATTAACTTTTTATCATGACTTTAAGAATACCTTTGAATGACTATTATACATATGTTTCCTGGAAAAAATTGTACATGTGTAATGCTGTGGAATAAAATCCCGGTCCATGTGAGGCAGAGCACCTCGCTGGCTCTGTTCAAGAGAAATCTTGACCGGTGGATGGGAGATCGTAGGTTTACCCCGGGAATCATCTCTGTGTCACTGCTGGACAGAGGCACAACAAACTAATGGGCACAATATTTTTTAACATAAGGGGTGGCGTAAGCTACAAAACTTTGGGCTAGGCTTATAAATGCCTTAGGGCAGATAGCCTAGTATAAACCTATGTAAGAGCTATTGAAATATTTTTATGCCTACTATAAATAGACATGCTTGAAAGGAAGTCACACATTAACTGGGTGTACAATGGGGTGTAACACAAACACTCACTACAATATGCAATAACACATGAAGTACCATTTAGCATGATATACTACAGCTAGACATTGCCAAATGTCACACAAATGCTGAACACTACAAGTGATAAAACAGAATGGGATTAGAGAGATACATAGGCAACTCATTCACAAAAAAGACATTTATAAAAACAGGCAGTATGTGTTTTACTAAATGCTGGATACAAACCATTGTTAAAAAGAAAAATTATGTCTAAATACTTGACCAGTACCTCTATATCCCAAGAAGAAAATCCTACTTCACACATATCAAAGTCCCACATTTGAAGGGGCAGTGAATGGCAGACAGACAATGCCATAACATTATATTTACATCCACCAGCCTAATGAATAGTCCAACCGTACAAAGGGGTGAGGGAAAATGGTGAAGACAGAGAGAGATATAGAGACACATATGAGGGATGCTGTTATGTGTCATTAAAGTACATCCTTATGTTGTGCCCTCAGTATTCATAAGCCATGTTGTGCATCAGTAATTGAAGGCTGCATTGGTAGAGAAGCTGTAGGACAGGCAAAAACTTATGTTGATGTGGGAAGAATAAAAGCAGTTTAGTATTATGTCCTTATGTACATGGATATGATTTGGATGGCCGAGGTGGTGCCATGGTTAGCATTGTCGCCTCACAGCAAGAGGCTCTCCGGTTTGATCTTCGGTTTGGGTGTCTTCTGTGCGGAGTCTGCATGTCCTCCCTGCAGTCATGTGGGTTTCCTCTGGGTGCTCCGGTTTCATCTCACATTCCCAAAGACATGCTGCAAGTGGATTGGACAAGCTAAAATTGGCCCTAAGCATGAGTGCGTGCATTGTGTGCCTTCTGTGGAAGGTTGGGCACCGGGCTGGCAACTCGACACCGTAAAAACTCCACTGCCAATCATGAGTGGATAATGTGATCTGCTGTGGTGAACCCTAACTGGGAAAAGCTGAGAGAGAGAGAGTACATGGATATGTTTTCAAATGCTTTTTTGCAACACTGTTCAAAAATCAGTTCATGAAAGTTTAATGGATAAAATTTAAGATGTATGTAATTAAAGACATCATATAAGTATAACTTCACAGTAAGAAGTAATGTGACGTACATCTGGGCTTGAACCTTTGATGCTGTGGCCAAAAAGCAATTTTCAGACAACAGAGTTATATCAGCACACCACAGAGGAAGTTGCACTTTATGGCCATGTGTGTTGTCTGTGATTCAATTTTTTACCAGATTAAACATGTGAAAATGTGGTTGATTGGAAAGAGGTGAAATGTGGGTGCAAGCAGAGGAGAGGACACAGGGGAAGGAATAATGGAATTTGCAGCAAGGTAGTGGGAGAGAACCATAGCTATCCACCTCTACATGACATAAATGTAGAAGTGTAGCAAGAGCTGCTGATTTTGGACTGTCACCACAACAAGGGTAGGTGACAACAACAGAACAATGTTATATAGCCAATTGGAGCCAATTAAGTGTGTCAACAAGACACATAGGTGAAGTGGAAAGCTTTGTATGGGTCATTATTTTTTGTGGTGTAGGTGCCAATTGTTTATTTATTTTCTTTCAAAGAGGGAGGAATATTGGGAAAGGTGCAGAATGTGAGGGCCTGGTAGGAAGGTTAGGTGAGGAAGCAATTGCAGGAATACAGGTCAAACTAGACGGACAAGGATGGTGACGGACACCTTTTCCATAATAATCCTGTCAGCATTTGGCAGGTGACAAAATCACCACCTCCACCAGTAATACTCCCAGAGGATACCAGTGAATCAGCTGCCAGGGAAGAACTACCTGATGCGTATGACCCAGATAGGGCAGGGGTTATGGGGGCAATGCTGACATCTTGACACCCTGAAGTGCTGGGTGTTAGTGCTGCAATCTGTGTAGGGATGACAGACCAATCCACAGGGGCTTGTGTACCTCTCTGTGCTGCATGTCAGGTTTTGTAAGCAGAGATGTACTTACTCTGTTGTATCATTAATCAATTGCACTTCTCTGATGTCATAAATGCCACTATTTATTACAGTATTGTCATACTGCATACAATTGCAATAGTTATTAGGTGTATATTAAAACCTGATGAATATATACCCTGTGCCTCTCTGAGGCAAGTTAACCTGTCTTGGTGCACCTCATGGTTCACTGCAACATCTTTGGCAGCTGTAGAAAACAGAAGACGACAAATAGATACATGGAAGCATATTGGATGGCAGTCTTGCCTGGGTACTATATTCTATATCATTTAATACAGATAGTTTTATATACCTATACAACTGGGGATGCCAACAGTCCTAAATTCATGCTCCCATCAGCTAAGGAGGTTCTTCTTGCACCATTTCAGGTCACTATATTGGCACCAACAATTCTCTGAGTGCATGGGATGCCAAGTGCACTAGAGACAGCCTAGACTGCACTATTCCAAGCCTTAGTCTTATACTAAGACTCAGTTTAGTCCCCCTGCAGTAGCCTATGGCTGTAGTGCTTCATGAAGAGGGCCACAAAAATCTGAGACTCCTCTACACCCCACCTCTGTGCTCAGAATTTAGCACTATCATCTACCACACCCACCATGCCTACAGAAATCAAGCAGCAATTGTCTGGATGAATTGGTGCCAAATTCCACTCTCATATTTGATGGCTAGTGGCAAACATGCACAACCATGCCAACTGCATTTGCATGGTGATAAGAGCAAAGAGACACTTTTAAGCAGTAACAATTATGTGAGACAATGCAGTGAGATTTAACATGTGTGATGCTGAACATATTTATACTTTTTCAGAATGGTCAAAACTGACAGCCTCAGTGGCTTGGCTTGTTATCCTTGTTATTTTGGAGGTTAAATAGGATGAGCTGGCACACATCCTTCTGGAATAACATATTGTAAAAGGTTAGCTTGCCAATATGCAAATTAAACCTAAGAAATAAATAATGCATGGATTTAAAGCAGTGTGATTATTTGATAGTGCTAAAGCAGAACCGCCTTTCAATCATGTTTATTACAGACAAACTGTATTCATTATGGATAGGGTTATATTTCAGATAGACCTACATGTGTGTGACTTTAAGAATTTCTGTTAAATGCATTCCCATGAAAGAGCCATTATTACTGTTTGTAAATGTGTTCAGATGGTTAGAGTTTCATCAGATGACTAATAGAGGTTGGGGTATGATACATACATACTTCACTACACATACTGTTCTGATCACAGAGTTGGGCTATGTGCACAGAGAAGATGGTTTTCACTTAAGTATTCTGCCCATCATAGATATGCAAGTGCATTTTTAATTCATTATCATAATTATCCTGATTAAAGAATTGCACACACATTCAACTGTATTTCATAAGTAAATAATTTATGAGATATTATACTTAGAAAAAAGATATCTATAAAAGCATAAAGATATTTCTTGCAATAAATATAATTACGATAGCCATTTGTATGTAGTGCTACCTTCCCAATCAAATTATTGTTAAAAATTGTATTCTGACACCCTATTTAAGGAAAAAAAGTGTTATCTAGATTTGAATCCTGGATCATCTGTGTGATATTTATATATTGTGCCACAGAGAAAGTTAAGTTACCAGTTGGATTTTCTCCACTAAATACTGTCCAGAGTGCTGACGGCTGCACATCACCTCTAAGCCTGTTTTGCTACAGAAGGCTGCCAAATAACATTTTTTACTTTTTCCCTGAATCAGGTAAGCTTGATTGTGCGCTGCTCAGCAACAAGCAAGTAGACAAGGCAAGAAACAGAAAAAAGCAGCATATAAACTTAAGATGGAAGTGATTCCTACATTGGAGTAATGATTTCCTCAGTCCCTTCACACTATATATTTGAACCTCAGGAAAAATTGTGCAAAGGGGCCCATGTCACTACATTTACTGCTTCTGCCACAGAAACAAGTATACAAAATGTGCACATCACTCACTCATTAGAAATACCTCTAATGCAGATTACAGAAATGAAATTGTCAGTTTCCTCAACTGTGAGGCCTGTTTGTGCTTTGCTAAGCAGTGCTGACATTGCGCATGCAAAAGAACATACGTAACAATTCATATTCCCCACAACAAAGCGCACCTATGCAAATGTGTAATGCAATACTGATGGCAACACTGGTTACATTTCTCAGTGTGCACTGTTCACTGCCTCAAAATGCTGCCAGTCAATGGTGCGTTCTGCCGAAATGCCTACAAATGAGGAACACAATTAAGAAAA
This sequence comes from Protopterus annectens, assembly GCF_019279795.1. Lineage (NCBI taxonomy): Eukaryota > Metazoa > Chordata > Ceratodontiformes > Protopteridae > Protopterus > Protopterus annectens. The sequence continues at coordinate 522,648,084 of NC_056735.1, read as the reverse complement.
AAATTAACAGACAATTGTCCGTAGTAACACATGACTTTCCAGTTATCAATTCTGTAATATTTCTGTATTAATTACAATTGTTATGCAATGCAACGTTGTATGCAAAAGATATATTGGCTAAGGGTAAACTTTATTATGCTCTAAAGTGACTGAATGCTGTGTGTTGCTGTAATTTAATGACTGATGGCAGTTCCTGAAAAGTTTTATTGTTGCAGTAATGGGGAATACTTTTGCGATGGATACTTGAGCAACTTTAGTTAGCAGCATACAAACTTTTACATTAGCATTTCTAAAATCCATATTAAATAAGTCTGGAGTCATGTCAACACAGATAAAAAATATTTGCTGGTTACCTTTACCTGTTTTCACAAGATTCTTTCAAGAGTACTTATTTTTATTTATAATTTATTACAAAGTTTGACCAAGCTAAAGCAATGACTAAATTCACCTTCCACAAACAAGAAAAAGAATGTTTTAAAAGTAAAATTTTCTGAGATTCATTTCAATGTGTACTGTCTGTTCTAGATATTTAGTAGGTAAAATCCAAGCTTGCTGGGAGGCTCATATCTTTGTACAATATTTATTTCTGCATCAGGTAGCAGTTCAGTATCAATGCACTTTTGTTAGCAATCTACATGGTATATTCCAGAAATGTGTATAATTAACCAGACAATATTTTTGTAGAATAGTTATGCTTTATACAAAATAATAGTATTGGTGACTTGATTTTGAAAAATGCTCTAGTAATTTTATCAGCTTGAGTAGGATTCTTTGCCATGTAAGTGATAACAATACCAAACCCCCCCGCATTATCTGACAAAAGTATATTTAAAATAATACCTTGAAAAGTTTACAAAATTAAAGTATTATAAATGCTTTATAATTCACAAATAGAAACTGCCTCTTTCAAGTAGAAAACATAAGCGTTTATTATTTTAATTTGATACTATCTTTTAGACAGACTCCATTCTATCAAGGGAAGGTAAAACAAAAGTCCATACCTTGAAATGACAAACATCAATACAGCTAATCAAATAAAGACACAAAATTTGGAATATGCATAAGAAAGAGCATTCCACAGTAACCTTAAACTACAAATAAATGAAAGACAGATGCCAGAAATATTTAAACTTGTAAGGTGAAGTTATTCTATCAACCCTCAAAGAGCAACTTACTAATCTTAAAGTTTTTGGGGATATATCAATTAACTACTTAGATATAGCAAAATTTTCATTGACAACGCTTTGGAGCAGCTCTCTAATCAAGACATCACAGAAATAGTTGTGAACTTTTTTCTAACTTCAGTGTTCAAACAACACATGTCCAAGTCCTCAACGGCACTAGATATTACCATCAAAAACACCATTACAGTAGGTTACTCTTTTACTTTCCAGCCAGTTACCACACATGCAATGAAGAACCTTATTTTAAATTCAGAGAATGGCAGATCTTTAGCAATGGTCACCCTCCCACCATTGTACCTAAAATAAAAAAAAGAGCTTGTACATGCCAGTGCTCACTCATGGTCAATATTAATCACCCAGAGTCTCACTAGAGGTCATTTTGCTATCTGCTAGAAAAAAGCAAATGTTATTTCTCTTTTCAAAGGTTGAGATCCTAGCAGTGTTCAAAAGTAATGACCAATATGTATACTAAGTCCATTATCCAAATTTCTTGCATGAACTGTTCTCTGGATGAGACATAAGACAGCCCTGCCAAAGATTATCCAGTATGTAGCCACCAACTGCAACTGCAGACAAGCCACATAGCCATTTTCTGAATATTTTAAAGGTATTGAGTATTGTTAACCGTCAGCTTTTCATTGGCAGCCTAAAACTTTTTTGATGCAATAGTATTGCTACTGTGTGATGACTGCCTAAATGGACAAATAGACAAAATGTCAGGTGTAGGAAAGAAGAAAGTAGCAACTGGGGTTTGTAGAAGGCTTTGGGCAACATTGGAGAAAGTAATAAAAAGTAAACTAAGGAAATGGATAATCTAACAAAGAAGGGTAAAAGGTAATTACTAGACGTAAGGCAGCATATATGCATCAAATAGCAATGAAGGAGGATTCTACAAGAGCATTTTGCTAATTGGGTACAGGCAAGAAGAGATTTAATAGAGATCATCGGGGGTGACTACAATGTTACCAGAGAATCTGAAAAGACAAGTTGCATGGAAAGACGGAACATAACAAAATGATGAGGCAAAAACTAGCCCAAGGAATGAAAGATGGAGGGTGGCTGGGCATATGGAGGAAAAAATGTCCAGCCAAGAGGGAATGTACACTCACAAGAAGCATTTTGGTACAGGCAAATAGATTAGACAGGCTTTTAGCAGAGGACAACAAGAATGATGGAGAAATACATATCAGATCATGCAGTTGTGAGACTTAAGGTAAATGTAGCGGAACAGAAAACAATGAGAAGGGGGTTGGTGAGCTCTATCTATAAATGGAAAGAAATAGAGGACAAGGAAATGATGTACAGATTAATAAAGAAAGTGCAGGACAACATGAAATGCAAATATGAAATACAAGGATGGACTAGAAGAGCACTGGAGGGGTGGGATCAAGATTGTCAATGGCATCAGGCAAAAAACTGGTGAGTGCAGAAGGAAAGAAAAATGTTGATTAAAAGCAGGAGATTGAGCTACAAGAATTACAGAAAGCAGCTAGGAGAAATGACTGTAGAAGGAAAACACTATAGATCAGAGGGAAACCAATATAAATAAAACTAGACACTACAATTATTGCAGAGCATGAAATTTAACTGTGGTGCCAGAAGGACTACTGGTGGAGAATAGGGAAGGCACAATGGAAACTACTAGTCACAATGTACAAGAATAAGAATTAGGCAGATAGATACAAAGGTACAAAGGGTGATGGGAGAAGATGGAAATATTTACAAGAGGGTGAATTAATTGGTGAAAAATCAATGAATAAAACAGGGCAATTAACAAACAGCAGGAAGGGACATAGGTCTCAGAGTAGAAATGGGGAAGAGTGTAGAGAGATATATACATACTTGTAGATAACAAAGAGACATGCCGACTGCAGAGGTGACAAGGGATGAGACAAGGAAAGCCACATATAAGATGGAGGAGTGGAAAGTTGCAGACCCAGATGAATTATAACTAGAATTCTTCAACTGCAGAGGGAAGGAAATGAGGAATGTCTTAATGCCTCACAGGATGAATGCAAGAGAATACAGAGCTCAGGCAAAATATCAAAATTATAAGGAGGGCCAGGGCAGCCATGATACCTAAAGGGGCAAAAGAAGGGGAAGAAGTGGGAAAATATAGAACTATGCCTTTAATTAATGCAAACATCAAGATTTTAGCAAATGTTTTGGCAAGAAGACAATGAAAATAACACAGACATGGTATAATAGCTTTAGGAAGGAAAAGAAAAGAGAAATAATGGTTGGAAATCTGCTGAAATGTATGCACAGGGAGGATCACAAGTAGAAAGGGAAAGCTGGGATTGAGCTCTTTGTCCTGCAGATGGTGTTTGATATGGTGAGGTTGGAATTGCTTTGAAAGAAGCAAAAGCAAAGGAACAAAGGGGTAAAGGGTTGTATTTTAGATACAGATCATATACAATCGCACAAGTTGTTGTTGTTGTGTCTTTCGGCTTTTCCCAGTTAGGGGTCGCTACAGCGGAACTCCGGTCCGCTAATGATTGGCAGTAGATTTTTACATGCCGAGTTGCCAGCCCTGATGCACAACCTTCAACGAAGTTATGCCCATTCATGCATGTCTCCACACAGAAGACGCTCTAGCTGAGAATCAAACAGGACAACGTCTTACTGTGAGGCTACAACACTACAAATGATCATAATTGGAGAAGTATCAGAGGAGTCAAGAATAGCAAGGGGAACCAAACAGGTGTGCTTTCTTACACCTGGGCTGTTCACTCTTGTGCTTGAGTAGATGGTAGACACAATTTAGCAATGCTTTAAAAAAGAAAAAAATCTCAAGTTTGTGTTACATGTAGGTTAGGTTAATATCAGAGGGAATGGCAGAAGCAATGAAAACTATAAGAGAGACAATTGAGAAATTAAGGGAAATGGCAGGACTTAGGTGAAACAACAAAAATTACAATGGTAGTGAGATTAGGAAAAGTGAAGGGGGAATAGGTAAGATACAAGAGGTGGATTTCCCCAAGTACCTTAGGCACTATACTGGGAACATGGTTGGAGAGTAAAATATGGAAAAATCTAGAAGAAGGTGAAAAAATGGTAAAGGATACTCTTTAGAGTAGGGGGAAAGAAGTCTTATATGTTGCTTGGGAAAACTAATGCAGTAAAGATGGTGATACTACCAATAATCCTCCAACTACATTGCAACTTCCAACTAAACCTTAGGGACACAAATGCAGAAAGGCGTAGAGGACTGGGTTAATAAAGGGTAAGGGGAAAACACGAACAAGATGCAAATTAGAATGAAAAGGAAAATGGAGGCTGGAGTATCCAGCATATCCCTACATATGCACTGACATATAATTAGATAGAAACAGAAGAGATGAAGGAGAAAGTAAGAGCAAAGGAAATGTACAGAAGCTTACTAAAGGACATGACTGAACCAACACTAAAAAAACAGGGATGCGTGATGTAGGGTGAAGGGAACCTCAAACAAACTATGGGGAACAGAAGGGCCAGGTCTAGGTCCTGAACCTGGCCAGGGCAACAGAATGATTTACTCATTTTGAAAAGTGCTGCTGCATTTTTTTGCATCCACACGAGGTATTAATAATTCAGGCAGATTGAACTTTGATTTAATTTCTCATCTGATGGCCACACAAAAAGGAGTGCAGTACTGTCTTATGTTGCACTGCAGGCACATGTTTGGATAATGAATCCAAGAACCTTGTGTGGGAATAAAATCCACAGTCTTCTGATCTGCCCGTATCAAAGCAAGTGTATTGTGCTCTATTTGTTGAGCCACAAACAGCAGTTAGGATAAAGAGGAAAAAGGGGAAAGGACAGCAGTCATGCTGAGACGTGCAAGTTAATGTAGGACAGAAATAAAGGGATGAAGGGACAACAGTCTGGGTCATGGGAGTATGGCTGAGATTATATAAGAAGAAAAGCTATGGGAGAAGTAGAGGTGGGGAATGGTCAATACCGAATGATAGGTATGGGTGAATGGGGATTCTACATAGGACAGGAGACACCTCTGTACAGGAAATGAATGAAAGCAACTTTAAACAGAACAAACAGTTTTCACAAAGGGTGTACTTGCATACTGTCAATGAAGAGTAGATATTTTGTCAGTTTTGTTTTATGCATATGCTCTGCTCATTTTAAAACCTGAATAAAGATGATTAAGAGGAAATAGAGTGACAGAGGGAAAGGGTTGCTATGAGAAGGAAGGTACATAAGGTGAGATTAGTACTTTTGTATTTATTTATTTTACATTTGTTAATCGGGAAAGTCCGACTGGATTATAGGTCCATTTTTAGTGATGGCACGGGGAGACAAGCTCCAGACATACATTACATGTATACATACAGTGAAATATTACAAAAAGGACAGATGTTCAACAATAGATACAAACATAATACAAGATTTTCTAGAGTACACACATAAAATATTTAGAGATTATTTACTGCTAAAGGAGAACACTTACATTTTAGTGGTTCTCATACATTTTTGTAGTACATGGTTGTGTCAAGATATCATCCTTACATTAGTACTTTCCAGTAGGTAGAGACTTATAATCAGTTTTCTAAACAGTAAATGAATCAGAGTGATACAGTGAAAGTTTCTTCCTGTACTAAGGTTTTCATATTTAGTTGGAATTTGAGTAGGGTTTAGTCAGGGTTTGTGCAGGGACAAAGCCAATGAATTTTTAGGTGTTTTTTAAGAGATATTTTGATTTGGGTTAAGGAAGGAACTGTAGTAAGTTTTGTAGGAAGTAAGTTCCAGGTTTTACCAACAGAGTTGGAAAATAGTGATTCACCAGCTGAATTGTTGGATTTAACAGTTTGTACTAGCGTTCTGTTGGAGGAGCGGAGTGTTTTTAGGTTACTGTCGGGAGTGATAATATTTTTCAGTATGGGTGTACTATCTGGTTGGTAGAGAACTTTGTGAACAACTACTAATTGGTTATATTGAAGCTGGTATGGTAGTTCTAGCCAGCCTAGCGATTTAAGGTTTAAACAGTGATGTGTTCTATATGCTGATCCTGTGGCAAATCTGGCAATATTATTGTAGCAGCTAGTAAGTTTATTGAGGTCATATTTACTTAGGTTTGCAAAGATGGGTGAGACATAAAGAAGGGTTGATAGCAAATGGGTATGGGCAATCACAGTCTGAGCAGATGGGGTTAGGAATAGTTTAATCTTATATAAAGAGCCTAGTTTCTTATTAACTGTTTTAATAGTTTTCTCAGTGTGAGCATCAAACTTAATGTTGTTGTCAGTAATTACTCCTAGCAGTTTAGTGCTAGGTTCTGGGGAAATTATGGTACCATTGTTGGATGCTATGGTGAGAGATGGTAAGGGGACCTTGTGAGTGGGGGTGAAGATTAACAGCTTGGTTTTATTTGGGTTTAATAGTAGACAGCGACCGGTGAGCCAGTTCTCAATTTTGTTGAAGGTGTTTTGGGATAAAGATTGTAAGTCTGTGGGGGAGGTGCCAGCACAGATTAGGGATGAGTCATCTGCGTACTGTATACATGTTGCATCTGGTATAACTTTATGCAATCATTAATGAAGATGGAGAATAGGAGGGGGCCTAATATATACCCCTGGGAGACTCCAAGTGTGATTGGTAGAGGGACGATTAGTTATCTTTCCTTTGTATAGTTTGTTGTCTGCCCCTTAAATAGGAATGAAACCAGCTAATTGCTAGGTTATCTATGGAGAGTGTTTTAGTGTCCCTAAGAGTAGCTGGTGGTTTACCATGTCGAATGCCTTGGAAAGGTCTAGAAAGAGGGCTGAAGAGAGCTTGTTGTTATTACAGTTTTGATTTATTGTGTGAGAGAAGGAAAGAAGGCCTGAGGTTGTACTATGGCAAGGTCTAAATCCATGCTGGGAGGGGGCTAGGAGATTGTTCAGATTAAGATAGGCTAGGAATTGTTTATTTTTACATTTTTCCATAATTTTAGCCAGCGGTGACAGGATGGCTATGGGCCTATAATTTGAGAGTTCTGTGGAATTATCCCCTTTATGGAGAAGAAAAATGTGGGAGATTTTCCAGATAGAAGGGATATGATCTTCAAGAATAGATCTAGTGATTAGTATTGAAATGGGGTAAGCTATTTTATCAGCGGCTTTTTGGAGGTACTCTGTGGGTAGTAGGTCTGCAGACAGGGTGGTGGGTTTCAATTTCTTGAGTAGTGACCTAATAAAAGATGTTGGTACTGGCTCACACTTGAAAAGGGTGGGGTTATTGGGTGTGGGATTGGTAGAACTTGGGCTATTGGGAGCTAGTTTGTTGGCAAGGGATTGAACGGTTTCTATAAAGGAAGTGTTGAAGGTGTTGGCAACAATTTTCAGAGTTTTTAGGAGCGTAGTCAAGGTGGTAGGGGTAGATGATTGTCCTGGATGGAGAAATTTGTTTATGCTTGACCAAAATTTTTGTCAATGATTTTGGTGCTTTTGTTGCATATTGCAGTAGTAGTTTTTTTGTCTAGCATAATGGATTTCTTTGTATAATTTCTTAGTTGTTTATATATGAGGTGGTCATTTGGGGGTTTGGTGGTTCTCCATGAGGCCCATGCTTTATTTCTGCACATGATTTTTTTGTCTAGTATCATTTGACAGCCATGGTGCTACTTTATTATTGGTTCTGATGGTACATTTGGGAGCATGGCTATCCAGGATAGCAAGAAATTTAGATTTAAAGTACGAGACCGCTTCATCTAGTGGAAGCAGTTCTAGGTTAGTCCAGTCGCATGCATTAAGTTCATTTTGGAATTTAGTCTTGTTAAAGTTCTTATTACTCCTAATAGTTTTGAATGTGGATTGTTGAGGGATGTCATTTCTTTTCCTGAGTATATAGGTGAGGAAGTGGTCACTGATGCCCTTAGGTATGGTGCCTGCTTTATATATATGGGGGTGGTTGTTTATTAGTATCCAGTCTAAGATACTTTTTTGTTGTTAGGCTTACTGATTCTAGTGGGGGAAGATATGACCTGAGTAAAACCATGTAAATTTATATGGGTGATGGGGAAGTCCGAGGTACAGGTGCTCCAGTCGATATTAAAGTCCCCGAGAATAATAGTTTCTTAGGGGTAATTAATGGACAGCCATTGGAGGATGACCTCCAGGGTATTTGTGTTATTACCTGGAGGAATATAGATGCACACAATGTTTATGGATTTGAGTTTATTAATTTGTAATTTAGTGATGAGTATTTCTGCATTTTCAGTTGGCAGGTCATGTGGAGAACTAGTTTTGGCTGCTTCTAATGTGGATTTATACAGGATGGCTACCCCCCCCCCTCCTAGAGATGCAGTCTAGTATTAATATATTATAACCTGGGGGTATAACTTCATTATCAGTAGGCGTGGGATGGGCCAAGTTTCGGAAAGGCACAGTACATCAGGGGAATGTATACCCAAGAGGGCATGTAAGTAATGAATTTTATTATTTATGCTTCTAATGTCAAGGTGGTATACTAGGAGTGAGTTGGCGGGCTTTTTTGGTTTCTAAGGTTAGTAGTGGTGTTATTTGTGGGGCTGATAGTATCAGGAGGGCTTGAGCCTGGGTTAGGGTGGATGTCCCCATCAATTATGAGATTAGGTTGTAATCTGACTGCTAGTCCCTGGAGCTTTAGTAAGAGCTTGTGATAATATTTAGTTATAGGGTTAATATATGTGGCTTGAATGGGATGTGGAGTTATTGCATTAGAAGAGTTGGATGTGAGGTGGGGTAATAGTTGATTACAGTAGATTGATAGATTATCAGTTCTGGTTGTGGATCTGGGATAGTGATAGCCTGAGAGGGTTTGAAATTCATAGACTGTGAGAAGATAGAGAATTATTACTGGGGGTACTAGCCAGTAATAAGGCTTTGATTTTATGGGCATGGTGCAGGTTTGTAGAGGCATTGTAGAGATATTTAAATAAAGCTTGTTTAAAGATAGAGTTGGGAGGGTTATTAATTAGTTTAGAGTAAGAGGCTGGAGAGAATTTGAATAGTAGGATTGGGACCAATGAATGAAAGGGGAAAGCTGATTGTTTCTGATGAGGGGAGGGGCAAGGTAAGTATAAATTTAGCACTACTGGAGGTGGGTGGAATTTGGGGGAAGGGTGTGGCACGGAGCGAGCCCATCAGGGCAAGCGGAGCAGGGCTAATACAGAGACAAGAAGTTTTCCTGGCTTGAAAGTATATAGTGAGTACAATTAGCATAAAATGTATTTTTGTTTTTATCCATACCTCTATCAGTAAATTGCTTTAGCAGCTACTGGAGAGTTTGTTTAGCATAGCACTGTAGTTATTAGCTAATCAGTAGATTGCCAGCTATATTGTTTAAGGTAAGCCCCTAAACGATATCTATTAGCCAATTTGTGGGCAGTTATTTTGCTCTGAAATTGACAAGGGGGACAGCTCACAGTGCTGTAGACCTAGGGTTTTTGGTAGTTATAGGCTTTATAGTTTTGCAATATTAACCTTCACAAATTTAAGTTGTAGTGGGGCAGGACTGCTTTGAATTTGCCGTTTCAAATGTCTGCAGGGTGTAGTCTGTTTATTGGTGCTGGCCTTTCAGAGATAATGGCAGTATGATGCGGATAAGCACCTGATAAGAAATATTGAGTTAGAACACTAGAAAAAAGTGTCATACATTTATCAGCACACTTAGACAGAGTACTTAAGAAAGCAAAACAATCACTGTAATATTAACAATTCATCTAGCTAAGTCACTGGGATTTCAAAGTACCTAAGGCACCTTTACCATAAAAATGTTACAGTGTTTTTGGTGCAAATTAGTGCAATAGTTAACTACAACCAATACATTACATCAAACTCTAAAAGTCCCAGAAAAAATCACAAATTTCAGTACTACATTAGTGACTAGCCCAGAAATGAAAGATGGTGTAAGATACCATTAGAAAACATCACAGATAAGCAACTGGCCCAGTAATAATGGATTGTTTAAGATAACATCACAATTTATATATCTAAGCATGCGACTCGCATATATAGTATATACTTATATATATATATATATATATATATATATATATATATATATATATATATATATATATATGGTTTACTATTGTTTATTTGAACGGAAAAACATTTCCCATTCAAATAAATGAATGGTAATACTGAAAGTAAAAAAGAATAACTTTCACAATGTCGAACCAAATGCTCGACGCATTTGACTCGACATTGTTGTCAAAACCACCACGTGATAGCCATACAGGAGTTGATGTAAATCAAACTCCTATGCAGCTATCACGTTTTTGCAGGGAGATAAGCACCCCTGCACCCCCCACTTATATATTCTAACTCTGAGATCACACTACAGTGAGAATGTGGATGAATTTCCATTCTCCACTGTACCACAATCTCCATGCGGATAGTCGATTTCCACTTGTGGAGTCGACCTTTAAAAACTTTTGGTTCCTTTACTTTTTCCTTGTGCATTTATATGCTCTGCTCATTTTAAAACCTGAATAAAGATGATTAAGAGGAAATAGAGTGACAAGAGGAAAAGAGGTTGCTATGAGAAGGAAGGTACATAAATTGAGATTAGTACTTTTGTATTTATTTATTTTACATTTTGTTAATCGGAAGGGAAGTCCACTGGATTATAGGTCCATTTTAATGATAGCCGGGGAGACAAACTCAGACATGCATTACATGTATACATACAGTGAAATATTACAAAAGGACAGATGTTCAACTTAATAAGGTAAACATAATACAAAGTTTTCTAGAGTACACATAAATATTTAGAGATTATTTACTGCTAAAGGAGAACACTTACATTTTAGTGGTTCTCATACATTTTTGTAGTACATGGTTGTGTCAAGATATCATCCTTACATTAGTACTTTCCAGTAGGTAGAGACTTATAATCAGTTTCTAAACAGTAAATGAATCAGAGTGATACAGTGAAAGTTTCTTGTAGCTTCCCTGTACTAAGGTTTTCATATTTAGTTGGAATTTGAGTAGGTTTGATCAGGGTTTGTGCAGGGACAAAGCCAATGCATTTTAGGTGTTTTAGGAGATATTTTGATTTGGGTTAAGGAAGAACTGTAGTAAAGTTTTGTAGGAAGTAAGTTCCAGGTTTTACCAACAGAGTTGGAAAATAATGATTCACCAGCTGAATTGTTGGATTTAACAGTTTGTACTAAGCACGTTCTGTTGGAGGAGGCGGAGTGTTTTAGGTTACTGTCGGGGTGATAATATTTTCAGTATGGGTGTACTATCTGGTTGGTAGAGAACTTTGAACAACTTCCACTAATTGGTTATATTGAAGCTGGTATGGTAGTTCTAGCTAGCCTAGCGATTTAAAGGGTTTAAACAGTGATGTGTTCTATATGCTGATCCTGTGGAAATCTGGCAATATTATTGGCAGCTAGTAAGTTTATTGAGGTCATATTTACTTAGGTTTGCAAAGATCTCGTTGGGGTGAGACAAAGAAGGGTTGATAGCAAATGGGTATGGGCAATCACAGTCTGAGCAGATGGGGTTAGGAATAGTTTAATCTTATATAAAGAGCCTAGTTTCTTATTAACTGTTTTAATGGTTCCTCAGTGTGAGCATCAAACTTAATGTTGTTGTCAGTAATTACTCCTAGCAGTTTAGTGCTAGGTTCTAGAATATGGTACCATTGTTGGATGCTGGTGAGAGATGGTAAGGGACCTTGTGAGTGGGGGTGAAGATTAACAGCTTGGTTTTATTTGGGTTTAATAATAGACAGCGACGGTGAGCCAGTTCTCAATTTTGTTGAAGGTGTGTTTTGGGATAAGGATTGTAAGTCTGTGGGGGAGGTGCCAGCACAGATTAGGGATGAGTCATCTGCGTACTGTATACATGTTGCATCTGGATAACTTTATGCAATCATTAATGAAGATGTGAGGAGAATAGGAGGGGCCTAATATATACCCTACCGGGAGACTCCAAGTGTGATTGGTAGAGGGGCGATTAGTTATCTTTCCTTTGTATGGTTTGTTGTCTGCCCTTTAAATAGGGAATAAAACCAGCTAATTGCTAGGTTATCTATGGAGAGTGTTTAGTGTCCCTAAGGTAGCTGGTGGTTTTACCATGTCGAATGCCCAGGAAAGGTCTAGAAAGAGGGCTGAAGAGAGCTTGTTGTTATTACAGTTTTTGATTTATTGTGTGAGAGAAGGAAAAGAAGGCCTGAGGTTGTACTATGGCAGGTCTAAATCCATGCTGGGAGGGGGCTAGGAGATTGTTCAGATTAAGATAGGCTAGGAATTGTTTATTTTACATTTTCCATAATTTTCTTGGCCAGTGACAG
>NC_056735.1:522520635-522628135 GCF_019279795.1 Protopterus annectens | reverse complement strand
TAACATCTGATAAATAAATGCCAAACAAGAGGGGTCCCAGGACAGATCCCTGTGGGACACCACTTGTGACTGGCTTTTAGTCTGACATTGCTCCAGCGATTTTAACTTTATGGGTTCTGTCCTTTAGCCAGTTTGCAACCCATCTAGTGACATAAGGGTTTACGTTTAAGCTGTTGAGCTTATCTATGATGCCTGAGTGGGGTATTGTGTCGAAGGCCTTAGCCAAGTCCAGGTAAGCTGTATGGACTGCTTTGCTCTCATCAATGGCTCTAGTGACTGTTTCAAAAAAGTCAACCAGGTTCAAAAAGCAGGATCTGCCCTTTACAAAGCCGGACTGGGTGGGGTTAAGTGTCTGTAGGTCCCCTATGTCTCTGTTTATGAGTTCCATAATGATTCTTTCCATAGCTTTGCAGACCAGGCTGGTTAAGCTTATGGGGCGGTAGTTGCCAGGGTCTGTAGAGGTACCCCCTTTGTGGAGTGGGACCACTGTTGCTGTACGCCAGTGTTCAGGTACATATCCTGAAGTAAGGCTAAGGTTAAATAGCATTTTTATGTGTGGGTTTAGCTCCTCTTGGAGTTCACATAACACACAACCCGGGATACCATCAGGTCCCATTGATGCTGTGTTTTTAGCTTTGTTTAGGGCGGTTCTCACTTGGACATCTGAGATGACAGGGAGATTACATTCAGATGGGATAAGTATTTCTTCTTTTGGGGGTGAGGGAGGGGAGAAATTTGCACTGAACCTGTCATCCAGAATGTTGGCAATATCTGTGGGTTCAGTGTATTTTTTGTTGTTGTGAACTAACTCTGAGCATATCTGAGGGTTTCTGCCCAGGTTTCTAACATAGCTGAAGAAGGCTTTGTGGTTATCTTTAGTGTCCTTAGCGATTTTTCTCTCAAAGTTGGCCTTGTATGTTTTTATGAGAGAACGTAGTTTTCTGCTAATGTTGATCAGAGATGTCTTCCCTTCATGGGATTTTGCTCTGATGTGCAGTAGCTTCCTTCTTTTGTTATACACTTTGTTAATGGCTGAGGTCCACCAGACATGACGCTTGCCTTTGGTGGAGAGGGACTTGGATTTATTTGGGATTGCATGATCCATGCATTCTTGGAGATGTCCATAGAAAGCATTTGTGAAGGATTCGGCATTGTGGGATGTGGTATCCACTGGCACAGTGGGCTTAAAGGATACCATCTCAGTCTTAAGAAGAGTGAAGTCTGCTTTTGAGAAGTTTTCACTGTGGTCTTTTGTGCTGGGGGTGGAGGTGGGATATGTATATCCAGGGTGATTAGTTTGTGGTCAGATCTCACTAGTGAGGGGTATACTTCCAGTGTGGAGCATTTTGTCCCCATGTTTGTGATGATCAAGTCTAGTATATTATCTCCCCTAGTGGGAGAGGTGACTAGTTGTTCCAGTGCATTTGAATTTATGAATTCCAGGAACCTTTGGGCTAGGGTATTAGGGCTAGAATAATGTACCCAATCTATGTTTGGGTAGTTGAAGTCTCCCAGTATGATGGTATTTTGAGATACATTCATATCCTCCAATGTCTTCAGGAAGGCTGAGTGGGGTTCCTGAGATTGGGAGGGTGGTCTGTAACATGCTACCAGTTGTATAGCAGTTTTGCCTATGGTTAGTTGCACCTGTATGGTCTCTGATGCTTCATGTGTTGCTACTAACCTGGAGGTGTGGGTGTCCTTGATGAATATGGACACTCCCCCTCCCTTTGTTTTTTTGCCCGGGTTTTGGGGCCAAAAAGCATGATACGAGGTATAGCCTGGTAGTGCTGGGGTGCTCTCAGGAGCCTTGAACCAGGTTTCAGTTACTGCACAGATGTCGATGTTCTCCATGCTGAGGAGTGCATCGAGTGCTTGCATCTTGAGATTTAGACTTCTGGCGTTGAGCAGCATTACCCTTAGTTTTTTTCCATTTTTGTTTTTTAAGGAAGTGGGTTTGTCTTTTGAGCCTTGCCTAAAAAAGGCACTATGGGAGTGGCAAGAGCCTTAGCCAATATCTGGAAGCCCAGTAGTGACCGGTGTAAGCCATCCCTTGCGAAGCAGCATGGCTTGTCCAACATGTCATCCCAGGCAGACAGACATTGGATCCCCTTAGAATGACACCAATACTTGAGCCAATTATTAAAGCTGATCATCTTGTCTTTGTATTGTGGTATCATTCTTGGTGAGGGCAAGATGCTGCTCAGGGTCAGGGTCATACCAGCTTGGGCTACATAATTGGAGAGCACCTCTATGTCTCTTTGCATGTAGTCCAGGGAGGAACATCTCAGGTCATTCACACCAGCATGGACAATGACGGAGTCATATTTGTACTTGCTTTGGAGTGACTTGAGTACGTGTGTTATGTGGTGGATCCTAGCTCCTGATAGACAGCTCACAGTCACCCTCTCCTTGTTCAGCCTGGTCAGCGGGACATCAGTGTGTCTGACTATAGAGTCACCTATTACTAGTGTATCAGGCATGGTGTTTGGCCTTAAGGACTGTGATTGGTTGACACACTGATTTATTGAAGTATGTGTTGGATGTGTTTTGTTTTGAGGTGGTGGATTTTTGGATGTCTGCTTTGGGAGCCTCTGTTGTTTTGGTAAGTTTTTTATTAGAGCCTCCAAGTATGTCTTTGTGTTTTTATGTGTTTGGTTTGCAGTTGTGGTCGGTCTATGTGGGACTGGGATTGTTGTGTGTGTGGTTACCATCTCCTCCTGTCTGGACATGCCAGCCCTGAGTTGAGAGAGTTCAGCCTCCAATTTGGCTATACAGTTGCATCTCTCACATGTATTTGTGTTTGTTGGGAGGAGGAGAGGGTTGTCTGTGTACAAGAGACAATTGTAGCATTGTCTCAAGATACCCAGACTGACCAGCTGAACTGGAGAGGACGCCAGTAATCTACCACTCGACATGCTAGAACAGTATAAGGGAGTGCTGTACCTTTAAGGGAAGTGGATATTCACAGGGGTGGTAGGTAGATGTAGTGCTTTACTTAGTACGAGAGTGCTTACTTAGTAGAGAAGTATTGAGAACAAGTGCTAGGCTTATAATATAGTGAGTAGTCTGATTATACTAAGAGTAGAGCTTCTTTAAGGGAAAATTTGAAGAGCAGACTTGGCGGAGCCAGAAAAAGTTTAACCTTGTTTAACTGGCGCTGCGCTATGCGCACAATCGCGCAAAGCCACGCAAACGTGGATTTTAAAGTGAGCTTTCTGGTGAGTGGGATGCGTTTGGCATCATTTTTAAAATATGAGATAATTACGAGAGGGAGTTCAGTGAAATGGAGAGATAGCTGCAAACTGGGAGCAATCACTGATGTCAGCATCTTGCAAGAAGGTCTTATGCAGACTGACTGGTGCCAAAGTCATGGTCTTAAACTTAAAGCAATAAAATGGATTATCATCCCCTTTGGCAAGGGTGATGTGTCTGCAAACTACCACGTCGATAGCAATACCCTAAGCACACAGTCAGTGGTGATAGATCTTTGCTCACAGGTTGACAGCAACCTCAACATCAATCACTATGTTTCCACAGTGGTAAGAAGGGCATTTTAAATTGTTCATCTCATAAGTAAGAGCAATTGCCTCAAGAAAAAAAGAGGTTATAACCCCCCTGTACTTTTGCCTCCTCAGGCCAATAATAGAGTACAATGCTGCCTTTGGTATGTTCCTTTAAAAACACCTGCAGCAATTGTAGAGACCAAAAAGCTTCCTTACAAAGAAAATTCAGGGTCCTCAAGATTTGTCTTATGCAGACAGACTGAACTCATTGTCATTTTATTCTGTGTTGCACAGACTGCTCAGTGGCAACCTGTGCTTTGCATATAGAGCAATCTCCGACTCTGCTTTAATAGAGATGCTGCACATTCACAAGTCAAAATGGCACGAGTCACTAGCTCAAAGGACTTTAACCTGGTATATGACATCAACAGAACCTGCTGGAAAGACAGATTTTTCTCCCAGAGGTTGCCACACCTTTGGATCAAGCTTCCTATTTATGTTAAGCAAAGTTCCTTGTTGGCCCTATTTAAGCATAATTTGGACAACCGGATGAGTAACCAGAAATTCACCCTGTGAGTTCCACCTGTGTCCCCCTTGGTCAGGGGCAATAGGTGCTGATTTTAGTGTCTGCTTGAACCAGATACCATTGGGAATATGGGTTGAACGTTGCTAGACTTGTAAATATCCTGGGCCTATTAACCTTGTAACCTCCTATGACCCTATAGTCCTATGATACAATCTTGTTAATTGAGCCAAATAAGAACATAATTATCTGTCAGTTGTAAGGAAATTCTGATTGAAAAAGATCTAGCATAAACAGCTCCTATAACAGAGCTGTGTGTTAGAGAGAGAAAGGTAAATTCTGAAAATGGTTTGCTAAAGGGTTTGGAATACTAAGACTGCAGTATAGCAATCAAAGATGAAATGCTCTTTACAAAAATATTGTAATATACTTGGTACTGTTCTACTATGACAGGAGAAAGAGAATGCAACATTTATGAAAAGCAAAACACAGATGCTTTCCTGTTTTATCGATTGTCAAGTTAATTGTTTCCCAATTCTTGAGTTCTGTTGTTTTGAAGGAAGCAATATGTTTGCTAAAAACATAAGATCATTAAAGGGATTTTAAGTTTGAAAAGAAAACTGTCCTTTGCAGTCATTCTGTTCAAGACCCAGAAGGTATTAAACTGATACTTATTTAATACTGAGAACTAAATGAATGAAGGAGCAAAATCCTCTGCAATGAGGATTTGATTCTTTCAGATTGTCATGGTGTCCTAAGTAAATCATCTTGGTTCACCATTTCAAGACTCAGATAGACAGTTTTCTTTGCAGCATTGTAATTATTTACTTTGGGCTGGTATAATCAGAAAGCAAAATATGGCTATTGCAGGTTATATGTGAGCTGTTCCAACATTTTCAGAGAAACTGAAACATATACAGCTCTGACATTTTCTAAATGACTTGACAAGCATATGGGGTGGTATTTTTCCTCAAACAGTGCTGTTTAGTACTTATTATGTTAAAAGTCTCCAAGACAGAAAATCACTCAACCACCTCAATGCAGCACAAACCACAAGACACAGAACTCACCTACACAGTGTGCCCCTCAACCTAAGCCCCTAAGGCAAAACAGGTTACCCAATACACTAATCATAGATGACTCGATAGTGAACCACACTGACGTCCCACTCACTAGGTTGAATAAGGAGAAGGTAACAGTCAGCTGTCTATCAGGTGACAGAATCCAACACATAACACATGCACTCAGGTCACTCCACAACAAGTACAAGTATGACTGTCACTGTCCATGTGGGTGTGAATGACTTGAGACACACCTCCCTGGACTACATGAAAAGAGACATGGAGAAACTCTCAGATTATGTGGCCCAGGCAGGTATGACCCTAGCTTTGAGAAGCATCCTACCATCACCCAGAATGATACCACAGTACAAGCAGAAACTGATTGACTTTAACAATTGCCTAAGTTTCTGGTGTAATTTTAAGTGGCTCCAGTATCTGCCTGCTTGGGATGACATGACTGACAAACCTCGATGTTTTGCCAGAGATGTCCTGCATCTGTCAACCCTGGGTTTCAGGATACTGGTTAAGGCTCTTGCCACCCATATAATGCCTTTTTTAGGCAATGTTCCAGAGATCAAATTACCACCATAACAGCTATAAATGAATGCAATCTGTGAGTCATGCTGCTCAGTGCTCGAAGTCTAAATCTCAAGATGCACTTAAACTCCTCAAAATGGAGAACATCGACATTTGTGCTGTAATGGAGACCTGGTTTAAAGCAGCAGAAAGCACCCCTGTGCTACCAGGCTATAACTCATTCCACACCTTTTGGCCCCAGGACATGCACTGATGCTCCAAAGGTGGTGGTGTCTCCATATTCATAAAGGATATGAAAACCTTCAGAATAGTAGCCCAGCATAACACATCTGAGATACTTCAGGTATAACTAACACTGGGTAAGATGGCAATTCAGGTAGTAGCCTGTTATAGGTCCCCAACCATGTCCCAAGACTCTCACTCCATGTTCCTAAGTACGCTGGAAACTATTAGGGTCCAACCCAGCACTCTCATACTAGGTAACTTCAACTACCCCTCCATCAAATGGGAAAACTACTCATGCACCAATACACTGGCCCAACGCTTCCTGGAATTCATCAGTTCCAATGCCTTGGAACAACTCATTCTTACCCTCACTAGAGGAAACAACATCCTTGACCTGGTTATTACTAACATGGGCAACCGTTGCTCTATACCAATAGTCAATTCCTCCCTAGTTAGATCCGACCACAAACTAATCACCATGGAAATCTACATCTCACCCCCACCCCCCGCAAAAGTAATCATCATGAAAAACCTCTCCAAAGCTGACTTTGTGCTCATAAAAACAGAGGTGGCTAACTTAACGGCACCCATGTCAATGGAAAATAGATGCATAACTGCCAAATCATACACCAATGAACTGTGCAACCACGTACATAAATGCATGGAATTAGCCATACCCAACAGAACCAAGATGCTGTCCTCCAGAAAAAGGAGGCCAATCTGGTGGTCCCCTGCCATTAATAAACTCTACAACAGAAGGATGAAACTGTTGCAGAAATAGCTGAATTCCCAAGACTAGAAAATCTCCTTCATTAGCCTCAACAAAAAGTTGAGATCCCTCATCAAAACTTCTAGAGCCAGCTATGAAGGCAGAATTGCGGCAGACACTAAAAACAAACACAAAGTCTTCTATAGTTATATCAAGAATCTGTACAGCAATACCCAGGTTTGCTCTAAGTTACTGCACAATGGTACCTCCTTTACTGAGCCAAAAGATATTGTCAACATACTAGCTGAAAGATTCAGTACCAAGATTACCCCTCTACCCCCAAAGGACCAGTCACAATACTGGAGAAATGCCATGCGCCTAGCATTAATGCAGCACAGGTTAAAACTGCATTGTCCAAGGCCAAGAATACAGCTTCCATGGGACCCAACAATATCTCTTGATATGTTCTACATGCCCTGTTCAATCACAGCCTTACATCAGGCTTTGACACTACCGAATGGTGCACTGCTACAGTCATCCCTTTCCATAAAGGGGGAGTGACTACAGACCCTGGGAATTATTACCCCATTAGCCTGATGAGTCTGAAATGTAAGGCTATAGAGCACATCATCATGGACCTAATTAATAAGGATATAGGGAATCTTCAAACTCTAGATCCCACCCAATTTGTATTTGCGAAAGGTAGATCATGCCTGCTCAACCTGATTGACTTCTTTGAGTCAGTCACCAGAGCTGTGGATGAGGGCATGGCAGTTCATACAGCCTACCTTGATCTGGCCTAGACCTTTGATACCATTCTCCACTCAGGCATTATTGATAAACTCACCAAACTAGGCATCAACCCCTATATCACTAAGTGGGTTGCAAATTGGCTCACAGAGAGAATTCACAGTGTAAAAGTAGCAGACTCCAAGTCAGACTGTCGACCAGTCATGAGTGGAATCCCAAAGGGATCAGTCCTGGGTCCCATCCTGTTTGGCATCTACTTCTCAGACGTCCAGGCCAACACGGAGGGGACCTTTGCTGACTACGTTCACAGACGACTGCAAGCTGGGAACCATTATTAACTCCCCATGTAATGTAGAAATCCTACAGAAAAGCCTCCCTGAGACCAATGACTGGTGTCAAAACCTTGGCCTTAAGCTTAATGACAAAAAATGTGTTGTCATCCCCTTTGGGAAAAATTCAGTTCCCACTAATTACCACATTGATGGGAGCCCACTGAACACTGAAGGCATTATAAGAGATCTGGGGGCACAGGTTGACAGCAAACTCTCCTTCGACCACTGCATTGCCACTGTGGTCAGAAAGTCCTTCTATGTGGTACATCTCATTACCAAGGGTTTTGCATTCAGGAAGAAAGAGGCCATCATCTCTCTTTCTCTCTCTACTCTTCCCTCATTAGGCCAATCATCGAGTATAATGCCTCATTTGGCATGTACCTCACTGAACACATGCAACAGTTGGAAAGGCCATAAAAGTACCTCATGAAGAAGATCCTAGGCCTTAAATACATGTCCTACATAGACAGACTAAAAAAACTCCAGATTTTCTCTCTCATATCGTCTGTTAAGAGGCGATCTCTGCTCGAGTTACAAAGGCATGTCTGACCCAGCTCTGTTAGAAATGCCACATCTAAAGAAATCCCAATCCCTCAGCACCACATGCTCCAGAGACCTCAACCTCATTACCACAATCAACAGAACATGCTGGAGGGACAGGTTCTTCACCCAGAAACTGCCCATGCTCTTGAATAGACTTCCCATACATGTCAAGCAGAGCACCTCGCTGTCCCTCTTCAAAAGAAATCTTGATGAGAAATCCCAATCCCTCAGCACCACATGCTCCAGAGACCTCAACCTCATTACCACAATCAACAGAACATGCTGGAGGGACAGGTTCTTCACCCAGAAACTGCCCATGCAATTGAATAGACTTCCCATACATGTCAAGCATAGCACCTCACTGTCCCTCTTCAAAAGAAATCTTGATGAGTGGAAGGGTAATGGAAAATTCACCCCGGGAATCACTCCAGTGACTCTACTTGATAGAGGCACTGGGAACTAACATCAGGTGGCACGGTGCCAGGGCACTTCTATGGGCTAGGTTTGTAAAGGCACCAGGGCCTAGTACACACCTATGAAACTATGAACCTATGAATAGTTTATATTTTGAAAAAGTGATGAAAAATAATAACAAATGATCAAGACATGGGTCTAGAAGCTAGGAAATGAGGAAGACAGTAAAGCTGGTTATTGGAAAGGGACAGAAAAGCAGGACAGGGCTGAACTAATGGACCAACAGCAAATGCACTTGTGATATAAAATAAATAATGGAACTGAAAAGAACTAATGCAGACAATCATGATGGATGAATGGACAGCTGCAGAAAATGGAAATTATGGACTACGTAACACAAATATAATGCAATGTCATGACATTTAAAATGATGGCATAAATGACAGGGGAAAAGGAGAAAGAATAGCATAAAACAAGGCTGAAGTTGGTGGGAGCTGTGAGCATACCTCTCAACTGTCCATATTTTCACAGAATGTCCAGATTTTTGCCTCATATTTTTGGTATGCTCCTCATAAAATATGTGTTTTCTAGCAAATCACTGAAGACTGAAGTAATTAAATAATGACACACATTTCAGTTTCAGACTTAATACCCTTTGTAAAATGAAAGTTAACACAAAACCTGTCACTCCATCTATGTGCTATTTTTCAAAGAGCAATATCCAAAATCTGTCTGTATTTTTGGGTGTTTGTCACCCCACAATTTTTGGCTTTGTCTCAGTTTCTTGCTTTAAGAAATTGAGAGGTATAGCTATGAGAGAACTGTGAGTTAGTTAACTGATTTAAACTATTTGTCCTGAAACTATTTTATTGTCATGTCTTTACTTCTGATGCTTTGTTTCTTCTGCTGCTATGATTTACAATTTGACCTGTAAATGTACGGACTGGAGGAAAGTGTGCATATCCCATTCCAGTCTGTGTACTGTTTAACAAGAATTGATACACTTTAAGTCGGGTAGTGCACTTGACACACTCCCTTGACTTGTTTTAAGTGACACTGTGCACAATCACCAGTGATGTAGTGTTTATATTCCTTAGATCAACACAAAAAGCAAGATATGATTTGCACATCTTATTGCTACATGTCCAGTGTGATGAGCAGGAAGAGTGATAGAATGTTGTGAACTCTGTAAAAATCTATACTTCTAAGTAATTATTTCAAATGTCAGGACCTGCTAAAGCAACTCCCAAGACATGGAAACTAATGGCACATATACAAAGTATGAGATGGCCATTTATCTGAATATTCCCTTTTCTCCAAGGTATAACAATCTCAGAATTAATATTAATAGATATATATATATATATATATATATATATATATATATATATATATATATATATAGGTTCTGTTCAGAAGCTTGAACTACTGAAATCTCAAATTTAAGTATTTCAAGCCCAAGAAGCCGAATCCACATAATAGTGAAAGTTTAGAAGTGCGAAATTCAAAAACTCAAATACCAGTGGTTTTGAATTTCACGCTTCTGAAGTTCCGCTATGGTTTTGTATTCAGGTAAGTGTGTGTGTGTTAAGGGGTTTGGATAGGGGCTGTGGTGTTTGTCAGTGTGTTTTGTTTCTGTGATATGAGTGTGCGAAGAGAAAGTAGCATGTGTGGTGGTATTTTGTGTGTGTTTGTATGTAGTGCGACCTAGGGTTACCACCTGTCCCACTTTGCGAGGTTCAGTCCCTCTTTGGGCAGTTGTGTCCTGACAAAAAATTGTAAAAATGGCATATGTCCTGAGATTTTAGGACAAAATTATTTCTTATATTTTATGTAATAGTTGCTTAAAACAGTTATTATGTATCAGAAATACCTAAATGTTTTAAGACACAGAATTAGCAACTAAAATGCTACAAGAATAAGCTTTTATTTAGGCAAAAAAGTTAAGTTCTGTCCTTTGTACTGGCCGTGGGTATTTGTCGGCCTGTAAAATCTGATGTCTGTACCAAAAATGTACCACTTTGGCCATTTGAAAAGGTGGCAACCCTAGTGCGACCTCGGAGTGAGTATTTAAGTAGAGGGGGTGGTAATAGAGTGATTGTGTGTGTTTGTGTGGTGGATGGTGTGTGTGTGTGTGTGTGTGCGTGTACGTGTGTGTGTGTATGTATTAACACCGCGAAATTCAAAACTTACGGTATTCAAGGTTTTGAATTTCACAGTTTTTAGTTTTCGTTGTTTTGTGGATTCCACTTCTTGGGCTGGAGATACCGAAATTCAAGATTTCAGTATTTCGAGCTTCTGAAGTGAATCTATATATATATATATATATATATATATATATATATATATATATATATATATATATATATATATATATATAAAACAAAAACAAACCCAACTGCAGCAACCAAAAGAAACTGTAAAACTGTAAAATTCCCCAAAGCAGGCAAAAGACAGCTCAATATACAGCTAAATAGAAAAACCTGATGAACCAGCAAATAATCGTGCCAAAAAAACTTTATTGCAGAGAAAGAAAGCTAGCGCTTTCACGGTAATACCATACCGCTTCTTCAGACAAACATGAATGGGAACAGAATAACTTGTATGCAAATGACATCATCTCAAACAGCTTAACAGCCAATGGAACAAACATTCATGCAGCCACATTCTCAGCTCAAAGGCAATTAAAGTAAATAATATTTACTAGCATAAAATCTGATAAAAAATACAAAATAATAATAAAAACATTAGCACAAATAAATAAAACATAAAAGATATTCATAAATATGTAAACAAACAACAATAAACACCCTACAGCCATTTATTCCTTAATACAGGCTTAATGGGGACATGATCATTGAACTCCATAGCTAAGTGTGCCCCCAACCTCAAGATCTGCTCTAACTCGACCACCTCAGTACGAGTCACTATATCACCACCTTGCAGACCTGGGCAGATCACACATAATACCTGGAAGACAAAGTTGTGTTCAGGGCGAGTAGACAAAACATGTTTTGCTAAGGCACTAAAATCATTTTGCTTCTTCATACAATACACATGGTCCCTAATTCTTTCTTTTAAGCTCCTGTTCATCTTACCAATGTAGAATTTATAACAGAACTGACAATGTGCTAAATAAACCACATTCCTGGTAGAGCAATCAGCAGATGCCCTCAACTTCCACAAGTATCCTGTAACAAGGTGCCTAAAGAACCTAAACTCATCTATAAACTGACAAAAATTGCATTTATGACATTTAGATGTACCCCATCAAAACTTGGGATCCAGACATTAACATGCCTAGGAAAACATAACTGTTGCCTTAAATTACTGTGGTTCTTATATACAAATCTAGGGCCATCTGCTAATATATCAGAACATCTGCTGTCAGTCTGTAAAATATGCCAGTTCCTGGTATCTTTCACCATATTTACACCATGGGAAAATTTCAAAATAATGGGAGGACAACAATACCTACAAGGTGATCTGATTGATTGCCTATACAGAGCAGAAAAAAAATACGGACACGCTCTACTCTCACGCTCGTTGGTTATTCTGGCACAAGCTTGATTAACTTCAACTTGGGTGTAACCCCTGATGGCAAACTCTTTCTTCAAATCTGACAAACTTCTGTCAAAGACAGAAGTAGTACATGACAATCTCGAGACCCTGAAGGCTTGACCTCTCACAATGTTCCCAAATATATGTTGTGGATTCATACTCCGCCTATGGAGATATGACGGTCTATAACAGATCTTCCTATACATCCTAGTCAGCATTTTGCCATTCTCCAGCTGCATGTTCACATCCAAGATATCAACAGTGACCTGGGAAAAAGTGAGGGTGAATTTCAAAAAATTACTACTATGATTTAAAGAATGAAAAAACAAGTCAAGCTCTTGCTTGTTGCCTTTCCAACCAATAAACATATCATCAACAAAATGTCTATATATGGCAATATGACCTATATGTTGTCCCAATACATGATGGAATTCCTATTCTGACATCACCAAATTGGCATAAGAATTAGCGCAGCTGGTCCCATTAGCCACGCCAGATTGTTGCCACTAA
This sequence comes from Protopterus annectens, assembly GCF_019279795.1. Classification (NCBI taxonomy): domain Eukaryota; kingdom Metazoa; phylum Chordata; order Ceratodontiformes; family Protopteridae; genus Protopterus; species Protopterus annectens. Next base: position 522,615,464 of record NC_056735.1, on the reverse strand, counting down.
CATTTATCCTGAAACATAAAGATATTATGTTCAAGGACCAGCTCTAGAAGCATGAACAAGAAGTCAATATGCTTCATGTCAAACTTATTACTCCAAGCCAAAACTGTCCTGACCATACTAATGCCTTCCTGGTTAGGAATGCACGTAAACAGGGCTATAATGTCTATCATTACTAAAAATTGAATATCCGACAGATCTCCCTCACTGGTCACATTATATAAATCTCTCAAAAAGTTTTCAGTATCGTTCAATACAACTTCACTCATATCAAGAGCTATTCAAAGTTATTTGTCCAAATAAATGGACATAGCCTGAGTCAACCAACCACTCACAGCTACAATCGGTCTAAACTGTGGGAGTGTAGGGTATTTGTGGATCTTGGGTAAGCCATGAATCCCAGGAACAACAGGAAATTCAGTAAAAAAAATAATCAAATAGTTCCTTGGTAAGTAGACCTAGATTAAAGCATTAAAGTAAGCAATTATCTATTCTATTCTTCATCACACCCACAATATCAGCTTCCACACTAATATATTTATTAGTATCAGACAACATCTGATTCATCATATCATAATAATATCCAGAATCTAAAATCACTACACAGCCGCCTTTGTCAGCCGGGCGGATAGCTAAATTTTTATTTTTAATCAAACATTCAAGGCTTGTTGTTCAAATCTAGTCCGATTATTACAACTTGTCATCTGTATTCTATCAGTGACTTTATATATTTCTTTCTCACAAACTGTAAGGAAGACATTAAGTGCTGGTGTAAAAGCTGATGTAAAAACACTGGGTTTCCTAAAAGCCTTAAATCCGGTATCCTGGCTCTCAGAAATATTAGGTCCATCATCAAAAAACATACGTAAAGATAAATTACGTGCAAACAAATGTAAATTAATCATACAGCCAACAAAATCCACTTTAGCTGCGGGTATAAACGATAACCCTTTTGACAATACTGACAATTCATGCTGTGTTAAAACATGTCTGGAAATATTCCAAACTAAGTTGCAACTCCCATCCCCCACATCTTTTTCAGGGAGTGGTTCTGTTGGACAGAGTGGGGTTCTTTGCGTTTCTGTCCTTTCTGTGTTTCTTTGTCAAAAGAGTATTTCCTCCCCATACGAATAGGGGCAGAATCAGAAAATCCAGCTGGGACTGTGGGGGCAGTATCTTCCTTCTGACCACTGGACCCAAGTCATTGTGGGTAGCTGGTTCAATATTTTTGGTAACACCAGGACAGTCCATCATTGATGTGGAATACACCGAACTCTGAGGCTCCGGTGAAGTCACTTCAGTGCATAAATTCCCACCCATGATCATGGTATCAGGGGGCTCAACAATCACCCCCTGCACAGGGGCTGAAACTGAAGTGGATGATGCCAAAATCTGCTTCTTTGCTCCCTCAGTAGGAACAAAAGAATCTCTATTATCAGTATGATTAGCAGTATGCTGTGTTCTATGTTATGCAAAGACGTGCTGGTTATGAAAATCATTGATGGAGGGACAAGGATCAGACAGTTCAACTATTAGTTGTAATAATAACAAAGGAGCTTGCAAGTCACATATGTGTATTCTGGTACAGAACATGCAAAAAAGTATTTTGTTTGATATGTTAAAAATGTAGATGTGTTCTAATGTGGAGTCATATTGAGAAAAAGGAGGGGATATTTATTTACATCTGGTAAGAATGCAAATATACAAGATTATTATTTTATAAATTATTTTAAATCTCTATCCAATCCTTTACACATTCACATGCGTGATACCTCTTCATCAAAAGACATGCCTGGGGAATCCATAAACTCCATATAGGCTTAGTGTAAAGCTTACATGAAGTTCAAGTATTGCATGGTGAGCTTCAGTGCTAATTACATATGCAAGCTACTCACCTCATTTAAACATAAACAAGCTCGGTTTTATGGCTAGCAAAAGTGTTGCTGGCCAGGAAATGTGTATAGCAACATAGACAGCAGCAGTCATGTATACCTACAGGCAAACTAGGTCTGTGAGATTGTGCAGAATGCCACAATGATTGCCAGAGTTATTCATAAAGCAATGTATATAGTTCCAGCACATGACATGAAAGTGTATACAGTGCAGAGTATTATGGAAACCCATGGCAGGCATACATAGGAAAAGTTGTATAAATGATCAGTAAGGGCACATAGACTGCACTGTAAATAAATAATCAGGGGAAGTGTGTATATTAAAAAGGGATACACAGATGAATTTTAGAAATGAACACGGAATGAGGAGAGTTGAAACATGGTAATGTACAGCAGATGAGAGCATGTCAATGAAGACAGTTGTAAATGTAAAAACAACAGCAGGTAATGATAAATCCGGTGGAATTCCAAGTAATCCAAGAGCAAAATAGCAGAAAACCCAGGAATCAAGGCAGGATACAATGACTCAGCTTTAATGAGATACTTTAAAATACTAAAACGCTTTAAAACATTAAATATATAGAGACATTAAAGCCAGGAGGAATGTGTGCTCTCAAACAAAAAAATCTACTGATATTCCCTCTTTTCAGCAGCATGTACTACACTCTCACCTCTCAGGGACTCATGAATAATTAAAACAAAGAACTTAAAATCATATCCATCTCCACTCTCTTCTTGATGCTTATAAGGTGCATTTGTGGGTATCTTCCTTTTAATTTCAGATACATTGCTACCAATATGCTTCTTAAGTGTCTGATTTGTTTTGCAAACATAAGCATTACATTGGTCACAAGTTGCAAATGTACTAAATTTTTCGATTCACAGTTGTCATATACATTTACTATAAATTATTTTCCATATAAGGGATGTTTGAATGTCTTACTCATATTAATATATTTGCAAAACACACATTGATCACATCTATAGATGCATTTTTTAACTGTCTTCATATGTAAAAAAATGTGATTGTTCTTTGTAACACAGGAGCTGTTTCAGATTGGCACTACATTTATCTCCAAAGTTGGGATGTGATGAAATCACACTCCTCTGCTCTAGAATATCTTTATTATATTATTATATATATATTATATAATATATTATTTGGAGATAAGGGGCACTGCTATGGGGGCTCCCTCTTATGCTGATTTGTACATGGGGGAGTTTGAAAAGTGGTTTGTGTATAACCTAATTTTACAAGGAGAAGGTGATGTTATATAGGCGATACATCGACAATTTAATTTTCATATGCAAGGGACCTCTATCTGAGTTTGAGAAATTTGTGGCGGACTTGAATTCTAACAATCATGGTTTACAGTTTTGTTGTCACACAGACTTCAGTACCATTAGTTTTCTGGATGTCCATTTTTTTGTGAATGAGATGGGAATTATTCAATATGTTCCATTTAGGAAGAGTACTGCTGTGAATAATTTTTTGCATGCTTCCAGCATGCAACCTGAACATCTCATTAAGTCATTGCCTTATGGTGAGTTTAGAAGAGTATGAATGAATACTTCTGAGATGGCTTCTAAAGAGAAATCTCTGGCTGTATTAGAGGAGATATTATTGGCCAGAGGGTATTCTAGATCTATTCTTACTGAAGCAAAGAATAAATTGTTGAATAATGTAATAAGTAGGGAAAAATTGCATGAGAGTAATACGTTTGGGCATTTTATTTATTTATTTATTTACATTTGTTGACCAGGAGTGTCTGGGGCAGCCATGGTGGTGCAGCGGTTAACTTTGCCACCTCACAGCAAGAGGTTCTCCGGTTCGATCCTCGGCTGGGGTGCCTTCTGTGCGGGGTCTGCATGTCCTCCCTGTGGTTGCGTGGGTTTGCTCCGGTTTCCTCCCACATCCCAAAGACATGCAGTAGGTGGATTGGACACTCTAAATTGGCCCTAGGTGTGATTGTGTGCGTGTGTGTGCCTTCTGTGGAAGGTTGGGTGCCGGGCTGGCAACTCGACACCGTAAAACTCCACTGCCAATCATGAGCAGACAGATGATCCGCTGTGGCGACCCCTAACCGGAAAAAGCCGAAAGAAGAAGAAGAAGTTGACCGGGAGTGTCCGACTGGACCTAGGTCCATTTTCAGCGGAGGCCCAGGGAGAAAATCTCCACAGTTAAAATATACAGACAGTGATTACATTGGATTTAAATTTTACATAGCAATTAACAATTTGATCAACATAGCAATTAACAATTACAAACATAGTTACAGATGAAGAACATAGAACATCAGTAGACAACTAGAATCTTTATCATCTACGAAGTACATAACAGACATTAACAATTGTTACAATAAGAAGTTCCTCCTGTATAATAAGTAGTTAGGCTTGTGAGCATCTGAGCTTGCTATAATCAAGGTAGTTAATGGGGTGGAAAGAAAGGTAGTAAAATCAATTTACTTCAAGAGAGGAGGGGACAAAAAATAAAATATTTGATGTTACTAGGTTTAGTCCCTTTTCAGACACAGTCAGACACGTGGTTGCAAGGTTATGGCCAATGATAACAGCTGATGATAAACTCAGCACTTTATTTCCACAATATGTGGCTTTCTCTTTTGGTAGATTTTTAAATCTAAAAGAATTGTTGAACTACCCAGTTTCCAGTTGGACCCAGAATAGATCATTAGGTTTTTTTCCTTGTGGGAGATGCAGTGTGTGCCATAGAATCAGAAATTGATCTAATACTATGATCAATGGGCACAGATTTGACTCTCAAGTAAAGTTTAATTGTCAGTCGTGGTGTTATATGTATTCTAGGTTGTGGGTGTGATGATGTTAGATGGTATATAGGTCAGACCAAAAGAAAAGTTAAGATTAGAATTTTGGAAAATTTGGGAAATATTAGAAGGGTTAATATAGGCTTCAGTCCAGTGGGAGAACATTTTATTGAAGCCCATCTGGGAATCTTTGATTCCCTGTTTTTTAGTGTAGTAGCCCAACCATCTGGTAATTGTGGTAGTGGTATTCTATTTGCTAATAAGTTAAATCAGCTGGAGACTACTCTCATTTATAATTTTGGAACCTTGGTTCCACATGGATTAAATCAGGAGGTGTTACATTTCTGAAGAAATTTCATTGACAATATATATATATATATATATATATATATATATATATATATATATATATATATATATATATATATATATATATATATATATATATATATATATATATATATATATACATATATATATATATATATATATGTGTGTGTGTATGTGTATATATTTTTATATGAGTAAATACACACATTATGAAAGGGTGTTGTTGCATCTTTTATGTAAATTTAGCTGAATTTTTTGATGATGTTGTTGCTGTAGAATTCATTGTAATTTTTTTGTAATTTTGCTGCTGCTAAAGTTCTATGGGAAATGTAGTAGTTTTTAATGACTAAGGGATGTGTTTCTGTATAATGTGCACTGGTCACTTTAAAAGTGGAATGTATAGACACATTTTGAACACAATTGTTAAGTATATTTTAGCTTTAGAATTTGATATGGTCATATCCCTTGAAGGCGAAATGCCGAAGTACCATCATTAAAGCTGCTTGGTACTCCAAATCTGTGTACTCCTTTTGAATTTATTAGGTTTCAGTACAGGTTTGGCCAGAAAATTCCAAAACCTATTAGAATACAGCCACAGAAATTACTCTACATGGAAACAATGTTAGGGCTGCTGTTGCTCTTGTAAATGTGTATGTGCATCAGGCCCAAGTCTACATTGCTGCTGCTGCCACTAATAGATCCCAGCCAAGAAGGAGAAGGGTGTTTAGACCCTGTTTAACTTTTCATGGTCTGCATGAGGTGGAAACTGTAGAGTGCTAGAAGGTGGATAGAGACACACTACAAGAACTCTGCAACCTATATTGTCCTCAACTGAGATAAGGGCAAGGTGAGGGGAACCAATACCTGTGGAGACTAAAGTACATGTAGCACTTAAAACATTAGATACAGGAGACTTGCAGGGACCAACAGAGAATATGTCCATGGTGTTGCTGGCATCTGCATCTAGGATCCTACATCAATTTGGCACAGCGGTAGCATTGTCGCCTCACAGCAAGAGGTTCTCCAGTTTGATTCTCAGCTGGGGTGCCACCTGTGTGGAGTCTGCATGCCCTCCCTGCGTTCATGTGGGTTTCCTTCTGGTGCTCCAGTTTCTCCCACGTTACAAAGATATGCATGTGGAGCCTTTCTTCCTGGGCCTCCGCTGAAAAAGTGCTTCATTCCAAGTCGGATTTTCCCGGTTAACAAATGATAAATAAAAAATAAAATTCCTGAATGCTATGTCACAACATGCCAGTGACTACATATATTTCCCCTGCATACCAGAGGACAGAGCTGTAACTATGCAAAATTTCTACCCTACAGCATAGGAGCCTTCCAGAGACCAACCAAAAATATGCTGGGGGTGTTGCAGGCATCTGCATCTAGGATACTACATCAGTTCCTGAAAGCTATGCTACAGCATGCCAGTGACTACACACATTATCCCTATATCCCTGAGAACAGGGTTACAACTATGCAAGATTCATACCCTGCAGCACAATTCCCTGAAGTGTTGGATGCCATATACTGCACACACATTGAAATTAAAGCACCACCCAGGCAACAGGGAAAAGTATGCATAAATAAAAAGGGCTTCCACTCCATTAGCTGCCAGGTCATGTGTAATGCTAAGGGAATAATCCTGAATGCGTGCACTGTCAACTGAGGCAGTTACCATGACTCCCATATCTGATACAACTTTCAACTATATCTGAGGTTTTCTAGGGGGATATCCTACAAGGTCATTTACTGGGGGAAGCAGTATATGTACCCAAGCTGTGACTGATGACACTCATCAGAAATGCACACACACCCACCAAAGACACTATATTGAGGCATACAGTCTAACAAGAAATATCATAGAGCGTGCGTTTAGGCTAGTGAAGCCAAGGTTCCAGTGCCTAGAAACATCAGGGGGAGCCCTGCAGTACATTCCCCATACATGTGCAGAGCTTTTCACTGTCTGTGCTATCCTTCACAATATCATCCTGAGAAAACAGTTTTAGCAGGATCACCAAGGGAAAGGAGAACACATCCAGCCACCACTGGAAAGGTCACCACAGCCACATGCAGGTGAGGAGTCAAAGGGGGAACCACCGACCATTGTGTGTGTGTGTGTGTGTGTGTGTGTGTGTGTATGTAGGAGTACACAATATACCCGCCTAGCCAAGAGCCAATGGATAGCACACATGCTCACCACCTAAGGGGGTAAACTGACATCCTATGCATGTGAATGCAATAAAATGGTCATCAGGCAATGCTCACAACTTTTACTTATCTATGTAATGGTTGTGTACTGCTAGCATCACACAGTCATCCCCAAATTAAAACACTTGTAACTTCTGGACTATTAAGGTAAGTGTTGAACTTGGAATAGGAAAATAAATGGTTAATAATATAAATGAATAGCAGATCCTTGCATAATATTACTTGATAATGTAATTAAGTAGTAGGTGGGTGATTTTTACAGCAAATACATCAATATGTGACTGCAATGACTTATATCAATAGATGTGTTCACTATCAACTAATAGGCATCATGCATCAAAGATGCACATAGCACAAAAACATGTAAGAAAACAGTACAATTTTAAAAAGAGCATCACAAACATATATTATATATAGGGTCTACTTTAGATTGACAAAAATTCAAAATGCTGAACGCTGACATGAGCGTAAATGCAGGAAGTTGATGTTTATTTTTTTGAAGCACAGTACAGTGAGGATTGGAATATTTGCCCTTTCCGCACTGTATTGCAATCTCACAGCTGAAATATATATTTAGCAGGGGGTGTGGGGTGCACAGCCCCCCACAATAGCAATTTCGAATTTCTGTATTTACGCTCATGTGAGCGTTCGACATTTTGATTTTTCGCGTATATTATATATATATTAAGCACTCAATCAGCTATGCACACTGGGCATCAGACAAAAAATGTATATATCCCTGAATTGAAAAGATAGAAAATCAAGGATATGGCACAGTTATCATCATTTCCTTAGGGTGTTGTTTGGAGGGGGAGAGGGCAGGAGGCCAAGCATGACACAAAATGTAATGAGTGCATGTGAGTAAGACAGACAGAAAAAAGCCATTGAGACAGAATAAGCTGTAAGTCTGATAAATGACCCACATAACTCTTGTGTGTGTGTGTGTGTGTGTGTGTGTGTGTGTGTGTGTGTGTGTGTGTGTGTGTGTGTGTGTGTGTGTATGTGTGTTGACTGGGCCGTCAAGTTTAAAAGTGTGCATGAGCATCTGCAAGAACACAGCCAAGCTCTACATCCTGGTATGTTGGACAGGTGTGAACCACGTGTTGCATTGGCATGTGCTGCTTCCTGAATATGACTGATGTCTGCTGGATGAGCTCTCCTCACTAGTATGACCAGGACCATGACTCCATGGACTACCATGTCTGGGTCACTGATGGAGCAGGTGAAATAGCATCACTACAGGAGTATGATTGGACAAGGGCACACTGGCTAACATCAGATAATACTGCTGACTTACATCCACGTGGATGCTGTCCCCCTCCCTGCAGATGCTCCATTACAGATACTGCCTGTTCCAGTGTGTCATTCATCCAATCCATTGAATTGGCCACATGGTGGAGGCAGTCATGCATGTCAGGCTGTGCCACATCTACAAACTTAAGCATTCATTGCTGTCAATGGTGGCTCTGTAGCAGGCACCCCATAGCCAGCTGCTCACAGGCAACTTTAGCTGCTATCCTCTGGGATGATAAAATAATTTCAGTGGCCCTATGACACACTTGATGATAAGTCTTGCTGTACCCCCAATAGCGATCACATCATTGACTATCTGGTTCCAAATCTGCATTCTGTAAGCCATATCCCCACATCCTCTCTCAAGTAGAAAGGCACTGTGGCACCCGAATGCCACAGTATCACTGAATGGTGGGCTACGTGGATTTGTGTGCTTGGGTGTCCTATGCTACAGAAAACAGGAATTTCTGTTCATATACATATATATATTTTCAACATTAAGCACTGGAGACACACATTTCAGTTATTAAAATTGAAGGTTATGTGGTTGAACCATATCACACTCACATGCAAATCAATGTTTGGTCCAAAAAAGGAATACCATTTTAGTAATGTATTGTTGACCACAGAAATAACAGGATAACTGCACAATTTCAAGAGAAACCTCTTTAAACACATTTTTTGTTGCAGAACACAAATGATACTCGCCTCCTCCACCCCACAAAAAACAAACAAATGAAAAGTTTGTACAAACCAAATAATACCACATAGTTTAATTGTTATATATAATTTCAATACAATTCTCACAAAATGTGTAGACATTTTCAACAGAAAAATCAATTTTATATGATTGCCAGTCACCTCTCACTGTGCAAAGCATTCCCTTGAAGTGCCTATGGGCCATCTTAGAAGCATCACACCCCTGTGTCATTTGTAATATAGTGCATTACATTTCCCTTAAATAACATAAGAACATTGCAAAATAACCAGTTTTAACAGTAACACTTGGGCTGTCTGTCCGAGAAAAAAAATGCCTGCACAAAATGCCAGTGCCAACAATGAACTATAAGAAATGCATACAGACAGTTAGATTTTCTAATGCATGTGTATAAACATTTTCTTTGTAACATGTTAACAAATCTATAATGTATTTGAAAAATACAATCATACCTTAGCAAGATCAGAAGCCTCCTCTGCAGATAAATCAAAAGGAATAGCAATCATCTATGTTCTCCAAATACACAAGTCTGCTCACCTTCAAGTTTCCTAGCTACACGGTTACCTTTTTATAGTATAGATTCAGGCCTCTGAGCATAGTGAAGATGCAAATGAGGTGTTAATTCATTAGAATTATTGATTCCCAAACTTTTGACTTTGTGTAGCAGATATAAACAAAGTGTAGGCACTGCCTCAGTGTTAGTTGTTAATGAATTGCAAATGTGAATGATTAGTATGAGGAAGAAGGAAGACACAACAGCTATTCAGACTAGCTTACCTGCACAGGGTGTGTTACCTAGGATGCACTTACGAAGTGTAGAAGTAAATGTAGCAAACTTTTAAATGGAAGTGAACAGGACACAGCTGTCATTTTTGTTCAATAATAACATTTTATCATACATTTAAAGGACACTGATGCAAAATGCTATATATATTGCATGTCTGATAGTAAACAGATCTGCATTGATGCAGACAGTTTTTTAGCTGTTTGTGTGATCAATCATTGCTATAAATTTGTAAGCAAATTGCATGAACAAATGACAATGTACATGTGTATATGTTTTGTTAATACTATGGAGAAAATTCGACTGGCTTGTATGCACAATGATTTGCTTTCTTGCTGTAAAGTTGTTTTTGTAGCAAAGAGAGATAAGACACTTCTAATGTGTTTGGTAGGTTCATTAGTGTGATAGTTCAAATCCAGAGTTGTGTAAAAATATCTAAGGTATGTTAAAATTTATTTTGTAATGTTTATTTTTTAAATATTAATATTTGGGTGACGTGGCTTAGCTCAATTATGATGAATGAAATTAATAAATATATTAGAATTAATGGAAGCTGCTTCTATGATAAGGACAGAATAAATTACAGCTGTAAGTCAAACATGCTTGTGTGTAGCACACCTGGTAAACATGATGAAGCACAAAACACCTGGGATATGTTGATCATCATTCAAGTCCCACATTTATCTTTAATGATGAAAAATAAGAAACACTTTTTACAAGAACAATACATGTTGATCTTTGCCTGTCTCTTATGTCTCTCGTTCACTTCTGCACAAACAGGACATAATGCCCCAGACAACAAGCAGACATTGTTAATGTCAGAAAAGATACATTGTATTAGCAGGTTTGAGCTTGTATAGTATTTGAATGGGAGAACATTTGGGAACATCACTTTTTGACAATGGATTTTCATTTTTGATTGGTGGAAAAAGGCAATCGAGATCTATGATTGGTTCAATTTTCTGATTGGTGAAGAAAAGCAACTAAGGTCTAGAATTGGCTTGTTTTTAGTGTATAATGATCGGGCATGATTACCAGGAAATGTTTCTTTTTTGAGATTGTTGGAACTAATTTAAATATTGTATTTCATTGGATGCATGTGCTTTGAAAGGCAGTTGATTTATTGTGTGTATATTTTGGTGCAAACCCTGGGTAGTATTTAAATGGTATGGAAACAGTTTGTAAAAAGATTCTAAGGAAGTTCTACAGTGAATATATTAAACAACAAAAGCACTTAATCTTAGAAGGATTCTTGCTGTTTGTCTTTTAGAACTTGTTATTCTGTTTTGTTTCTATTTTTTTATGCTGTTTTTGTTTTGATTGAATTTTTACCAGCCTTAGCATGCCAGGATAGTCCTTTTTACAGGACACACTTGTCAATTTATGAACACACTCAATTCCAGATGATTTGGTGGGCTAAACGCTAAAATTTTCTTCAGCAATGTCACATATTTCAAGCATCCTGGAACAATTTGCTGGAAGATCTGCACCTTTCCATCCATATGGAATTGCCACTTTCAGCAATGTGTATTCATTGATTAATGATTGTAATTTCATGACCAACAAGTTGACCAATATACAGAATATTTTTGATTTCATTTCTAAGACTGTAAGTAACTTTTTTCCATTTTAAATGCTTCTTCTAACAATATTCTTAGCCAGTCAGCCACACAGTTGGATGATTTTAACATCTGTAAAAGAGACATTTTCAAATTAGAAAATCTTGTGACCAAATACAAATCTTTAGAATATGAAAATTTTTATCTGGAAAAATGTGTTAAACTCAAGCCATTTGGTTTGCCAATTTCAAAATTTCCAATTGGTGTTGTTTACAATAGTTGTTTGTTCAAATATTTGGTCACTTTATTCAATGAGAGTGGCTTAAAAGTATTGAGTTTGCTTATAATTGACTATTCTCATAAAGTTAGACAACTCAAGGAAGAAATAAGGGTGTTGGACAGTAATATAAAATCCCATCAAAAATGTTCCCACTTTCAATCATTATATAGTGGAATTGCTGTAAAGTGGAACGACATGTAGCCACTATTTTCAATGGGAAAAGAGGTAAGCTTCAAAGGGATTTAAAGACATAGCATAATGGTTCTGTTTATGCCATCAACCAGTTGGTGGCTAAAAATAACACTTCACCACCAGCTTTGGACAAAATTGATGTGGGGGTCAACAACAACAATGTTACCAACATCATTTTGAATAAAAATCAGTCACATGGAATACAAGAAACCCTCAATACATCTATGGATTTTCTGCCTATTTTGTCTCTGGTCCCCCACTTGACAAATATTCTGCACAACTCCCGAACCCCAAAGTGGCACCAAAGAGAGAAATTCAAATGCAAAGGGAGTGGCAAAGGGAGACATTGATGGAAAAATTAAATTCAAATATTGAAATATCAAATTCAGATTTTGGTCCAGTGGTCTTGAATCTTAGTTCCGCAACATTGTGTCCCAAGCATTTTAAAATACTAGAGATAGGACTGTCTTTTATTCCCACACAATCTGCAAGTCTGACTGATACCATTGTCGATTTTAGACTGTACTTGATAAAACTAAATTTAAGCTACATCTGACATGGTATTCCACAGTATTAAGAAGACTTGAGGAAACCACATAAAAGAGATACTTACAATCCAGGTTTACATAACACATTGCAAGTTTTTCAAGATTATGTTGAGTCTGATTTAAGGAACAAAGTGGGCAAAAAGTCCAGGATGTACAATTTGAGTGGTTCTGAGATAAATGCCCTTATTAATTTGTCATCTAATAGAGACATTCATAACATGAGTGTGGATACAGGTGGGACTTCAGTGATCATGGACAGCAGTACATATAATAAAACAATGGAACAGTTGCTATCTGACACTCATTGTTATGAAAAGAAACTAATAAAATTCAAGTACTGAAATGTTTTTCCATGATAGACAGCACTTTTTTTTTTTCCAAAAACATTTCTATTTTGTTTTCATTATAAACATATGCAAATGTACATATAACAAATACAATAAAACAATAACAAAACTATTTACAATATTTACATTCATCCATGATAAACAATCATTTTATCCATGAGAAGTTAACAGTATTTGTTCAAAAGGTTTTCCAGTTTTTGTCATGCTATTTTTTATGAGTAATGTTATGAGTTCTATAACAAATGGTTTGCAGTTCATTTTTACAAACAACCTTTGCTAAATTAATAAATTCTTTAAACATCAAGTCTTGTTTACTTTTCCAGTTCAAAGTAATAACTTCTGCTGGCAATTGCAAGAATTGACCAGAGTAACTGAATCTGAAATTTAGGTATTACATTAGGTATAGGAACACTGAATAGGATTAATAAATTAGAAATATGACAGTTATCAGTCCATAAAGTCTTTAAAAATATCTGAAGTCTTTCCAGTATTGAACAACATTTTTACATTCAATGAACATATGAACCCAGTTGGACTCTAGTAATTCATCGCATTTCCAACATTTACTTTCACTGTTTTTGAGTATAAGATCTATTTTATGTGGAGTATAGAAACTCCTAGTCATAAATTTCCATGTATGCAATCTCCAATAAAATGATGAAGAGGTACCGTATGTAGATTTCAATAACAGTTTTTTGGAGACATCAGATATTTGTTCTCCATTAATCATTACATAGTAATTCCAAAAATCTGAGTCAAACTTTAGAGTGTCTTCTCTTAGTATCTTATAGATAGGTGAGATACTTAATGTTTGATCATCTGCCTTTTCAAGACACCTAATAAAAATCTGGATCAAACTAGGTATAGATTCAGTCTCTAGGTTGATTGATACTCTCATTTTGTTTTCTATAAAGTTCTGTAATGAGCGTATAAACAACCAACATTCTTGACTATTATCAACACTACATAGAAGAGAGTTTAGTAGTTTAATACTCTTATTTATAATAAACTGATGCCAGAATATCAAGTTATTTTCCTTTAATTTGTGCATCGCAATGATGCTGAAAGACTCTAGGCAATCAGGGGAGTATGCTGTAGGAATATAAGAAATAGGAATTGTTTAATGTTGTAATTACAATCAATTATATATTTAAAGTTATTAAATATTTGATTAATGTCATAAGAAAATTGATCAAACTTCTTATTAAATAAACAAATTCACATAAAAGCCAATTAACTCTACTTATTCCGTATTGTTCCTTAAATTGATTTTCTATAGTTCTGACATCAGTTATATGAATCTCATGTATTATTTTCAAGCAAGTTATATAGGTAGGTGAGATCCAGTGTAATATTGCATTAATTATAACTGATTTGCAATAAAGATCTAAGTTAGGGAATGTTATCCTATTACTGTTCCAAGCTCTAATGTTACATTTCTATGCAATCCTAGGTTTTAAGGGGAACCATAAAAATTTAAGTAGCATGGAATCTAATTTTTAAATACATCTTTGGGAGGGGGTAGTATCAATGACTGTATATAAAACAAACTTTTTATGTAAAATTATCATTTTAATTAAAGAGAACCTATCATCCACTGTGAAGAACATTTTATTCCATTTTTTGATTAGTTCACTAATGGTGGTTATTAAATGATTGTACTTTAGTTTAACAGATTCTTTCCATGTACTCTTTATATTGACACCCAGATATTCTAATACATCATTCTCCCAATTATTTATGTTTTTGTTGAATTTTTTGTTAATTAGTAATGTTTGGGATTTATTATGATTAAATTTAAGCCCTGAAATTCTTTCAAACTTGCTTAAGGTATTTATAACATCATGCATAGAACCATCAATATCATCCGGTGTTAACAACACATCGGCATCATATAATTGTATCTTAGGATAACAGTCCTTATTAACTTGAAATCCTTTTATATTTTTGCTTGTTTCTGATATATGTATGAAAAGGTTCCATTGAAAGAGCAAACAATAATGGTGACAAAGGGTAACCTTGTCTAGTTCTCTTGAGGATTTCTAGTGGTGAGGATAGACATGATCCAATTTTCACATAAGCGTGTGCCCCACTATAAATTATCATTAATAAGTTGACAAAATCTGAGGAGAATTCAAAACTAATCAGAATTCTTTGTAAATAAGACCAACTAATAGAATCAAAAGCCTTTTCTATGTCTTGGCTGATAATAGTTGTTTTTTGTATGTGCACGCTATGTCTATTAATTATAGCAATTTAATAATGTCATCTTGCACTTTTCTTTGAAGAATGAATCATGTCTGATCATTATGTATTAGATTAGGTAATATTTTCTTTATCCTATTAGTTAAAATTATCGTGAAAATTTTATAAACAGTGTTTAGTAATGAAAACTAGCCTATATGAATCACAAAATTTGGGGTCCTTACCTTGTTTTAAAATGGGAGAGATAATTGAATATTTGCACGCTGGGGGTGTTATACATTTTTGCTTAACCATAGTAAAGGCACTCGTCATTTTCTTTATTACATATTCTGGAAAAATCTTATATAGTTCAAGAATTATTCCATCCAGTCCTGGGGCGTTATTATCTTTTACATTTTTGATTTGTCTTTCACTTCTGTTAGTGTTATTTGTTTATTTATTATGTTATTTTGTTGCATTTACACCTTAGTAGTTATATTTTCTTGAATAAAAGTATTTATTACATTGTCTGTCTACAAACATGATGTGTTATTATTTATATCTTTATAGTAGTTTTTGAACACTTCTAATATGCCCATTAAGTTACATGTACTCTTAACTGAACCATCACTTTTATATTTAATCTCATTAATACAATTTTGATTGGTTAATCTTTTGGATCTTACCACTATTTTATGTAGATGTAGGAAATACAGCATAATGTTGTAATTTCAATTTTTCCATTTTATGGCTACCTTATGATTCAGAACTTCTAAGTATTTTTGATTTAACTTAGTAATTTTGTTATGTGCTACTTTATTTGGTTTTGCATCCATTTTTATCTTGTCTACTTTTTTTGTAAGTCTAAAAGTTCTTTGTCCCACTATCTCCTTTTTTTAAGGTACCAAGATTTTATTCTACATTATATATAAACTTTAAAAGTGTCCCATAGTATAGCATCAGTCACTTCACCATTATCATTTGTTTCCATAAACATGTCTATTTCTTTTATTATCCATTTCCTAAGGTCTTTTAACTTAGTTACGTAAGCAGGAATTCTCTGTAGAAATCTTAAATCATCTATATTCATAGTTAATGTAAAGTTAATAGCATTATGGTCTGAAAGTGAACAAGTCATTATAGATACATCACGTATTTTTGAGTATATATTCTTTGATACAAAGACCTTCCCCCAGATTTACTAATCTTCCGTGTAAGACTAGATTAGTCTTGCACGGAAGCGCCAGTGTAAGAGTATGATGGCAGCACACTATGCATATTAATGAAGGCGTGCTGCCTCAACTCTAAAGCTTACATGGATTGTGGACAAGTTTAGGGGGCATGTTGGACTGTCGAGCAGTCCAAAAATCCATGCCCTTGCAATGAAAAAATGCTGCAACTTCCATTTACATGAGTGAGTCTGCTCACATGTGTACAATGTAACACTACACTCCCCCATATGTTAAACAACTTACAAAATAAAAAATAAAAATTAGTTTTTTCTTCCGATATAGCTGTCCGTAGTTGCGCAGGTTTGCATGGGTTTGCCCATTGCTTAGCTACAGTTAGCGGCTTAGACACTGGAAGAGGATAATAAGAAAACTATATGCAAATTAAGCAACATAGCAATAGCGTAGTGGTTAGAGCCTTCGCACAAAGAGGAGGCGTTCCCAGTTCGAGTCCCACTACTGCACGTTCCATTTTCTGTGGGCAATTTGTATACAAAAATATTTCCTGACATTTTTTATGTATAAGTTTTGTAAAAAGCATTGAAATGTTAAATGTAATAGTGCACAAATTTTATATATATATATATATATATGTGTATATGAAATGTTTATGCATTCTGAGGCATAAGTACCCTATTTTAAGCAAAATAAAGCACTGCTAAGCACATTTTACCAGTATTGAGCATATTTAAATACAATTACGCATATCTGCATACCGCACTAACCAGCGCAATGTCGGGCAACGTTGAGCAAAGATGGGCAACTTTGGGCAAAGTCGAGCAAAGTCAGGCAAAGTTGGGTAAACACGCTCACACCTGCTTTACTGCTCCTTAACCAGTCAGGTCTGCCCAGCAGGAAAATAAAAAGCAGTGACAGGGCTCGAACTCAGGATACTGTACACTATAGTCACAGTACCTAACCACTAAGCCATGACAGCATTTCACAAACATGCACTTTCAACAGACACATATCTATCAAAGGAATTTTAAACATTGCCAACATCAGCTAAGCAGGCATGCCCACAGCTGAGCTTTTCCAAAACTGGCCAATCACAAATAAGTGTGGGAAATTAGGCATATTTAAGCTCCACGGGTGGGAATACTTGCTATAACTGGTTGTAGCTTCCTTCTGCAGTCAGCATGGCTGGTGTTGGTGAAGGCACTCGATTTAGAGCGCAACGCTGGGGCATCCAGGAGTCCAAAACTATGGGTTGGCTCCGTGTCCACAAACATGAGGAAAGACTCCTACAGGGTCAGTACCAGGGTACCCAATATAAAACGGAGGCCTGGAACAGTCTTGCCCATGATCTCACCAGTGCCACTGGTGTTCCTCGGACTGATGAGCAGGTCAGGCACCATTATTCTGACCTGAAGTGGTGTAGGGGGGATGAACTGGACCAGTGGATCCAGGAATCCTGTACGATGCCTAATGCCCCAGTACTGAGTAAGTAGCCATTGTATTAAGTAGTTAAAATTTGCCATGCTTGTCTATACTATGGATAGATATGTCTCAATATCACTGCATTTACTTCACAGCTGCAGGTGAGTGGGCTATGAATCTGCAAGCCCATGAAGATAGGCTGCAAAGGCTGTGTCATGAGGCAGGTTAGTAATTATTCTGCATGTACTGTTATATAAAATTAATGAGACAGACTTCAACAAGTGTTTTAACCCAATAAATAAAGGTGTAATACTCCTTTAATAAATGTATAATTCCTGGAGTGCATCTGTGTCATTTTCTTTGATATGCTGTTGTACTGTTGCATTCTACAAATAGTAGTGTTGTATTAAGCAGTGTCAACCCACACTTGCGTAGGCCCATATAATGTGGATGAAGGGAGTGCCAGTAGCTTTTATGCATATTTACATCCCTCAACTGTTGGTTCATGCCCAGCATGTACAGGTTAATCTGGCACATGAGTAGCTTGGTATTGTGTTCCCCAGAAATGTCAGTGTGCTGCCAGAAATGTAGGGAGCTGTTAACATATAACTGATACTTTCACCTGAACATATCTAGATAATTATATGAAAGTAGAGCTGTCAGTGTACCATCCTAGCAGTAGTATGTGTGAGCAACTCTCAAAATATGTTGCAGTAACATCTGCATCTTGGACAGTTTGTATGTAAGATACAGCTCATGTATATAATGATCTAGCAAAATCAAATTGCACAATATAAGAACATTGGGTAGTATAATAATACATGTAAGGGACATATAACTGCAGTTAATAGGAATGTAGTGAAAACTAGAAGGATATATAAGTTGTTAATTTAGCTATCTTTTTCCACCCTACTGTATGTGCATAAAAAATGCAATTCCACACCTCAATCGGTATGTCTAATCTCAAAACATTTGTTGGGACATATGTCCTATTGGTTTATAAATATTTGCATTTATTTCTATGCATGTGCCCTGTTAAAATACCATAATATTGGTGGCCTGTTAAACCTGCATGCAGTTGTAATGTCCACTATTGTTCTATATATGCATGTGTCATGCTTGCTTTTCAACTGTTGAAAATCTGGTGTTTTGGGTTAATGGGAATATTTCTGCATGCTGTTATAACTAATTGGCAATGCTTTTGACTGTTACTAACCCATATCTTTATTAAAATCTCCAAAACATAGTTCGTATGGGAAGGTCAGTCCCAGCGGACCCACCTGTCCCACCTCAGCTGACCATGGCACCTGGCACCAGCAGATCTGGTGCCCAGCCTGGGACCTCCTCCTCCATTGGCCCTGTGCCACTTTTGGGTGGAAGCGCTACAGGGGATGGGGCTCACCCCCCGTGCAAGTGTGGGTGGAGAGGCACCTATCATCCTTAGTACCATACAGGCTGTGGTGCATAGAGAGATTGAATGTTCTGGAACCTCTACGCCATCTTGAGGCCCGAGTGGCGCAACTCCCAGGTCAACCTGCCCCTCCTACACAGCTCACAGCACAGTCACCTTCTGGGCCATGACGGTGCAGTGGTGACTGCCCATGGGTGGGGACCTCAGTCCCACTGTTTCCATCTGGGGGCTCATGGGCTTGCAATTTCCAAACATCCCTCCCCATCAAAGGTGTTCACCCACAACATGTGTCATATACCACCCCTGTATGCATCTTGTTTGTCTTGTCTGTTTACCTCCCCAACCTGCCTCCCCAAATATACCTACTTCCCCTACCCCACATTCCACTCTCACCTGAAAAAAAAAGGGCAATCTGCTCCCCAAAAAAAAAAAATACGCCCAATACATAGCCGCCCATTTTGCACACATGTCCACTGGACACATGAAATGTTATTTAATTGGCATTGCAACATACTTTGTTGTCCTCACCCCTCTCTCAGGGGTTGAAGGGTTCATATCTACCTCCAATTTATTGCATATGCCCAGCTGTTGCTGTTGAAGAAATGGGCAGCTATGGATCTTCCCCACACCATCCTGCACATCATAAGCTATTTTCCATACTGTCTTTCCCTCTTTCTGCCCCTTTTTCACCACTTTCCTATCTCCCCATTTTTCTTTTCTTTCAAAGAAATTAGCGCGGGGGTGAGTGGGAGTAAGCACTATTAAGCAGTAGTTAGCGGGTTTGCGCAAGTTTGTGCTTGGCTAAGCAATGTGCGGCATTGCGCAAACCCACACAAACCTATGCAAACCTGCGCAAACCTGCTTACAACTGCTTAAAAGTGCCTTAGTCACTCTGTATGTGAGGGCCCTTGTTCTGCTCAGGAACAAAATAAAACTCCTCTGTAAAGTCTTGAACCCCAGACCTTGCACACACTACACAACATGAAGTCCCACTAAGCCATGGTAGATATGCATCAAGTTGGTGCTTAAATAATTATATTATGCATCAGAATGAGTGAATGTAAAGGAAAATTAGGAATACCATACCACACAACTTATTCTGTGGATGTTTACCAACAGTTGTGGGACTACATTACATGACTGTGATAAGAGAAGCAGCCATATATAGCAGGAAATAATGTTACACCATCACCTTACAACCCCACACAGTATCACAGCAGGACAAATTCTGGAATATCTGTTTAGGGCAGAGGCCATACCTCTCAACTGTCCCTAATGTTGACCCAAATTTTAGCTCTGCCCCTCTGAATCCCTCCTAAAACTAGTGACTTTGAGCAGAAAGGTGGTGAATTACACTTAATGAATAATGACAATAATTAAGAGTTATACACTTCTTTTACTTCAGAAAAGGTATATTAATTCATGTGCTTTGATTCTCTCAATGTTTCAACTTAATGGCAATAATATTTTAAAGGTGTCCCTGATTGTCCCTGAGTTTTTCTTGACTTTTCCCTGATTCTGTTCAAATATGTACCTGATTGGTTGAGAGGTCTGGTAGAGGCAGAAACACAAAGGCATATTAGCCTTTCTGCTGTTACACACTGTTCAAATAGCTTTGGAAGGAGTTTAGTAAACATACCCTTATGTAGGAATAAAATACTGAAATACAAATGGATGTAGCCATTTACTGGTAGCAACCAACTGTAAGAATGCCATTGCTCTATTGGTGAAAAGACCTGTGTGGTGCCCAGACAAAAATAACAGGCTATTCTCTGGCTATCATGTGGATAGGTCCACAGTGGGGAGTTATGCACACAGACTACATGCCTTGATGAACTAACATGTACACATCAACCCTGTAAGTCCAGCAAGATAAAATCCATGCAATACTACTTACACTCTCTGTACTTCTACAACCCTACCCAAATATAGAATATACCTGTGTGTGCAGGGTCTACCAAGGATGCAGGTAAGCATACTCACTGTACTGAAATGTGTCCAGTTTTTCTGAGCAGCTCGTACTAATGCAACACTAAAAAAGTACAAAATGTTTAGAACTGTGTAAATGAAAATTCACAGTAGAGCAGTTTACAAACAATTCTTGTGCCAAAGGAATGCATTTCTATAACTAGCTTTGTATGGCAGTTAATTGTAACAGTTGAAAAGAAAGTTCATCTTTCCATGTATCTTGGGGTAGCATTTTGAGGGGTGAGTACATTTCAACACTGGCAAGTGGGTACTGGAAGCAGCAACATTAGGTCTGAGCACAGAATATAAATCTCTGGCTACACCCCTGGCTTCTGATATAAGAGCTATACCAACCTGCTGTCTTAAACAATGATGTCCACACCAAACAAGGATGATCTCCATCTTGGAAAGCTGAAAGGGCCATGCCTACACGAATCAGCAATTTATAGTACTGGGTTGCTATGACAGTGATTACTTCAATTACTACACAGCAGGCTGCATGCAATTAGCAAATGGTGGGCACTAATTGGTGCAGAGGCCATCACATGCTCATGTGTAATTCCTACAAAAGCAGGCTGCAATCTATGTTAACAAACTTGTTCACTCTATTGCAGAGACTGACAGAGAGAGAGAGAGAGAGAGAAAAGGAAAAATAAATATTACCAAATTATACAAAGGAAAGGTATGTGCCACATATGTATTTACTGGCATGTAGTAGATGTTATTGAAGAATAGTCTACATAATGTGAAACATTCATATGTGGCAGCAGTACTTCTTTCTGCACAGATGTTCTGCTCATCTACTGTTATGGACAATACTGTGTGCACCTGTGGGCAGTAGGACATACCTATGAAATGTGTAGCTCAGCATTAAATGTCAAAGATCTGATCCATGTTATCTGTGTTCTGTATAGTAGTGTGGCCAATGGCTGTTGGGGGGATTAGTGCTGACATTATATAAACATGGGTGTGACGGAACAACACATGCATGATAGTCATATTAAAGTGTAGCTTAGCATTGGCAGGTGATGTAGCAGTTTAGTATGCTTATCTAGCATATGGTGCCATATATACCCCCCCAATGTTAGTCTGTGGTCATATGTGATACCTGCTTGTGTTGCAGCAAGGCCCAATAGTTCAGCTGTGAGGTCCAGGGAATTACAACAGTGTGAACCATGTGTGTGTGTATGCCACACACATACAGAGAAATATATATGTGTCATATATATTCACATCTGTATTTGTACATAGATCAGGGGACATATTGCAACTGTTTGCGAAGGGGGGATATATATGTTGGTGAAGGTTAGTATGCGCATATTTATATGTAGGTTTTGGTGTGTGACAAATAAGACAGCATACAGTGCTAGTATATGACATATGGTGGTTAAATATTGTGGGTGGTTCATTCAGTTTGCAATGTTGAAGCCAGTAAGGCCTGCTAAAGCTACCTGAGCTGTGAACAACTTCAATGCATTTATCTCAAGACTGTGCAATGTTATTACATTACTGTACACCTTACATCCTTTGTATAATTGATATTCTCACTATGAAAGGTGAAATGTATATGTGCCTACATACATATATATATATATATATATATATATATATATATATATATATATATTGCAAACTACATCTACTTGTTGCAATAGATTCTCTGTACTGTTGACTGACTGTGATGGTCAATATGTTTGTGAATACATCAAAGATATGTATCTGTGGGATAGCGTGCTTGGAAACTGTTTATGTTATGGTATTCTGGGTCCTTGCTTTGATCCTAGCAAAAGATGTGTATTCTGTTGCTAGGCAGAACAAGTGCTATTGCATACAGTGTGATTAAGTCCCTTGGTTTTAACTAGGGTGTGTCATTGGAGGCTAAAGCACTACATGTATGATTACTGATTGATACTGATGTTAAATGCAAATCCTGTGTGCACTGTAGTACTAAATGAAGCTCTGGGCCTGTACAACAAAGTATGGTGTATGTCCACATTGCTTGCATCTACTGTTTTGTGTGGTCCCTGTATTCATCACAGATTACATTTCTCAAGATTAAGGTTGTGTAAGTACTGACACAAAGTACTGTGTAGTACACACTGAAAGCTTATCTGGGTTGTTATACCTTTGTGTCCTGTAATTATGTCTGACGTGTGTGTGGGTATGTCTGTAACATGTCCTTTGACATATGTGTGGTAATACATATAACTGTGTATATAGCAACATTCATAGTGTACTACAGCAGTATGTGACCTATATTCCCAATTGTGCACATATTTTGGCCATGGGTTTGGCATTAAAAAGTTGTGTGGTATAATATTAATACATTTACTGGACCTTACACTGATTGCGATGGATGATATATTTCTTTACACATCAGCTTGATGTATATCTGCTGTGGCTATGTGGTGCACTGTGTTGTATACAGTGTGCCAGGTACTCTTGTATAGTCTTATATAGTGATTTTATTTTATTCCTGTACAGAGCATGATTCATTGGATAGAGAGTGAGCAAGGCACTTTCAAGAAGTTGTGGAGTGAGCAGTGATAAGTGGCAGTTACAGTGTTTCACTCTTGGTTAGCTTATAGGTTGCTACACTTCCATAAGCTGTGCTTACCCTTCTGAAAATCCACTTGCAAATGCTGAAATGTGCCTTATTCCATCTGTAGCCCCTAACCTTTGTTTTGGCTAGTAACAAAATAAAAAGCATTTATTAGGAAAAAAAACACAATCATTCACATCACAGCATACGTGATTTGCCACTAAGCCATCTCAGCTATACATATTATTTATGTATTCACAAACATAACATCCAGAACAATCATACAACACTACAGAAAATGTACTCCAACATGTAGATGTATGTGAATAATTATTGTAATCTGTGTGCAGGTACAACATATTGTATTATGTATGTATATATATATATATATATATATAGCAGTTCAGTGATATCTGTACTGTACAATGTTAAATGTGCCATATGACTTGATCAGACATATTTTTGTATTTATGTCTTCCAGGGAACATGGCCCACCACAGGAACCCAAGCTACAGTAGTTCTGAAGATGATATCATCACTAGCATCATGTTTCAGCACTACCGTGTACTCTTTTCATGAACCAGTCAGGACCAGCAGTAGCGTACTGCAATGTGGCAAGATCTTGTCTGCAGGATCAATGAGGTAGGCCTGCTTAACCGCACATATGAGCAGATACGCCACCACTGCAGTGATCTTCTCCGACATGTCCATCAGTGTGCTGCTGATGTGCATACGGAACAGCTTGCAACAGGGGGTGGTGTTAGCATCCATCCCCCCCTGACCAGAGTGGAAGAGCTGTTCATGAGCCTGGTGGCACCTGCCCAACAACAACAGCAGCAGACATACACCATGATGGAGGTTGGAGCCACTCAGCAAGCACACATGGCGCATGCAGGTAACATGGCATATCTGTAGACTACTGTTATCTGTATTGGTAGATCATGCATATGTGAGATGTGGAGTGTGTTGTTCAAAGATGTGGAGCCTGTTGTTGTGCAATACTGATCATTTGGAACATAATCTGTAGCCCTGTGAATGTAAACTGTTGATGTACTGTAAGATTGCAAACACACAGTAGCAATGCCACAGTTGTGGCCATTGACAAACTGCCACATCTCTATGTAGGTACCTCTGGGGTGACATCAAGGCAGCAGACATATGCTTTTGAGTGTGTTCTACATTTATTATTGGAAATAGAAAGTGCATGTCATAGTTAAGGTGTAGGCCATGAACACATGTAACACACCTACCCATAATGCACACTGTGCATGTTTGGTGAAAGAGCATGCACATCTCAGTAATGTGATTAGCAGCCTCAAACACATGCAATACCCAGACCATCTCAAACAAATGTGGCTAGAATGTAGTGACCATTGGATAGGCACAGTTGATACTCAACATCCACATAACATGCACATCTATGTCATACACAGAGAATTTTAACATGCTACACAAAAAGGATTCACAAACCCTCTGTAAAGACACACTCCAGTATCCAAAATCTCATCCACACATTACACAGAATATACCTGAGGGGAAGAGGCCTATCCTGGGGCATTTAAACACTCTGTAACACACTACACATTCATGTCAGGGAATGCTCCTTATTGGCCTCCTTACAAACTCACGTAACAACTGGTTGTGAAATGGTGAATTTAACCAAGGTAGTACAGTTCCGGCACAGCATGATTTGTGCTGGTTTGTGAAACATTTGTAGCCTTGAGCGACTACCTGATGCTTCATGATGATGGCCTATGGTACTATACCCCATCCAGTTATTGTAACCACAGTACTACACATAGCTCTCATTGCTACACACCGTAATGATGCTTGTGTGCACACATATGCACATCTAAACAGTATGCATACCAATTACCATTTGCACAACTGACACATATATGTCTTGTGATGCTATTGAGTGGCTAGGTCATATGCAGTTGTGTTTTAGCATGCCATGTCATGAATGAGACTGGCATGTCCACAATATGATCTACATTCACCATAAGTACAGTACATTGGGTATGTGGCAGAATGGTATTCTATCAATTATCCATGCACCACTGATGATGTTGTGTGAATACTCATCATGCATGTGCTAAAATTGTGTCTACAATTAACACGTGCCCACAATTATTTGCTAAAGACACAGAGGCTGTAATCAGCATTGGATACCTATCTGACACACAGATACACATCCAGCAATGGTATGTACACCTGTGAGTTATGGTGCACAGTACATCACAGGGTTATGAATACCTGCACAGCAATGTTGTGTCCATGTATGCATTGTGTTCCAGGAGGAGGGCCATCACCTAATAACAAAACACATGCATCAAAGCCATGTATACTGTTAGTAACAAGGATTGACTACACTTGCACTGCATGCTGTTGAACAACACATGTCCTGCATGCTGACAGGTGTGATATGACTGTTTTGCATTTGATACTGTACGCCACCATCACCTGCTACTGTGTATGTTCTGTGATTGCTGGTGTTGTGTGTGTCTGCTCTCTGGAGGAGTGTAGTTTTGTGTTTGTGCATGTGTGCATGTCTGCATGTGTGCATGTGGTCTGAAGTCATGTTCAGGTCTTAAAGTGTGTTTCATGTTTTCTTCTCACAGGTGGTGAGGTGGGGCTGGTTCAGTACAGCAGGAACCCTGATGTCACTGACACAGACAGTGATCATGAGGATAGATGTGTTGAGGCACAGGCAGGTTTGTCAGGGTCTGTTGCTGGGCCACAGATTGACAGTATACAAGTGTCCACCCCATCCATGCACACAGTCATACTACCTGTACATCCATCATTACTATTGCCCTTAGCTGAGGGACAGTGTACGGTTGGCACTGGCCAGGACAGTGTGGTATCTATGGCACATGTATCAGGACACAGCAGCCATAGCCAGATGTCTGGAACGGTACCACATAGGCAGATGCTCAGAGGTTCTTGTCAGAGCAATGCTGGTCATCATGCCCCTGGCAGATGTGCCACACCTCTTTCTACCACACGCATGTTCCAGGTTGTCATGGAGGCACAGACACGAATGGAGCAGTACACCAGACGGGGGCTAAGGGCACAGAGGACTCATTACACCTCTGTAAATGAAAGTATCCATGACTTAGCAGGTGCCATACATAACTACACTGTGGTCATTGATAGACGTTGGGGTGAGACATTGGATGTCTTCCACAATGTCATGTCCATGTGTCAGGACGGTGCAGTATGGTTGAGATATTGACGTGAATGTATGCTAGCAACATCACCAGCTGGAGGTCACCATTTATGTCCAGCAAGTCACAGCCACTCCCATAGTTCCAGTACCAGCCCCAGCAATGTTGGGGGGCTGTCCATAGACTGTCCTAGCAGACCATGTGCATGTGGCTCTGGCCAGTCCCAGCAGGGATCTGGATCCAGTGGACATTTGTCAACCTCTGAGGATAGTACCCAATCTGGATTAGTATCTGATACTGTCTGTATCACCCCTGCCAGGCACAGGTTCCGTATCCATGGCCAGAGATGGTGATCTGTAAAGCCTGCCAGGTACAGTCTGTAACTGTTTCACAAATCCCCGTTTATGGCAGCCACATGGCGGAACTGTGTGCATGCAGACACATACACATAAACCAGAAACCTAGTCCAAACACATACCCGCACACATGACATCAACATTGGCTTATAACAGTACTCATGGCCGTCACACACACACTCACGCACACATGTCGATTGTATGGCTCTGTGTACACCTCTGGCAAACCAACAACACATCCTGTGCATATGATGAAACCTGTGCCACCTCCTGTCATCTGTAACATTGATGCAGGAACAGTTTAACATGGTGCTGATGCACAGGGTGACTTTAATAAAGTATAGCAATGGTTGGATGTGTAGCATGTCAGCAGTAAAGTGTAATGATATCCTTGAAGGTATAGCTGAGCAGGCATGATGCATTAAAGCTGTAATTAGCAATGTTGTATTTTTTTCACCAGTGTTTATTCCAATTGTGTTTTGTTTGCCCATGTGCCACTTGGCTGATGTGTGTAGTTGTGTCAGCATGCATTATACAGTGGACAGTAAGTGTGGGGTGTGTGCAACACAGGTTTGCAGGTGTCCATTTGTGAACATGGTGGAGGTGCACTGTTTGCATGTACATGCATATTGGACACATGGGCAGGGTGACATGCCCTGTATTGGCCAGTGTTAACACTCCATAGCTTCTATTGTTGGCCAGTATGCATTGTAATATACACAATTTGGAACTAGAGTATGCATGTGTGTGTGTGTGTGTGTGTGTGTGTGTGTGTGTGTGTGTGTGTGTGTGTGTGTGTGTGTGTGTGTGTGTGTGTTTGTGTGTGTGTGTATGTGTATGACATGGGTTAACACTGTGCTGCGGGTGATGCTGTTGTTGCTATCTGTCATAGGTTTGCATTACTAAGGTTAATGCTGTCCCAGCTGCATAATCCTTTAGTAATACACACTGTTCACCTACAGGGTTGCATGGACCGTGCTATCACAAAGACAAGAAATACTCACTTATACAGTAAAAGTGCATTAGTCTCATGGATGCCAGCCATAAACTAAATATATAATAGAAGGTGTGAAGTTGTACCAAAAAAGAGTTACATACCAAGAAGCGATAACCTCTCTGATCAGTATCATTGGGAAAATACAAGCCTTCATTAATCATACAAGGTAAGTTTCAGAATACAAATTGGCAAGGATTCCAAAGACAACACTAAAGCTTTCTTTAGTGTTGTTTATAATCTAGAGGGGAAATATCAGATCTGGTCAGAGTTAATGTAAATGGTCATGAAGTACACTTATCTGAATGACATTACCAATATCTTGTCAGACAGTTTGAATGCGGATTCCACCACCCTGTCGTTACACAAGGGCCACATTTCCAGACCTGAAGAATGTAAAACCTGATGATTCACAGACACTCTAGTTAAAACATCTCTTTACCAAAGTCCAAACCACAGTGGAAATGATACTGGACAGTGTCCCTGGCTGTGTCATACACAAGCTAACATATGAAGTAACCACTCACCTAAACATTCTGTTCAGATGCAGCCTCTATACAGGTTACATACTTGTGGAATGATACATGGTTATGGTGTTCACAGTCCACAAGGATTGAACTACAACTTCTTCTTCTTCTCCTTTCAGATGCTCCCATTAGGGGTCGCCACAGTAGATCATCTGTTTCCATTTCTTCCTGCCCTCTGCATCTTGTGCTGTCACACCATCCACCTGCATGTCCTCGCTCACCACATCCATAAACCTCATCTTAGGCATTCCTCTTTTCCTGTTACCTGGCGGCTTCATCCTTAGCATCTATTTCACAATATACTCTGCATCCCCCCTCAGCACATGTACAAACCAACATAATCCTGCCTATCTGGCTTGGTCTATTAACCTTCCAACCTGGGCTGACCCTCTAATATACTTATTCCTAATCCTGTCCACCCTCGTCATACCCAGTGCAAATGTTAACATAAATTGTTTAAGGGTAGAGCTACAACAGATCCTGGAAAGTCTCACCCTATAAGCCTGACAAATGTTATCTGCAAGGCTATGGAGCACAGCATTATGGAACTCATTAACAGAGACATTATGAACCTGCAAACATTGCACCGTACCCACTTAGGTTCTCTAAAGGCCAGATCATGGCTCCTACACTTAGTAGAATTCAAGCCAGTTAACAAGGCTATAGGTGAGGAAGGGGAGGTCCACACAGCCAAGCTATAGCTCACCCAGTAATTCATACCCATTCCACATTCTGGTATTATACATAACCTCAACAGACTGACCATATACGACTGTTAGATGATGGACTGGCAACTGACACACAGATGTAAGACACACAGTAACATTTGCAGCCTCCATGTACAATTCTATGCTAGTAACAAGTGGTATTCACCTGCACTCATTCCTGGGACCACTCCTGTTTGGCATATAGCTTTCTTAGGTACAGACAAACACAGTAGGGATATGTCTGCCCACGTTTGATGAAAATGCATACTGTGGGCTATACTTTATTCTCCAGATGACACACACATCCTCCAAAAGGGTATCATAGAGACAGATATCTGGTGTCAAAATCATGCTGTAAAGCTATAAGCCAAAGAAAGTATAGTTATCCACTTTCCCAGAGTACCACATAGGTAGTAGCCCCCAAAATGTGGAACAGATACTAATGTATACATAGAGCCATTTGTTTAGTCATCTGTCCTTTGATAATCACATTACCAAAGGGTTTTGGAAATCCCTCTGTGGAGCACATAAGCAATAAAGGGTTTGCATGCAGATCAACAGAGGTTGTTGCACACCTATAATGATTAGTCATCTTTGCCAGACTTTGCATGCTTTGGAACAGGATTCAAATATACCTCAAGCATATACCCTCACTCACATTCCAACAGAAGCCATGATGAGTGGATGTGAAACAGAAGACGTAGCCCAGGGATCACTGCAGTGGCTAAGCTTGTCGCAAGCATACACAACTAACCTAAGCTCTGGAATGTGCCAGCATGTTCTGGCAAGGCTAACAGATGCTTTCATGGAGAAAGCATAGTACCCACCTATGAAAAAGCTGATGTCACATGTATGTTTATGGTTTTGCCCCACAGCTACCTTACATGTGTTATGCACATACAGTTGTCATTGTGATATGTCATGTACTAGAAGAATCAAGACCCACTCCACATTGACCAACAGTGTCACACACCTGGAACACACACACACACAGTTAGCAAGCACAGGATTCAAACTCCTACCTAACAACATTATGATACTACAGCAATATGCATTCACACGACACACTATGCACATTACTGGAATTTTACCTTCCCACAGGTGTATTTGTAGGATGGTGACAAATATGAGTATATCACTTTTTAGGGGTGTGAGTAGTCTCCAAAAAGGTTGCTCCCTCCCCAAGGAGAGACAAACACACACAGCTGGCAAATGCAGGATTTAAACCCCTACCTAACTACATTATAATACTACAGCAGTACGCATTTATACAACGCACTATACATAATCCTGGGATTTCACCTTCCCACAGGTATATTTGTAGGATGGTGACATCATCAGATGACAAAGATGAATATATCACTTTTGAGGGGTGTGAGTAGTCTCCAAAAAGGTTGTTCCCTCCACAGGGAGAGACAAACAGACACAGTTGGCAAGTGCAGGATTCAAACCCCTACCTAACTACATTATGATTCTACAGCAGTATGCATTTACACGACACGCTATACACTTTACTGGGATTTCATCTTCCCACAGGTATATTTGTAAAATGGTGACATCATCAGACTTGACAAAGATGAGTATATCACTTTTAAGGGGTGTGAGTAGTCTCCAAAAAAGTTGCTCCCTCCCCAGGAAGAGAGACACACGCATACACAGTTGGCAAGTGTGGGGTCCTTAATCCAAACTAAGTACTTTTTTACACTTCAGCAAGCAATATGGAGTTACAGGATGCAATACAGACATTGCTCGCTGACAGTTTGCCCAAAGGGGTTTTTCACATTTGCTAACCTCAGCATGCTTATCATACTAGGTGTATTGTGAGTGTATTGTATGCATAGGCCATAACCATATCATATATGGGTTGATGCACCACATACTGGCACACACATGGTCAAACTGGTGGCTAAGCTCTGTCAACCCAATACTGGACAATACAGTCAAGAGGAGTAGGGTCATACAAGCACAACACCAACAGTTTAACATAGACCTACAATATAAGCACCAGCAAAACACTCACATAAATACACATTACCATACCCGGAGAATACAAATATTAATCTGAAAAAGAGAAAGTGTCCTCCTAAGCAGACAAGTAAGCAACATGCACCTCCAACCACACGCCAGAAAACACATAATACACCAAAGCAGTGTGCCTCACAACAGGCCCTAAGGCAAAACAACATACCTAACACACTAGTAATAGGTGACTCCGTAGTCAGGCACACATATGTTCCACTCACTAGGCTGGACAAGGGGAAGGTTACTGTCAGTTGTCTGTCAGGTGCTATGATCCACTACATAACACAAGCACTTTCATCACTCCAGAACAGGTACATATATGACGCGGTCTTTGTACATGTCAGTGTGAATGATCTGAGACATACCTCCCAGGACAACATGACAAGAGATATATAGTAGCTCTATGATCATGTAACTCAGGCTGGTATGACCCTGACCTTGAGTAGCATCTTACCTTCACCTACATGATACTGCAATATAACAGAAATATGATAAACTTCAACAATTGGCTGAGATTCTGGTGTCATTCAAAGGGGATCCAGTCTCTGTCTGCCTGTGATGACATGATAGACAAGCCTCATTGCTTCGCTAGAGATGGTTTGCACCTGTTACTAATATGCTTCTGAATACTGGCCAAGGCTCTTGCTGTCCCCATATTACCTTTTTTTAGGCAAGGCTCAAAGGTTAATAGGTTCATAGGTAGGTACTAGGCTATCAGCCCTGGGGCCTATACAAGCCCAGCCAAAAAGGTACCCTGGCTTTTGCCACACAAGAAAATTATTTTCCTGTGCCACTGTCGAACAGAGCCACAGAGGTGATCCCTGGGGTGAATTTCCTATTTCCCATCCAGTCATCAAGATTTTTCTTGAAGAGTTCTAATGAGGAGCTTTGTTTGATATAGATAGGTAGTTTATTCCAGAGTATGGGAAGTCTCTAGGACAGGAATCTATCCCTCTGGCATGTTTTGTTTATTGTGGTGACAAGGTTTAGGTCCCTAAAGCATGTATCTCAGAGGGATTGGGATTTCTTTAAGTGGAGCATGTCCAACAGCTCTGGGTTTAACATAGCTTTGTATGTTAGGCAGAGATCACCTCTGAGTAGGCGATATGTGAAGGAGTAAAGCTGGATTTTTTTGAGACGGTCTGTGTAGGGCATCTGTTTGAGATTGGTAATTCTCTTTGTGAGGTATTTCTGTGGCCTTTCCAGTTGTTGTAGATGTCTTGTGAGGTACATACCAAAAGGGGCTTTGTACTTTATAATGGGTCTAATGAGTGATGAGTAGAGAGGAACAATTGCCTCTTTTTTTCTGGATGAGAAACCTTTTGTGATGAGGTGTGCCACATAGAAGGATTTTCTGACTATTGTGGTGATGTGATTATCAAAGGAGAGACTACTGTCCACCTGTGTCCCAAGGTCTCTTATCACACTTTCGGTGTTAAGTATACTACTGCCTAGTTTGTAGTTCATGGGTACAGAGTTTTTACCAAAGGGGATGACAATGCACTTTTTGGCATTGAGCTTGAGGCCATGGCTTTGACACCAGGCAACTGTCTCAGTGAGGCCCTTTTGTATGATGTCCACATCATTAGGTGTTTTGATTATGGCTCCTAGTTTGCAGTCATCTGCAAACTTCACTAGCCAAAACCCTTCTGTGTTAGCCTGTACTTCAGAGAAGTTGATACCAAACAGAAAAGGACCCAGGGCTGAACCCTGTGGTACTCCACTTTTCACTGGTCTGAAGTCGGATTTGGAGTCTGCTACTTTCACAGTGTGGATTCTGTCAGTGAGCCAGTTGGCAACCCATCTTGTGACATAGGGATTTATACCTAGTTTAGTGAGTTTATCTATAATTCCAGAGTGGGGGATGGTGTTGAAAGCCTTGGCAAGATCTAGATATGCTGTGTGAACCACCTTACCCTTGTCTTGGCTTTGGTGACTGCTTCAGAGAAGTCTATCAGGTTTAGGAGACATGATCTGCCTTTTACAAACCTGAACTGGGTGGGGTCCAGAGTTTGGAGATTACCAATGTCTTTGTTTATAAGTTCCATGATGATATGTTCCAAGGCCTTGCAGACCAGGCTTGTCAGGCTCATGGGGCGATAGTTCCCGGGATCCGTCATGGCTCCCCCCTTGTGCAGTGGGATAACCGTCGCTGTGCACCATTCAGCAGGCACAAAGCCTGAGGTGAGGCTATGACTGAACATGGTACTTAGGTGGGGTGCCAGTTCGTTCTGTAGTTCATGTAGAATGCAGCCTGGGATGTTGTCTGGTCCCATGGATGCTGTGTTCTTGCCTTTGGAGAGAGTGTTTTTTACCTGTGCAGCCGTGATTACAGGAACTTTGCATTCTTCCGTTATAGAGATGGGCTCTTTAATGAGTGAGAGGGGGTAAAGTTATCACTGAACCTATCTGCCACGATGTTGGCAATATCAGTTGGGTCTGTATATTTAGTGCCATTGTGCTGTAACTCAGAACAGATCTGAGTGTTGCCATTGAGATTCTTGACATAGCTATATTTGCTATGTGGTTGTCTTTAGAATCAGTGATGATTTTGTTTTCGTAACTAGCTTTGGAGGATTTTATCAGGGATAGCAGCTTCTTACTGCGGCTAACCAGGGAGCTCCACCACTCATGGGATTTTATTCTCTTTTGCAACAGTTTCTTCCTTCTGCTGTATAGTTTATTTATAGCAGAGGACCGCCAGATTGGCTTCCTTTTTCTGGAGGATAGCATCTTGGTTCTGTTTGGGATAGCACGATCCATGCACTCATGTAAGTGCTTATAAAGTGCAATTGTGTAGGATTCAATAGTTGTAACTGTATTGTCCATCTGCATGGGTGTCATGAAGTTCACCACTTCTGTCTTAAGAAGCATGAAGTTGGCTTTGGAGATATTTTTACCATGGTTTCTTTAATGGGGGATGGGGGCAGAATGTGGATATCTAGGGTAATTAGCTTATGGTTGGATCGGACCAATGAGGCATTGACTTCACATGTGGAACACCGGTTACTCAGGGCAAACCAAACCCCTTAACCAACACAGATAACCACAAAGTGAGCTAAATGCTATTCATTGCCAGAAGTCTCAGCCTCCAAATGCACACACTTGAGGTACTTCTCAGTATGGAGAATATTGATATCTGTGCAGTAACAGAAACCTAGTTCAAGGCTCCAGAGAACACACCAGTACTACCAAGATACTACTCATTCCATACCTTCCAGCATCAGAACTTGGATCATAGCACATAGGGTGGGGATGTATCCATAGTCATCAAGGATACCTACACCTCTCTCTACATCCTCTCTACAGGATATGTACCCATAGAATGTTGTGCAGCAACATTCTTCCCACTCCACAGGGGTGGGGCCACAACAGACCCTTGGCATTCCTGGTCTATGAGCCTGACAAGTCTGATCTGCAATGCAATGGAGCCAATCACAAGGGAAATCAGCATTAAAGACATTGGGAACAAGTACACCCAGTTTGGCTTCATCAAAGGCAGATCATGCCTCCTGAACTGGGTGGATTTCTTTGAGACAGTTACCCAGGCTACAGATGATTCAAAGGAGCTCCACACAGCCTACCTATGCCTCTCTAAGGCCTTTGTCACCATTCCCCAGTCAGGCATAAATCCATACATCACAAGATGGATTGCAAACTGGCTCACAGATAGATCCTACAAATTAAGAGTTGCTGGCTACATGTCAGTCTCTAAACCACTAACAACTGGTGTCCCCCAGGGTTCAGTCCTGGGGCCCCTCCTGTTTGGTATATACTTCTCAGAAGTACATGCCAACACATAAGGGTTGTGGTTGACTACGTTTGCTGGGAACTGTAAGGTGTTTGCCATAATAGATTCCCCGGATGACACAAATATTCTCCAGAAGGGACTCTATGAGACAAATGTGTGGTGTCAGAATCATGGCCTAAAGCTCAATGTGAAAGAATGCATAGTAATCCCCTTTGGGAAAAACAAAGTACCCACAAACTACCACATAGGTGTTACCCCCTAAAAACTGACAAGGTAATAAGGGATCTGGGGGACACAAGTAGATAGTCATCTTTCCTTTGACAACCATGTTGCCAAGTGGTTAGGAAATCCTATGTGGCCCACCTAAGCAACAAAGGGTTTGTATCAAGATCAAAAGAAGTAGTGGTGGCCCTCTACTCTTAAATCATCAGACCCATCTTTGAGTACAATGCACCATTTTGGATGTACTCGACTAAGCATATCCAGCAGCTGGAGAGACCACAGAGGTACCTCACCAAGAGGATTACTGGCCTCAAACAGTTGTGTTATGCAACACAACTGGAAAAACTAAATCTGTTCTCTGTTGCGTACCGCCTACTCAGAGGCAAACTCTGCCTAACATACAGAGCCATGTCCAACACATAACTGTTGAACATGCTTCATCTAAGGAAAACAAAACTGAGTTGCACTACACACTCCAGGGATATGAACCTCATCACAACAATGAATACAACATGCTGGTGGGATAGAGTACCATCCCAGAGATTTGCCTTACTGTGGAACAGAGTCCCAATGTACATCAGACAGAGCCCCTCACTGACGCTCTTCAATAGGAACCTTGATGAGTGGATGGGAAACAGACAATTCACGCCAGGGATCACATTAGCAGCCTCACTAGAAATGGGCTTAGGGTACTAACTATTAGAACTAGGGCTTAGGAGACTAACCAATGGGGTGGTGAAAGCTGCACAACTTGCCTAGGCTAATATATGCCTAAGTGAAGATAGTCTACTACATACTTATGAACCTATGTGACAGGTACATGTCTACAGATAGTAGATGTGTACTTCATTGTACAGACATGTTGTACAGCAGGCACACGCACCACATGCACTGTAATGCTTACAGATACTGGTGGCTATTATGTACAGTGGATGAGATGTGCACCTCATGTCTTTTGTGCCATTGGGATGTGTGCTGAGTGGGGCAGTCCTGGATGGCTCCCTGTCATGGTCACCCTCTTACACACATCTCTGCCCATCCATCTTTGGCTTATTATACTGTGTTCCCCCTACATATATAGGTACATAGGTAGGTAATAGGCTATCTGCCTGAAGGCATATATTAGTATGGCCAGAGTGTGCAGCTATCACCACATCTGGGGTTAGTTCCCTATGCCTCTGTGTAGTAGAGCTGATGAAGTGATCCATGGTGTGACAGTTCAGTTTCACATACACTCATCAAGGCTCTTCTGGAAGAGTCTCAGTGAGGGACTCAGCTTAATGTAGATTGGGAGCCTGTTCCAAAGCAGGGGAAGTCTGTGAGTTAGTAATGTATCCCTCCAACATGTTCTATTTATTGTTGTGGTGATTATATCCCTAGAACATGTGGCACAGTGAGCTTGGGTTTACTTCAGATAGAGCATGTACATCAGTTCTGCATTGGACATGGACCTTTCTGTTGAGCAGAGATCGCCTGAGTAGACGGTATGCAACAGAGTACAGATTGAGTTACTTCAGTCTTGTTGCATGGGACAACTGTTTAAGTCCAGTAATCCTCTTGCTGAGGTATTTCAGTGGTCTTTCCAGCTGCTGAAGGTGCCTAGTCAGATTCATCTCAAGTGTGTCGTGGTACTCTCTGATGGGTCTGATGACTGATGAGTAGAGGGAACCTCCTTTGACCTATATGCAAAGACTTTGGCAATTTGTGGGAACACATAGCATGATTTTCTAACTACTTTGTGAATGTGTTTCTGAAAGTAGCGATGACTATCCACACGTGTCCATAGATCCCTTATTATTACCTCCATGTTTAGGGTGTTGGCACCTATGTGGTGTTTGTATGACTGTAGCTCGAGGCCATAATTTTGACATGACATCTGTCTGACTGAGACCCTTTTTAAGGATGTCTCTGTTGTCCCAAACATCGATTATGACAACCTTTTTGCAGTCATCCACAAACTTTGCTAACCATAGCCCTCGTGTTTTTGACTGTACTTCTGAAAAGTATACACCAGACAGGAGGGGTCCAAGGACTGAGCCATGGAGGACAGTAGTTGTTACCAGCTTACAGTCCAACAGGGAAACCACTATTCTTACCTTGTGGGAGCTATCTGTGCCCCAGTTGGCAATCCATCAGATGACATACATGTTTATGCACAAGTTGTTGATTTTGTGGATACGACATGTGTGTGGGATGTTGGAAAAGGGCTTTTCAAGGTCTATGTAGGCAGTGTGGAGCTCATTTCATTGATGTATGTCCTGGGTAACTGCCTTAAAAACTGTCTAGCAGGTTTAGGGACCATGATCTGCCTCTGACCAAACCAAAATGGGTAAGGTTGGGTGTTTGTAGACTCCCAATAGCCCTGTTTATGAGTTCCATAATGATGGACTCAATGGCCTTGCAGATCAGACTTATTAGGCTTATAAGACAATAGTTTCCATGGTATGTTGTGCACCAACACTTGTGGAGTGTGCCAAACATTGCTGTAACCCATTCAACAGTTTCATATCCTGTACAGGGGGTGAGTCTCAACAGACTGTTCAGGTGCAGGGTCTGTTTGCTTTGGAGTTCACATATGACACAGCCAGGGACACCATGTCATCCCATAGATGCCTTGTTTTAAGGTTTGGATAGAGCTGTTTAACCATTGTATATGTGATTTCTGGGTTTTCACCATCTCCAGGTATGGTAATGGGCCCTTTTGTCAGTGAGAAGGGGTAAATTTGTATGAACCTGCCTGACAAGATGTTGGCAATGTCAGTCATGTACATGTATTCATTTACCCTTTGCACTAACTCAGAACATATATGAGTTTACATTAATATTTATAACATAGCTAAAGAAAGCTTCATGGTTCTCTGTGGAATGTTTGGCAATATTTTTGGCATTGCTTGGCTTGGATAATGTTAGGAGTGCTCATTGTTTCTTGATGATACCGATCAGAGATTCATTGATCTTTGGATTTTAACTTTCTTTGAACAACTTAAGTACTTGTATTACATAGTTTGATTATGACAGGGGTCCAATATATTATATGGGTCTGTTTTCATATCACTGTGTGTGCAAGGCAGGATTGGTGAATAGTGACGTGTCTGGAGTAAGAACTGCAACAGCCAGATATGTGTGGCCCACTGCTGTACTCAGACATGGCCTAAGTGTGTGAGCATGCCCAGTATGACCTTTCAGTATGTTGTTGACTGAAATTTGCTAAATTTCTTTAAGTGTGCAAGCATGCCCACTATAGCCATATATACTATATGTGTGTAAAAAATCAAGTTGTTTTTTACTTCAGGGCTCACCTTTGTGTTGTACATCAACAGGAAGCAAGCTGTGCCTGCAGGGCTTCAATGAGTCAATTTGCATAGACTTATCAACATTTTTACATACAGGGGGGACAGCTATTATTTGTACATTTCTACCCGGGGGGACACACCTGATTGTTACTGTGAGTGTACACCTAACACTTATACACATTTGCTAGGCCTGCAATGCTATGTCAGGTACTCCATTTCTGTCTGTACTGTTGCCTATCATACTGGCTTGAGGCATACCACTGTACTACAGACCTTAGCTTCCAATTACATGCATATTAGTTTGTGACTTCATAGCCTACCCAACCCACATCACACTGCCTGGCCTGCTTTTATCTGTCTGCATAGGCCTGAGGAAGGTTACCCATAGGCCTCTTCAGAGGTCATGATACAGCATTTATTTGTGTTTGTATTTGTCTACAATTGTCCTGCTGGCTGTGACTGTTAGGTATGTGACCCTCCAACTGGCATGTGTGAGTGACTTAAGTTGTGTCTGTGCCAGTAAAATGCTATCATGGCTTAGTGGTTCAGTAGTGTGACTATTGTGCACAGTATCCTGAATTCGAGCCCTGTCACTGCTTTTTATTTTCCTGCTGGGAAGACCTGACTGGTTAAGGAACAGTAAAGCAGGTGTGAGCATGTTTACTTGACTTTGCTCGACTTTGCCTGACTTTGCCCAACGTTGCCCAACTTTGCCCAACATGGCCCAACATTGCCCAATATTGTGCTGGTTAGCTTGGTGCACAGCTATGTGCAATTGTATTTAAATATGCTCAGTATTGGTAAAATGTGCTTAGCAGTGCTTTATATTGCTTAAAATAAGATACTCATGCCTCAGGTAGTGCTGCAGGGCTGCCTATGTCGAATGCACATAGTACACTCCCTATACATGTTTGAAAACAAGTAGTGTCAAGTTAGGCATCCCTTTTACTGTATGTGTGAGTCAGAGAGAGGTGTACTTTCCAGGGTTCCTACTGAGTCAGTGTATGTGCTATCCATTGCCTCTTTGCCAAGGCCAGGGCATACTGGGCATGCTTCCTTTTGCCTACTGGGGCAGGCTCAGGTTGGTCCTCCTCCATGTCAGGCTGTACCTGTGCAGGCCTTGACAATGGTGGGGGGCTGTTTGGCCCTCTCCCATGCTGTTCCTGCTGCAGCTGTTGCCGCAGGATCATATTGTGTAGCATGGCACATACCATAACAGTTTGGGTACATGTAGTTGGTGAGTACTGCAAGGCTCCACCAAATGTTTCCAGGCACTGAAAACATGACTTGAGCATCCCAAACACATGCTCAATTATGATTCTTGTTTGTACGTGTGCCTCATTATAGAGTTCTTGTTCAGGTGTGTGTGCATTTCTGACGGGTGTCATCAGCTATGGCTCCAGTGCATATCCAGCATCCCATACTAGGTGACCGTAGGGAATGTCCCCATTGGCAAATAACTGGTACAGCTGAGTCAGATGCCAAGTGTGGGAATCATATGATAGCTTCCAGGGCATCCAGCACACACATTCATTATAATGCCCTGGGCATCGCACACAAACTAGCAGTTGATGGAGTGGAAGCCCTTGCAGTTGATGTAGACCCTACCCCACTCACCAGGTGGTGCTTTGATGTGTATGTGCGTGCAGTCTATTGCACCCACTACCTTAGGGAATTGTGCTATTTGGTGGAAAAGACACATATTGCTGGCCAATGCCTCACAGGTGTTGGGGAAATATATGTGGTCACCGACATGTGCTGACATGGCATCCAGGAACTGGTGGAGTACCCTGGATGCTGATGGCTGTGAAATCCCCATCATATCACCAGTTGGTCTTTGGAAGGTACCTGTAGCTAGTATTCTTAGGCCAACACATACCTTGGTATCCACTGGGATGAGTTCCCTTCTGTTGGTTCTGTGTGTGAGGCATGTCTGGCACAGCTCAACAATTTGCTGTAAGAGGTCTCTGTCCACCCTATAGTGGTCCAATATCTCCAGCTCATGTAGCCCCTGGTAGATTACCCTGGGTCTGTACACTCTTCTCCGTCTCCTCACTGTGGGTTGCTCAGTAGCATTCACAACATCACCACCCTCAACACTTTGCACATGTTGGTTTATGATAGCAAGAGCATCCCCTAACATTTTGTCTGACTTAAGCTTTTTAAGCTTTTCCTCTTTGTATACTGCAGTGTTGCAGAGTTCTTGAGAAAAAAACAGGAGAAAATGGTGTTTGCAGATTTTAAAGGGCTGGGCTGGGCTGGGCTGGGCTAGTCTACTGCCTGTGTAATTGGCTGATTCTGATATATTTCACCTGGCAGCTCTGCTAGTCCTTGCTTACTTCCTACTACTTATTTTCCTCCCTTTTGCCTTTCTGTTTCTGCCTGAGGGGCATCCCTGTGCAAACAAGCGCAAACGTGCACACATGCGTGCACATGAGTGCACACACTGTGTGCATGTTTGCAAGAAGTTTCCTATCTTTTAAAAGTGTGCACCTTGGGTTTGAGCTTTTCAAATAGGACAACTTTAGACACGTCTCTTTGCAATCCTGAGCAACTCAGGGAAAACACGAGCCACTGTGCTCCAATAAGCTTGCAGCCTGTCTGACACACACCCTCATGATGTCACCTATATTTTAGTCTTCTACTCATCTATTCCTAATCTTACACTCTTAGGACATGCCTCACATGCTGGGGAAAAATGAGATTCACTAACCTTATCCTCATTTGCATATGATTGCCTAGTAATGCATGGTTACATCTCTCACACTGAGCTTCCCCCCATTAGCAACCACTAGTCAGTAGCCATGTTGTCTTCAGCCTGCCATTTACCTGCATGGCAGAATACGTTTTTAAGTGACAATGCCCATTTGTGGCTTTTTTTTAAATTATTTTCTTGTTTTTATAAGTGCCGCATGTTTGCGCGATGCTGCGCTATGCTTAAACATTGGGGATCGGGGAAAAAAAGTTAAATTTTTATCATTTTTAAACATTTTAAAATGCCAATGGCCTTATATTTGGCCATTGGCACCCTTCCTCAACTGTATGCATTCTTTCTCTTATTTGGAGCTGTCATATCTCTGTTTAGCTATTTGCAGAAATGTACTCCGTTACTAACGGAATACATTTCTGCAGGTAACACTAATCTTCCACGGACAGGTTCGTGTTTCCTGGATGGGAAATTTACCTCATTTGCATGGCTTTCATCAGAAAATGAGGTAATTTGCATACCATGATGCTATCCGTGCAAGAGTAGCTTTAGCAGCTCTCTTGCACGCCCCTGACGGCTGTTTCTGGATCGCACGGCAGACATATTGCCAGTGTGAGCTCCTACACTCATCTTGCACTCTGTGCAAGCTTTCGTGAATCTGGGGGCTTACCAATGTTTGTTTGTGCACCAAACTGATATGAATAATGAGTATAGAATACGGAATAATGTTCTCTTAGACCATGTATATCTTTAAGGTTCATCTGGTTTGTAAAGTCAGTTAACTTCTTTGCTTGAGATCCTAGTTTTATTTTACCATTTTTAGAAGCATTGTTGCCTGATAATAGGCAATTAAAATCACCTGTTGCTATAATTTCCCCTTTTGCATTTAAAATAATCAGGTCCAGATATTTGTCAACATATTTAGCACTTAGTCCTGGTATCCAGTATGTATTAATCAAAGTATAATACTTCCTATTGATTTCCAAAATAACCATACTACATCACATCTTTATCTAAATTTGTATCTATAATTCTTGGCATAGTATAAGTATTTTTCCATAGAATAAGAGTGCCCCTTCTCTTAGTCTTAAAACATAAATCAGCCAGAATGGTACAGCCATTAAATGAATATTTTTCTAGGTCTTTTTTTAATAGATGATTTTCCTGTAAAAGATTATCTGGGCTTTATGCATTTTGATATATTTAAGCAAACCAGCTCTTTTGACATTATTGTTCAAAGCACTAATATTTAATGATAAGCATTTATAAGCCATTGACTATAATGTGTATGCTGTTACTTACTGAAAGACCTTTCTTCTGAGTTGACTTGAAATTTACTGAAAACTTACTTATCATGGATGTATGTTAAGCACTACTTTAAAAACCCAAAATTATTTACAAACACATCAATGAAACATAACGTTTTTTCTTCTTCTTCTTCTTCTTCTTCTTCTCATTCAGCTGTTCCCATTAGGGGAGCCACAACAAATCATCTGTTTCCATTTCTTCCTGTCCTCTGCATCTTGCTCTGTCACGCCAGCCACCTGCATGTCCTCTCTCACCACATCCATAAACCTTATCTTAGGCCTTCCTCTTTTCCTCTTACCTGGCAGCTCCATCCTTAGCATCCTTTTCCCAATATACCTAGCATCCCTCCTCAGCACATGTCCAAACCAATGCAATCTCACCTCTCTGACTTTGTCTCCAAACCGTCCAACCTGAGATGACCCTCTAATATACTGATTCCTAATCCTGTCCATCCTTGTCACACCCATTGCAAATCTTAACATCTTTAACTCTGCTACTTCCAGCTCTGACTCCTGCCTTTTTGTCAATACCACAGTCTCCAACCCGTACAACATAGATGGACTCACTACCCTCTTGCAGACCTTCATTTCACTCTTACTGGGACCCGTCTATCACAAATCACTCCTGACACTCTTCTCCACCCATTCCACCCTGCCTGTACTCTCTTGTTCACCTCACTTCCACACTCACCATTACTCTGAACTGTTGATCCCAAGTACTTAAACTCATCCACCTTCATCAGCTCTACTCCCTGCATCCTCACCATTCCTCTATCCTCCCTTTCATTCACATACATATATTTAGTCTTAGTCCTGCTACCCTTCATTCCTCTCCTCTCTAGAGCATATCTCCACCTTTCCAGGGTCTCCTCAACCTGGACCCTACTCTCACTACAGATCACAATGTCATCTGCAACATCATAGTCCATGGGGACTCCTGTCTGATCTCATCTGTCAACTTGTCCATCACCATTGCAAATAAGAAAGAGCTCAGATCTGATCCTTGATGTAATCCCACCTCCACCTTAAATGCATCTGTTACTCCCACTGCAGACTTCACCACTGTCACATTACCCTTGTACATATCCTGTATCACACTTACATACTTCT
This sequence comes from Protopterus annectens, assembly GCF_019279795.1. Lineage (NCBI taxonomy): Eukaryota > Metazoa > Chordata > Ceratodontiformes > Protopteridae > Protopterus > Protopterus annectens. Next base: position 522,571,653 of record NC_056735.1, on the reverse strand, counting down.
ATGCCACTCCTGACTTCCTCATACAATACCACAACTCCTCTCTAGGCACCCTATCATATGCTTTCTCCAAGTCCCACAAAGACACAATGCAACTCCTTCTGACCTTCTCTATATTTCTCCATCAACACTCTCAGAGCAAACATTGCATCTGTAGTGCTCTTTCCCGGCATGAAACCATACTGCTGATCACTAATCATCACCTCCTTTCTTAACCTAGTTTGCACTACTCTTTCCCATAACTTCAAGCTGTGAGTGATCAGTTTTATACCTCTAAAATTTCTGGTTTAGTTAAAAACTTAACTAAACCATCCATTCACCACCAAAAGACAGAAATTATCCATCTCTGCTTAGAATATAGTATAAAAACAAAAAAGAAAAGCATTACGAAAGCAGTTAAAGAAATCTGAGACCATGAAATATACATTAAAATGAGAGTGTCCAATACAACTGAAGCAATATGAATATATCACATATAATAATAGCACCTCTGATAAGTATGTCAGATATGTCAGAAATACACATCAGATCAAAGAATGTATAAATATTAGAAGCTGAAGGTTAAGAAGATTGTCAACATTTCCAAGACTTTTTAAGAAACATCAGATGTTTTAACCATTTTGTTAGTAATCTATCTAACATTTTTCATGTAAGGATCTGTTGAACATATATATATATATATATATATATATATATATATATATATATATATATATATATATATATATATAAGACTTATTACAAAAAAAAAAAAGCCTCATGGAGTCTGCATGTCCTCCCTGTGGTGGTGTGGGTTTCCTCTGGGTGCTCCGGTTTCCTCCCACATCCCAAAGACATGCTGTAGGTGGATTGGACACTCTAAATTGGCCCTAGGCATGAGTGCATGTGTGTGCCTTCTGTGGAAGGTTGGGTGCCGGGCTGGCAACTCAACACTGTAAAACTCCACTGCAAATCATGAGCGGACAGGTGATCCACTGTGGCGACCCCTAACTGGGAAAAAGCCGAAAGAAGAAGAAGACAAAAAAAAAACCTCACAACCCTCTGTTTAGTTACTAAAGGTTTAGTTATGTAATATAAGTCCGATGTTAATATGCATAATGAGTTTTCTATGCAACTCCTAGTTCATTTTATGTCATTTAGTTACTAAAAGTGTCATTAAATCTACAGAATGTATGTATCTATAAAAGACCATAGGTATTTTCAAAGGAGTTAAACACTTTTATCAGAACTAATTACTTACCATTTAAAGTATCTAGGTGAAGGATAACAGAATTTCAAGAGAAAATAATTCCAAATACATCCATTTAACAAGTTCAAAAGGTCAAGTGATATCATCACTGTTGTTTCCTCAAGCTGCAGCTTCCCAAACTTGTTAAACAGTATCTAAATATGCTCATGCACAGCAGAGGTTGTCTCTAGTGAGGAAAAAAGCATTTTTGGTGGGAAATCAAATCTTGAAGCTTTTAGAGTTTACAGAAACAAAAAAAAAACACTCAAGCTGCCTTGTCATGCATCTCATGAATTTCCACAATGAGAACAGTCACACAGACCACCTGTTTCCTCACAAAACATCATCATGAAAAAATAACCCTTTCATATAAATACAGCTTTTTAGAAGTAACAACAGCTGCCTCAAATCAGAAATCATTTTATAACATTTCAGTCATTTATTGCCAATTAACCAGACCAGTGAAAAAAAAAGAGCCTAGTGTATATATATATATATATATATATATATATATATATATATATATATATATATATATACATATACATATATATGGATCTACTTCAGTAGTTCAAACATATTACAAGTTTGAACCACATATGGCCAAGACCATATGTTCGAACTTGTAATAGTTGGAACACTGAAGTAAAAAAAGAAAAAAAAAAAAACAACAAAATAATTAAAGGTCTGTAGCACTCCCCCCTACACTACCCCCTTACTTAAATATACCAACTCCAAGATCACACTACATTGAGGAAAAGGGAAATCTTCTTGTTCCACACTGTATGGAGATCTCCATTCAGTCTGATTGAACATTTACAAGTTCGAACATATGGTCTCGGCCATATGAGGTTCGAACTTGTTATATGTTTGATCTACTTAAGGGGACCCATATATATATATATATATATATATATATATATATATATATATATATATATATATCTTATATTTAGCCATCTATAAAACACCATTAATGTACTGTATTAATGTTTATATATGTCTAAACAAAGAGTCTAAAACATCTCATTAGAAACACTAATCAAAAACATATTGTTACCCCACCACTGACCCACTGGAAAAAATGCACTTTGGTATTAAGTCAAATTATACTATTACTGAAAAATTAGAAGACATATATCATTTGTAGTTATTTAAAAGGGAAAAGTATGTAAAGTACTTATTGGGGAAAAGAGAGAAAAGTAACATTAGTAACAAAAAGGAATAGGAAGAAAGAAGAGAGAGAGAGAGAGAATGTTATTTAAATACCTAGTACTATATGTAATTAGAAGTAGATATAGAAAGGAAAAGAGAAAGTTAATAATACAGATGATTCACATTACCTTACAGTATAGAGATTTTTCAGAATCAAATATATTATGATTCATGAAACAAAGCATTTAAAATTAGAAGGAATTTATTAATTTGTCCTTTAGTTCCTTGGTTTTGTTTGCTCCTTCCTTCACATTCCATCCATTTTTTGTTGCCTTTCTCTTCAAACTCTTGGATGACCATTCCATTACTTCTATGTCCAACAGTATTTTTGTCTTTTGGATAAATTCTACTGCTTCTTGTAGGGAATCAAAGATTTTCACTCCTTCTGGCAAGGTGATATTTATTCTTGCAGGAAAAAGAATTTGAGCTTTAATATTGGCTTTTTTCAAGGAATTAATTAAAGAAACATACTCCTTTCATCTCGGTATGACTATAGAGGATTATCATTGTCAAAACAAATAACTTTTTCACCCATCTTGATAGGTGAATTAGTCCAAGCTGATTTCAGCACTAAGTCCTTGTCTTGTGAGGAAAGAAATCTAACTATTATTGACCTGGGGTTAGATGAACTCAGAGATGAATGTGGATTTGCCAGGGACCAATGTGCCCTCTCAATTCCAAAAGAGAGGGATTCAGACATGTTTAGTGCTGATGAAAACCACTTATTGATGAATTGAATCATGTTAGCACCCTCTTCTTTCTCAGGAATTCCATATATGCTTATGTTATTCCTACTTGCTCTACTTTCAAGGTCTTCCAGTTTCTCAATCAGCCTGGTGTTTTGTTTCAGACGAAATTTGTTGTGATGTTCATTTTCTGTCACTCTAGTATCCAGGTCAGTTACTGTTTCCTCTAAGTCAAGAATCTGTTCAGATTTTATTTTAATATTCCATTTATAAGTTCCAGTTGTTTACTGCATTCTTGTTTGATAATATCCATTTTGTTTTCAAATGTGTCCATTTTTAGTGACAGTTCTTGGATGTTTGTCATTATAAGATGTAGCTCTTTCTTCATTGCACTCTCCTGGTGTGGGCTCTTCGAGTTGCTCATGTTAAGATCTCCAGTAGAAAACTTCTTGACAGGAATAATTAAAAAAATATCTTGACTATGTATTAATTTTTAGAAAATAATAAAGAATCTATGTTAATCTGTCTTTTAGTATATTTTAGTTAGATTTTTCTAAAAATTAAAGTATATTTCCTGTCAGGATATTACAATCTAAGAAGAGCTATGGATTTCTGCTGCTATCAGACTGGCATCTTGGCCACAGCCCCCATAGACAGCACTTTGGATGAACTTCTCCTTCATGGAGATTTGGATTGTGACGTTTCTAAATATATGAAGGTTGAGTTACCTTAAATGGCAATCATTTGGAATTCCCAAGGCACACAAAGATGCCATGAATCCACTTTTTAAACAAGTGGCAATGGCATGGAAATACAAGACTGAACAGATTTCAGGGTATATAGATTGTATTTTGCACCCAGTAATTCAATCCTTGGAGTTTTATCTTCGAGACTCACGTAATTTATTGGAATTATTAAAGAAACATCAGGCATATTTTGCAGATTGGCATTTTGCATCTTTGGATGTTGTATCTCTCTCTACACATGTATAGATCAACAAGATGGAATAGAAGCCATAAGGGAATATTTGTCATCATTCTCAAATTTGAGTATGAACACTATGAACATCATATGTTTGTTATTATCTTTGGTACTGTAATAATTTTTTTTCTGGTTTGATGGAAAACTTTATAAACAGAAAAGTGGTGTTGCAATGGGTGCCAAAGTTGCACCAGCCTTTGCAAATTTGGTAATGGCACATTGAGAGCAAGAAAAGTTAAAACAACATCCGGTATTCAGTAAAGTGTTTTTTTTTTTTATCAAAGATACATTGATGATTTAATTTTCATATCGAATGGAAAACAGGATGAATTTAATCTTATTCTCAATGACTTGAACACCAGTGCGAGTTTTTTGAAATTCACTAAAGGTGGGTTCTGCAAGTCAATTAATTATCTTCATGTGACCCTGATGTTTATACAAGAGAAGGGATGCATTCAAGGCCAGATTTACTGGAAAGGTAGTTTTATCAACCAATATTTACATAAACACAGTTTGCAAATGTCAACCGATATTTACATAAACACAGTTTGCACTCTCAACACATGAAAAAAAACTGTTGTAAAGGGTCAGTATATCAGACTTAGTAGATTGACTATTGGCCCACCTGTTATTGGTTAAATAAAATTGCGCAAGAAGTGTTATTACTCAGAATGGACAGGTCAAGACCTATCCTAAATAAAGTCGAGCTTCAATTGTCATGAGATCATTCAGTCATGCCTGTAGTCCAAAATAACAACAAGATTGGTTTCCAGAATGCCTTTTCTTCACATTTGATTGGAGATGTATTCTGAGCAACAGAGACAAGGCTCAGATACTAGGTTTGAAGCCATTGTTTACTTAGTGAAAGAGATACAATATAAACAACATTCTATAAAAGTCTACACAGGCAGGCAACACAATAGTATAGGAAAGAACGGGCACATTCAGGTGCAGATGATGTAACCTGTGCCGCTATATAACAAATAGTTCAAGTATTACATTGAATCCTTGTAACATGGTTTTTACTGGTATGAATGAAAAGGTTTGAGTGCACATCTATTGGGGTAGTTTATCTAGCTTTATGTGACTCATGTTCATGTTTTTATATAGGCAAAACACTGAGATGTTTAAAATGTAGGATCTATGAACATAATTTAGCCATCAGAAAACATGATGCCAACAATGCATTGACTAAACACGCTTTGATTTGTGAACATTTTAGGAAATATACATTCTTTGTCATTGACTCTGTAGCAATCCAGACTTTGGAAAGTAATTATAAGGTTCACCTGGAATGCTGTGAATCTAGATGGCAAAAAGCATGTATGGCAGATCAATTGCCAGGATTAAATGGTATCATCAACATAAAATGTTTTAACTTGGGTAGGAATCATTAGTTTAGAGTAAATTGTCCCAATCTTGTCTGACATTAGAAACTAAGCAGGATTCAGCCTAATTAGCATTTGGGATGGGAGACTGTTTGGGAAAATCAATTCTTGACAATGAATTTTAACACTTTTTTTTGATTGGTGGAAAAAAAGCAGTCAATATCTATGATCGGTTCATTTTTCTAATTGGTAAAAAAAGCCATCAAGATCTATGATCGGCTTATTTTTGGTGTATAAAGATTGGTCTTGAATACCAGGAAATGTTTATTTTTTGAGTTTTTGAAGCTAATTTAAATGTAGTATTTCAGTGGGTGCATGTGCTTTGAATGGTAGCTGTTTAGTTGTGTGTGTGTTTTTGGCACAAAGTCTGAAGAATATTTAAATAGTATGGAAACATTTTTTAAAAAGATTTTGAGGAAATTCTATGGTGAATATATTAAAGAACAAAAGTGCTTAATCTTTGAAGGAGTCTAGTGGTTTGTCCTTTAGAACTTCTTATTTTGTTTCATTTCTATTTTGTTCCATGCTGTTTTTGTTTGCATTGTTACATCGTTTGCCTTGCATTGCATGGACATGCTAAGTGGCATTGTGTGGCAGTCAGCATTCTTCCACAATTCCTGCAGTTCCACAACGCCAACAGACTATAAGTAGGTCTTGTCGATTTCTAAAAAACAAAAAAATACATTATGTCTGGTGCTTTCCATCACACAAACACACAAAGTAGTGTTGCTTGGTGGTTAGCATGCTTTCATACCACCTGCAGACTTGTCAGTTTCTAAAAAGATACTTTGTAATATGTGTGGCCTTCTATCTCTCAAACACACTAAGCAGCACTGCAGGGTGGTCAGTACTCATACACAGTAATAAGTGTAAAAAACATACGTGTTGCTCTGCTTTCTCTGTGGCAGATGGTACAAGTTCATGTGTGCAATACAGGTGAGCTAGGGTTCTAATCCAGCAAGCTCCACATTTTTGTAAAGCTGTTCCACTGTCATTTATATTAAAATTCTTAATGATGTTCCATTGCAATTTATATTAAAATTAACAGTGTAAAATAATTTTACATAAAATAACTATGTATTGCAAATGGACTGAGCATAGGGATGATTTCATATATATTATATGTCTAACTGTAGTTATCAGTACAATTATGGTTCTAAAATTAAATATTTATTTTTTAAACTTTCATATCACACACATGCATGGTTAATCACTCAACACTTTGATGTATATCTGTATGTATATAACTAATGAGCATATGTGACAGGCATGTCCTCAGTTGCAATGAGCGGTCTGCATAGTAATGACTGTCAAAAGTACAATTGTGGCCCAGCCTTCCCTGTGGCAAATGGCGTAAGTTCTTAGCCACAATACAGGTGAGCTAAGGTTGAAATCTAGCAAGCTGTGACCTTTATTAAGGCTGTTTCACTGGAATTGATATTAAAATTAACAATATAAATATAATTTTACATAAAAATGACTATGTATAGTAGTGGATATCATATGAATTATATGAGTGACTGTGAGTATACAGACAATTATGTTTCTGTACTTACACTTGTCTTTTTTGCCCTGGGATGGACTTCCTACTTCAATGATAGACATATGCACATGAATGTATAAACCAGGACATTGTCAGGTCACACACAAACATGGTTAACCACTCACTCTTAAATGTGTCTATATAATTAATGAGAATATCTGATAACCACTTCTGCTGTGGCAAGGAAGTAAAAACACCTATGTGTAAGATTGTGTATTGGCTATTTTACATAGCTTTAAATCCCACATTGTACAAATTACTTTTATCAGTGTGTAAAACCACCAAAAAATATGTCAGGTCATAAAATTTATACCGACCAATACATATCTCAAAAGTTAAGTCATCTAACAAGTACACCAGCATCCAACCCATAAACTAATACCAACTGTCACATTATCCTTCCTAATTCATAGACTACCTTCCTCTCTTTTTGGCATTGTTACTCTTCACTTAACATTGTGCAAACATGACTGGCATAGTTGTGTACATTTGCACACTAACTGTTAAATGAGATATCACAAACGGGTTGAAAAACACTTTAACTGTTGCTGCATGACCTGTGTTGACATGGCAGAAGAAAGAAAGGAAGGTGTCCAATTTAAGGCTCAAAGATGGGGTTTAGAGGAGTACAGAATATTCAAAGGGACTCTTGAAAAGTGCCACAGTTATTGGCTACTGCAGGTGGACTATACTGGCTCTCAATATAAATCAGAGGCTTGGAATAGTGTTGCAAAGTCTGTCTCCAGTGTGATTGGTATTCCATGTACTAGAAAGCAATGCTGGTACCACTTCAGTGACCTGAAAAGCTGCAAGCAGGCATAACTTAACCAGTGGCTGGATGAATTTAGGACTGCTGACATCCCACAGATAAAGACGCTCTAAATTAGACTCAAAGCTGGAGATAAGCAAAACTGGTACGTATCCTCTTCACTTTTTCTCTCCTCTGCATTTTACAGCTACTTAGGAGATTGTAGTGAATGAGGAAGCCCATGTTGAATATTTAGAAAGCATAAGAGAAGCAAGAAGTATGTATGCAAAACAAAATTATTATTGTATTAAAAATATCGCTCTTCTATTCATTAGTAGCAAATTTAACATGCATATTTTAACTGTAAAATCAAGCATGCATGCTTTATTCTCTTGCTCAAAGAAATTGTGGAAGTCACTTGCAACAGTGTATTCAAATGTTGTGGGTTCAATTCCCGGAAGTAACATATACATACTAAAATAATAAAAAATATTAAACATTGTTGTTGTTGTTGTTTGTCTTTTGGCTTTTCCCGGTTATGGGTCGCCACAGTGGAAATCCGGTCCGCTAATGATTAGCAGTTGGATTTTATGGTGTCGAGTTGCCAGCCCAACGCCCAACCTTCAATGAAGGCATGCCCATTCAATGCATATCTTCCGAACGCCCACTCAACTGCGGGGAGGACATGCAGACTCCACACAGAAGGCACTCCCAACCCAAGCCGAGAATCGAATGGGAGAACCTCTTGCTGTGAGGCAGCAACGCTACTGCTGCACCACCGCGGAAGTAAAAATTACTTTCAGCAAATCGCCATGAATGTCATTTTGTTAACCTAATCTGCATTATTTGAAAAAGCATATGAGCAATATATGCATATCGCATGGATTTCTTTGAACAATTCTCATTCCTATTTTTAGGTTATAAAAAGTATAGTTAATGTAAAAGTAAATTATATTTTTATCATAGTAATTTGTTATATGTGACATATGGTTCTAAATAACTTTTTTGTTGTCTCTTACCACACCACTAATCTCTCTTTTTTATTTGTATATGTATGCTCACAATGTCCTGATATCATCAATGTCTAATAAATGATAAAATGATGACCAGCACATGGAAGTAGGCCAAACAGTGCAGCTCAGCCAGCCACCCATCCAACGGCTGCTGCACAGATGTCCAGTACATCTGGGAAGCAACCAGACAGTACTAACTGTGCAGCCCCTGCAGTACCTGGGCCCTCAACATCAGTTAGCATTACCCTGGCAGCTGGTCCAGTGGTGCCATTTGAGAGTATTAGTGGTGTTCAAGATTTGATCACCTATCAGGAGATGCCAGGCATGGGGTGTAAGGTCATAGAAAGTACCATTGGTGCATGCTTCAGCCAGATGAAGAAGATGTTCACTGGAATGCTTGGAAAAGCAAACATCAAGAACTCCAACAGAAAGCTGAGGAAGGGGATGGTGATGACAGTTCTAAGGGTGAAGACTAGAGTCTCTGTCCCCATGCTTGATGGGCATGGGCCTCCCATGTCACCTCTCTTTCCCCAATCATTGTGTCCCCCAACCTTTTGTGTTCCTCATCATCCCTGTCTCCGCCTTGTTTGTTCTGTGTGTTTGCACCCACTTTATCATCTACCCAACTCACCTGACCCTGACACACCTACATCCCTTATCCAACATTCTTCTCTAACTGAAGTGGAATAAAAAAGAAATGGGCAACTGTCCCACAAAAAATATCATCCTATACATTGTTCTTCACTTCATACATGTGTCTACTCAACATACTTAATTTAGTCAAATTGGCTATATAACATTATTCTGTTATTGTCACCCATCTTTGTTGAAATGACAGTCGAAACTCAGCCAATAGTCTATACATGTTCATTTTACACTGTTGAAGAAGTGGAAAGTTATGGTTCTTTCTTAATTCCCTCCTGCACATTGCTACATTGCTTCCCCTTTGTTCTTCCTCTGCTTGCCTTCATTTCACCACTTTCCTGTCTACCACATTTTCACACCTTTAATCTGTTCAAAAAATAGAATCACACACCACACACATAAATAATATATCCATAATAAAGTCCTTCACATTTTGTCCTCTGAGTTTGCACAGAGTTTGGCATCATGCACCAATGCCGAGTGACAGTGAATAGCTCGTCATGTCCTATGGCATGGTATGATTCCCTGTGTGAAATGCTGCTTAAACTTGCTGCTCTAAAGGAACACACAGTTAAAGCAGAGTAATGACACTAATATTAAATATTTCCTATCATATTTCTTTTGAGTGATGAATATATAAAAATGCCAGTCCATATGTGCACTGTTGACATAATGCAATTGAGTGGTGTACTTTTTTATACTGTACTTCACTAACGTCTTTCCCTCTAACATTTGAATAAATGATCACATTTAATTATTTAATGCCATCCTGAATAGATATGTAGAAATATTGCACACTGAGCTAGATTCGAACCCTGTATCACTTGTGCTCAACAAACAAAAGAAAAAGCAAAAAAAAAAAACACTTTCTGCTCTTACACCTGCTGCCACAGAGGCAACTAGACAGCAGCTGTTTTTGTTACCCTCAGTACTGTCCAAAGAGTTAACTGCTGTGCCTCTCCACTTAGCAAGTTTGCATGAAAGAAGGCAAACCAATAGAAGTATTATTATTTTCTCAATGAAGCAGAGACCCACATTTGCTCTTCACTTAACTTCGCACAAACTGGGAAAGCAGTACTAATAGTCCTTCATGTCATAAAATTTCTGACACATCGTTTGCAATATAAATTACATTATGAACACCATAGTATCTCTCAACTATTTCTACCATAGCCAACATGCATAAGTCCTTCTTAAGTCATGAAATGTAAATCTTGCATGTGCAAACACTGTGCCATCAGTCATGCAAATGATCCTCTTAGCATTGTGCTATGCAAAGAGCTGATTGGCATGCATTACCATGTTTACTGCCTAGTTTGTCTTCATCCCATTATAATCCATGTAAAACCATAGCCAAAGGGAAGGCACTTTCTAGTGACAGAACACATATTTACTCAGATTCATGTGTGCTCTGTACAGACAAACTTGAAAATAGATGTGTCAGTAGTAGTCACCAAATGTCAACTGCACTACAAATAAAATAGCACAACTGCATTGTTACATCATCTAAAGTTTAATAGTGATAATAGACATTGAGATTGTCTTATACATATCTTACTGTGGACATGAATTTATTACAAATATGAACATGCATACATTCACAGCTGCATCCATGCTAATCACAAAAAGTGTGTGTGTGTGTGCGTGTGCATGTGTGTGTGTGTGTGTGTGTGTGTGTGTGTGAGTGACTGTAAGTGTATAATGTACACTATATATATATATATATATATATATATATATATATATATATATATATATATATGTCTAGTCTGTCTTCTTATAATTCTTTATAACTCCACAAGTTATCACTTTAGCAGTATCCCTAAACTTAGTAGCACAACACTATATTATGCACTCTCATATACAGGCACCGCACATTATAATAATATCTGCCCACACTTGTTCAAGAACTGCATAACAGACCAATTCAGAACTAAACACATATGCTCTCATTCCTACTCCAAAAAAAACAATACTTTCCTCACACTCATCACCAAACTCCAACATCTGTATCACCATTTTAACACCAGGCTCACTATAAGTGGGGATATCCACCCCAAACCAGGGCCAAATCCATCCTGTCCAACACAAACTGCTCCAACAGAAATGTCAGAACATAACACCCCCACTATCTTCATCCCTGGGCAAATCAACAGCAGCAGCAAAACCAAACATCTTTTAATGCTATATATTAATATTAAAAGTATCAAAAATAAAGCACCTGAACTCCAGGCCACAATAGCACACTACTCTGCAGACATAGTTGCTTTAACAGAAACCTGGCTAAATAAAAACATAGCTAACTTAGAAATTCTCCCTACCAGCTACAATATCATTAGACAAGACAGACCACTTCATAAAGGGGGTAGAACTGCCTTACTGTATAAGTTCAACTTAACTGTACATCAATTACCAAACTGCTACCCCTCCTCCAATAATTGGGACATACTTATCTCACTTCAACTTCACTCTAAAAAGGTCATCACCACAATTGTGATCTATATTCCACCTGGTAATATACCTGCAGGCTTTGAAGACTTCTTATCCTGGTGTTCTTACACATATACACAAGAAACCCTTATTCTGGGAGATTTCAACCTAGATTGGTTCACCTGTATATTAGAACCACCAAGTAATCTAATAAATTTCCATGGCTACCAGCAGCTAGTCCAAATTCCAACTAGATGTGATAAAGAATCTAAAAGGGAATCCATCCTTGACTGGGTCCTAACTAACAGCCCCACATTGTATACCTGCACAGGCCATCTCCCAGACACAGTAAGTGACCACAACATAATATACCTTATACGTAGTAGAACAAGCATATGCAAAACCACTATCTATAAATCCACTAGAAACGCAAAAACATTCTCTCTTGAGGTCCTCAATACTTTACTCTGTAACTGTGACTGGACCCCCCGTAAAACCCTCCCACTTGACCAGGCTGTAGCATATTTCAACAAAACATTTCTACAACACCTAGACACTGTTGCTGCATGGTACAAAATCAAAGTTAGAACCTCTACAAACCCTTGGCTCATTAAAGAAACCAAACAAATCCTCAAGTCCAGAGACACTGCCTGGCTTTACTGGTAAAAAAACAAAGAAACACAAAGACTAACTAAGTGCCAAGAACTGCACAACCGTGCAAAAAATGTATTAAGCTGGACAAAAAATCCTACTACATGACATTACAAACTATATACCAACACAACCCCCCCAAAAATTGGAACAATTTAAACCAGCTTCTAAAATCCATCCAAAAGGCTACCCCCAAACCAACCACCCCTGACACTAGTTCCCATTGGAACACAATTCAACTCCCACTTTGTGAACTCAATTCTGTCCTTAGTATCACAGGACAATTCCTACCTCACTATCCCCCCAACACAAATAACACTAATACAAGCTTTACCCTCAAAACAGTTTTCATCACTTAAATCAAAAGCATTCTCTCCAAACTAAAAACCTCATCAACAGCAGCCGACCTACTCCCCAGCTATTTCTTGAAACTCACAGCAGATGCTATTGCTATCCCAATCTCCACTCTCATAAACAGATCAGTTGTTGAAAACTATGTGCCCATAATCTGGAAAATATCCTATGTTACACCCATACATAAAGGCGGGACCTCTACTAAAATTAATAACTACAGACTCATTGCTTTACTCTCCCCCAGGCTAAAATCCTAAAAAAAAATGCATCCATACCCAGGTGCTAAAATATCTCCTAGACAGCAACATCCTGTCACCTATTCAGCATGGTTTCAGACCTGCCCATAGTGCCACTACAGCCCTCCTCTGCTTCACAGACACTGTAAACGGTCTCATAAATGAAGGCTTGCAGGTGTCAACTCTTTTTTTGGATATGTCCTAAGCATTTGACAGTCTCACACCAAATCCTGCTAAACAAACTAAACCAATATCACCTATCAAATTCCACTCTTATCTGGTTCCAAAGCTGCTTAACTGACAGGTACCAAGCTGTGAAATGGGAAAATTCTCTCTCTCCTCAGCTGCCCCTAACTATTGGAGTCCCACCGGGTTCTATCTTAGGACCACTGCTATTCACAATCTTCACAAATTACCTCCATACCTCCACACAGCATGCATTTATCATTCAGTATGCAGATGATACTACCTTAATCTGTACTGCACAAAACATTCCCACCCTCCTGCAAACAACTCAACTAGCATTCTCTGATGTTGAAAACTACCTTACCAAAGCCCAACTTATCCTCAATCCAGAGAAAACTCTGCTTATGATGATAACCAGTTCTAACAAAAACACTGATAACAGTCAATTCACTATCTACTCTACAAATGCCACTCCAATCGGTCCAGTGGCACAGACTAAGCTATTGGGAATTACCATAGACTCCCACCTAAAATTTGATAGTCATCTCAACTTAAATATTAAAAAACTACATGCCAAACTGGGATCACTCTACCGTATCAAACTATTTCTTACCAACAACACAAGATCAGCCATTGCTCGCTCCCAACTTCTATCCACCCTACTCTATGCAGCTCCCATTCTGACTAAGCTCAACAAAACTGTACTAAGCAAAATGGAAGCCTGCTATAACAGAAATGCCCACTTTGCTACAAATTGCTCATATAGACCTCATCACTGTACTGCTTTGAGACAGCTCCACTGGCTTGAACTGCCCAATCTTTTAACCTACAATCAGCTCTGCCTCTGTCATTCTATCTATTACCTCCCCAATAAGTGTCCTGCCCTCAAAAACCTAGTACAACATTACTCAGCCAAAAGGCCTCTTAGATCATCAAGCAAATTGCTACTAGAAGTTAGCAACAGCTACAATAGCTTTGGAGACACACTATATAGTAATTCAGAGGCTAGAAAATGGAACCCTCTCCCCACTAGCATACAAAACACATCATCCAACGCCTCCTTTAAAAACCTCATTAGACAACATCTCAAGCAATGTTGGCAGTGCCATGATTGCTCCCCAGGCTAGTGAAAGCGGATAAGGTACACATGCTAAACCTAGAGTACTTGATAATAGTTTTCACTCTTACTCACAAACACTGGCTAGTGTACAATGTATGTACTGTACCTGTGCGCTATGTATGTATTCTACCTATGTCCCAAATTTCAGCTGTACACTACAAATCTATTAATTACCTTTATTTTTAAATTAATATTTTCTTGTTTGTTCTCTCCACTGTAACTGTTTATGTGCTGCATACCACTGTAAAAAACATGTCTCTTGTAATTTGTGTGTATACTGATCATGTCTGAACATCTAAATGTAGCTGTGATTTTTCTATGTGGAGCTTTTTTCCTTGGGCCTCTGCTGATAAAAGGCCTTTTTGGCTCAGTCAGACACCCCCAGTGAACAAATATAAAATAAAATAAAATAAATACTGAGAAACAGGTGCATATGTCTCACTTCTGCAACATGCATTCCTGACAACTTGTTGCATTTAGTTGGAGAAGCTGTATTTTAAAATATACCTGCACATTGGAACCACAACAGAGGATCCCTATTCCACACTTTGCACTCCACTCGCAAACAGGACATATTACCCACATGAAATAATGATGATGGCATCAACTATAAAAACCAGTATAGCAAGGCAAAGGCATACTTCAGGGATGGTGCAATTATTAACTACTGTGTTCTGTGGATGGGAGGAAAACCTTATGTGTGGGTTAGCTTACCACAACAGCCACATTATGTGTTTTCTATATGTATGTGTAGGTGTGTGTACATAGTCAAAAGGACATGGGGTCTGTATCCTACTGTCATCGATCTAGTCACATGTAGAGCAAATATTTTACACTTGTACCTGTCTACACAGCCATTTCATAAAGCCTACCAACATCTTCTCCCAGATACAATGCTGATTTCATCAGCTATGAAGTATTGTCTGACACCAAAAACAAAAAAGAGACTTGTGGTGTAGCATATGCATTAGGTACTGTGTTCTGTGGATAGGTAGGTAGGGTTTCTAGTCTCACTGATCAACTGCTGTGTGTTTCTTTTCATTTAGCTCACTTTCTAGAAACCATTTTAAATCAGGATGTGAGACACTTCTACTATCTCACCAGACACTGCAGATGTCATCAGTTATAAAGTGCTGTATGAAACTATGAAAGCCTGACTTGTGCTATGACACTTGTGTTAACTACTCTCATCTGTAGATAGTTTGTTAGGAGTTCTAATCTCACTACAGTCAAATGGTGTGCGTGTGTGCTTGTGTGTGTGTGTGTGTGTGTGTGTGTGTGTGTGTGTGTTCCTTCAACAATCAGTCTTGTGGTGATTTTAGAATGGCATGTGAGTTCACAGCTATGTCAGACACTCCTCTGAACATCTTGCTAACATACACTGATGATGTCATCCTCTATAAAGTGCACTCTGACACTATTTAAGCCAACTTCTGCTGTGTCACTAACATTAAGTACTGTATTCTCCGGCTTCAGTAACCAGATATTTAGGGTCTCTAATCTGACAGCAGGAAACTTGAATGGATATTCATTCAACTAATATTTTTGAGACAATTATACACTGAGATGTGACTCCACATCCAAGTCAAACACTCTTCCCAGCATCTTCTTCGCAGTAATGATACTATCATACTATCATACTTTATAAAGTGCAAAGCGACACTGCTAAAGTCAGACATATGTGGTGGTGCTAGTGTTATATTGTATGGAATCCAGCTTCTATATCTACACAGGTGTAATGCTTAAATCAGATGCAGCCTACTGCTTTGTGTTTGTGGTTGGTGGTACATTATGTTCGTTGTATGATCTTTTCCATCTCTTTTCTTGTCACTTCCACTTAGGAGAACCTTTAACATAGCCCCATAAATAAAATATCCCTTTTTTCTGTCTGTTCACATGGCAGCCTTCCTGCATATGACTGGAGGATATCCTCATCTCAAAGATACATGTGCACATCATGAAGTTGAGTCCTTCCATGCACCTTTGCAAACCATCTCCAGACCACTGGATCTGTGATTGCTAATTCTGTCATGGGGTGGTGCACATGTCACATGTGAAGAGAGGCAATATGTAATGCAAATGCACACACATATACCAAGCATTACTATCTTCCATCATATAGGTATAGGTAGCTTGGTTTAAAAGGTATAATAATGACTATGATTTTATGTGATGTTGGTCATTAGCTTAGTAATGTCATGTGACCCTACGAGCATTTCACATTTCAATGTTGCTGTCACTAACATGTGCTATGTTGGTGTGTGGATATATAGCAGCCTACAAGAGGATAATGCAATTTGTGGTGTGAGGTAATGTATTGATGGCAGCTGCTGCCATCTCATTACATGTTCCTTCCATAACAATTGTAGCTGTATGCCTCTTGAGAACTGTTGACATGGGATGATACTATGTATATTGTTGTCTTTGTAAGACATGTTTTTGAAATGGAGCAGATCAACTTTCTACACAGTTCTCATTCAACCATCACAGTGGCACTTTCAGTATGGCACATGTATGCATGTGTATACCTACCATCATTAAATTCTATGTGACATAGATCAAAATAAATTCATATTGATTACATGGGAGCATAAGTCTTGTTACATCCACATGTAATGCTGTGATATACACAAAAATACCACATGTTTTGATTTAATTACAACCTTGTGGAATTAATTGTATGTGCAATTATGCTGCTATTGCCCAGAATTATTGAGGTGGTCACCAGCACCATTGTGTGACTATTAGCATTTGTGTCAGTAAATGTTCTGCATGAGCCACAGCCAACTCATATTTTATCAGCCCACTGAAACACAGCTTTCCAATGAAAAACATATAGGGATATGTTGTGCAATTGATGTAACATGACATTGGTAAAGTTGTATGACTGTGTGAACAGTACCACTGTGTGGCATGTGACACATAATCAAGTATGTATTTGGAGATGTCGCAAATCATCTATTTAAATAAGTGAAATTTTAAGGGAATACACAACTTAGTGCAGAGCTGTTTGTGGATGCCAACACCATACTCAAATACAGAAAATAGACAATCTAGTAGCTGACAGTTTGTCTCACACTTCACCCCCCCCCCACCATCACCACTGGCCATCAGCCAAAGGATACATGCAAATGTTACTCAGTTTATCTTCTCAGGAGAGCAGCTCATCTATGCACTCTCTAAGGCTAAAAACCCAGGATCCATGGTCCCTGACAACATCGCAGGTTGCCTATACCATGGCCTACAACCTGACCTAGCAGACACAGATGTATGCCTACTTATACACAGCCCCAAACAGCATATGTTTTTGCAGGAGGATGTATAGCAAAGTCATCCATCTGAACAAGGTGGGGACCATTACCTGATGCAGGCACTTATAGAACCATAATCATGACTCTCCTCATCTGTGAGGCAGACCAATGACTCATCATGGACCTTATCATAAAGGACACAGGTAATCTCCCGACCATGTACCAAAGCCATGCTTGATTTGTTAAGGCTACATCATTTCTGTTAAATCTGGTTTACTTCTTCAAGAAGGTCAATGAGAGCAATTATGAGAGAGTGTCACACAACTTGATCTGGACAAAAGGCATTTGACACAAATTCCACACTCAGGTATTACAGATAGACCATCTCAAGTGTGTATTAACACCTATGTCACTAAGTGGTTAGACAAATAGATCTCACACACACACAGGGCACATGATGTTGAAGTATGTGAAGTCACCTCTGGGTAGATTTCAGGGACCAGGTATGTACCTCAGGTGTCTGAAAAGGCCAGTTCCTGTTCAGTATCTAAGTCTCAGAAGTCAAGACAAACTTAGACATCAATTGCCTAACCAGCTTTGTGGATGACTTCAAATTGCAGACAATCATTGAATCCAAGAATGCTACTGATATACTGCAGAAAGTATTAATACACAAAAATGATTGTTGCTAGAGCCATGGAGACACACTATATAAACAAAGAGCAAGATCATTTCCTTTTGAAAGCAAATACACAAGTTAATTACAACATAGACAACACACCCCTATGAGCAGATGAAGTTTTATGTGACTTGAGTACTCAGGTCAATAGTAAATGGAACTTTTATCAGCATATGACCACAGTGGTGGCAAGTCTCCTGTATATAGCACAAATCCTGAGTATGGTCAGGCCATTAACATCAAAGTACATTATAGTCCTATTGGTCTCAGCCCTCATATAAAACCAATAATTTTGCATGTACCTTAGCATTCATCTTCCAATGATGATTTACTCAATTATATCATGCTTGCCACAGTGTGCTTCCACAGATATTTTTGTTCATATATAAGTATTCTTTGTGATGCATAACCATTAGGAGTTGACAGTGCAGACTTCCATTCAGAGTGTTCTACAAGATGCATGTGTGATATTTCTTCCTGTGATGTACCCAGTAAATACACGGCTCATTGACAACATTGATGGTGTGGGTTACATTCATGCAAGTGTGGATTGGAGCATATATGTGTCATGCAAACCTCTCAACTAGCCAGGATTACTCCTAATTTAAAACACAGGTGTAACAGTGT
Source organism: Protopterus annectens (assembly GCF_019279795.1). Lineage (NCBI taxonomy): Eukaryota > Metazoa > Chordata > Ceratodontiformes > Protopteridae > Protopterus > Protopterus annectens. The sequence continues at coordinate 522,552,675 of NC_056735.1, read as the reverse complement.
CTGAATTAACACCTCTGAAAAGTAGTCATTTTTGAGAAAGGTGTGCTTGATTTCCCTTATATATTACTGACAAATCATTGCAGTGGTACAAATGTGTGCAGGCAAAACATGTTAATAACTCGCAATCACATATTTTATGTCAATGTCACAGATTAATGGTGACATTATCCTGATATTGTCTGTGAATTGTACATGCTTCTGTCTACTGCTGTCCTTGAGTCTGTTGCTATGTGCCCTAATTTGTAGAGACCTATGCTGACATTACATTCATATTCAAACAACTCTTTTGTTCACATTTTCACAACATGCACAATCATGTCAGGTTGTTTATATTGCAATCATCCGCACTGATATGTGACCTTGTCTGAGAGTCACATAATATACAATTAAGTGTGTGATGACGTGAATATACCCACAAAAGAGGTGTAATCAGCAGTACATACTGTATTATGTACATATGTGATTACTGTTCATGCTACAACTGTCTTGTCTTGTGTTTGGAGTATACATGCATTGAAATACCTTTATCTGGTGTACGTTACCATGTTTCACTTGTCCTCTTACCCTTTCTTCATTACTACCATTCCTATCTGTGTCCCTTTTTAATACACATACATCCCCAGACTACTGTCTTTATTTCTGTATGGCAAAAAAAACATGTCTGTATTGTAATTTGCACATAGTACACTTTCCTTTGCCTTAAATTAAACACAGGTAGTCACTGTGGCTGTCCATGCAATCCTGCAGAACTTGTTTGCCCATAGATAAACATGTCTGAATGCATTTGTGCTACTTTATATGGTTTACTGGCCAGCAACACTGTTGCTGGACATAAAATCTTGGTTGCATTTGTGGAAGCACGATGTGCAACATGCATATGCAATTAGCACTGTTGCTTATCACACTAACACTTAAACTCCATGTATGCTTTGCGCTAAGCCTACATGGAGTTTATTGAATTTCCAGGTGTGTGTTTATCTGTAGAAAACTGTAGATCAAGACCCACATTTTATTTTGAAAAATCAATAGAACACTGAAGGTCTATATATGTGAGCACTTGTCTGATATTAAAAGGAAGGTTGATACAAATGCCCTTTATAAACATCAATAAGAGAAAGGTGAAATACACCATTTTAATTTTGCTTTTCAGCAAGAAGTAAAAAAAAAGTTTGACAATGGGTGTTCCCTAGCTTAAATTGTTCTGTGACTATTAAAATTTAATTGAAGCTTGAACAGTACAGAAAGTCATTTATGTTAATTATTGGTGCAAAATGATGTCATGTGATATGGGCAATGTTATTTAATTAATTAGCATCAGTGTTTTTTATTAGAAATTCCTGATGACACACTTTGTGCAAAAGCTTGTATTTTTATTTTTGAAATGTGGTTTTAATAAAGTATGTTTCTGTGATTCCTGAGTTGGCTCAATTTTTTGTTTTTATTAAATCTGGCAGGTTAGCACCCATATTATTGGAACTAGTGTTTCATCGGCTTGTTCAGTATCCAAGGAAACTGGAGCAATAAACATAATCTGAAATGAGAAAGACCTCATTCTGTGTGTTGCCTCTTACTTAATAAAAGAGTTGCCATTCCAGCCACCATTATAAAAAAAATCTCTTCCTGTTGTAGAAGCAGCCATTTGTGATTGCACACTATTGCTGGAATGAAAAAAGATCCTGTTTTACTGTCAGTATTAAGTGCTTAGTTTGCATCTCAAAATAATAAATTCACAGGAAAATGTATGTAAGGTGAATCTCTTCCCACTGGTTTAGCAAATACATCCTTTGACTCCATAGCTATCAGCAGTCTGGATCCCTTAAAAAAAATAAAAATAATAGCTGAAAATGCTAGCTGGAAAAAATTAACTCAAAACATGGAGTCCAGTTTTTTTTACATGAAAAACTTCCATTTTATATACTTCACCAGATCAAATGCCAATTGACAAATTCCTTACATTTGTGTATTTATAAGTGCACCACATGACTGCAAATAACTAATTCCAGTACACAAATTCTTCTGCGTTAGTCTATTTTCTTCATTGTGATTTAAAGTTAAGAATATGTCTTATTGGGGGGGGGGCAAGGATGAGCCTTGAGTAGCAGCACTTTCTCTCAGCTCTGCCTTATCATAATTTTTTATGACAGGAAATTTTAAAAATAACTATCTAAATTGCAACTATTTTTGCTTATTTGGACTCTCCTAACAGCCTATTTAGATAGTATCCTAATAATTTTTAAGTTTTATTATTCTTTCCTGTCAAAATTCATAAGACAAATTTCTGGCACCAGACTTCAGTATGAGCTTCACAAAATCTTCTCACCAGGACGCATCACTAAAGAAGGAGCAACAATCTCTACTATCCACCATCCAAGAATTATCTAAAAAAATAGACAAACTGGACCTGAAATTGGATAATTTGAAAGAAAAATGTTCTGAACAAATTGAGACTTTACATAAAGATTTAAAGCAACAAAAAGAGCAAATTACTGGCATAGAAACTTCACTGAATGATATGGACTGTAGAATTCAAGAAAATGAATACAACTTAGAATTCCTTTTAAAACAGAACTCTCTACTACAAAGATTGATGATCTAGAGAACAGGTCTCGAAGAAACAACATAAGGATTTTTGGGCTGCCAGACAACATTGAGGAAAATAATATGGAGAAATTTTTAACTACATGGATACCTGAGATTCTACAACTTCCTGAAGCCCTTTCATTTGGTATTGAAAGGGCTCACAGATCCCTGGTCCAGTCTAAGAACAATAAAAGTAACTCTACAAGATCTGTAATAGTTAAGTTTTTATCTTCCCATGATAAAGAAATTTTATTAAAGACAGCATGGTCCAACTTGCCTATAAAATTTCAAGATAATATCATATGCTTTGATAATGATTACTCTTCCTCAGTGATTGCCAAAAGAAAACTGTTTTTGCCATTACTCAAAGAACTAAAAAAGCCCAAATAAAAACATACCTGCTTTTTCCAGCAAAGCTAAAAATCTTTCTCCAGGATGGTCCTAAAATATTTGAAGAACTAGAACCGGCTATCACATTCATCAAAACAAAGAAAATATTGGAAAAGATAGATGAGATGGATTGGGCTAACTCCAGCCTTAAAAGCTTAGCAGAAAATATATCCTGGAAAACAATTGACCATAAAAAGAAACTTAAATAAATGACTTGAGTCTGATCATATTACCCTTGCTGTTATTGCTCTATATTTATATATAAATAATTTCCTTTTATGACTCAGAAGTCTAGCAGGATGAAAATGGTTCAACAGGTGAGTGTTGAAATTTTCTTGGTCTGTTTTTGTTATGAATGAATTTTTGCTTTCTTATTCTTTTCTCATTAATGTCTTACTCTAACAAATATACTGATAATAACCAACCAATTATCTTCTTATGTGTGTCTGAGTGTACAATATAAATAACCCATTTACTTGTATGTGTCTTGCAAATAAATAGTTCAGTTATTAATAGTTTAATATGATTTGTGCATTTTATCTGGCTTTAAGAATTTACATTAACTTTTAAATCTAATAAGCTTATAGCTCGCAAATATATATCTATTATAGTAGTTGGATAATGTATTTGTTTATTGTGATCATTGCAATGTATAGACTGATTAGTGATTTAAAGCTTAGTGTTGCATTGGTTGTCCTGTTCTCTCATTTTGGGCTGGTGGTATTGTTGTTCTGTCTTGAAATACATGTTTAATGGTAGATAATTAATGGTGATTTGATGGCTGGTGTAGGGTACTGCTGGTTAGAGGATTTGTTATGCTGCTGGTGCTTGTTGCAGACTTTATGTTATGGGGTTTTGTTTTGTTTCGACCCCTGCGTGTGTGGTCTTGAAGGTTGCACTCTTTGGTGGTGTTGTGTTTGCTGCTCTGGCAGTTTGCTAGGCCTGGGAGCCTTTTGGTTTTCGTGAAGCATTTCTAGCTTCACATATGGTGGGGTTGTCTTGAGCAGCTTGCAAGCTAGTTAAAAAATAATTGAATTTGTTGTCAAACCTATCCGCTTCCCGCTGCAACACCTAGTGACTTGTTTTGAGTTGTAGACTCACCGAACTCCGTCCAGCATTGCTTGAATGTTTCCTGTTGTTATGCTGTTGCTAGGTGACATCATTAGTGACTCATTGTAGCTATGGAAGGTTTTACCCCTCGGATATTACCTTAACCAGCTGGAAATTAATGTGACTTAAGTGGAGATTTGTTTTTCAGTAGTTTAGCTCATGGATTCCATTCACTTGTTAAGATAGCAATATCTGAACCTTGACACCGGAATTATGTTCAGAGTGCTGTAGCGAGAGATGTACCTTCCCTAAGATAAGACATTAAATACACTGACTTGTTTCTTGACCCACTCTTTTCATATAAAATTGAATAATAAAATAGTCTTAAGAAATAATGGATGATATTACAACATATTAGACAGGGTGCTAACTATCTGTCTATTATCTATCTATCTGTCTATCTATCTATCTATCTATCTATCTATCTATCTATCTATCTGTCTAATGTGTGTTAATAGGATAGGTGGACTAGTTTCAGTGTACTTTTCTAAGACATGTCCATATCCAATGGCACAAAACATTTAAATGCATATTGAACTTCACATTGTATTCATTTTATTTCTATCATTAGGTACCATAAATCCAGAAAAAAAAACTTAAAGGAAAACAGAGTATTCAAGTATTGTGTGGGATTAATGACATACAAGGCTGTTTAGTCACAATGAAGGGGAAATGTCAAAGTCATGAATTTACATATTACTACTGTCAGGAGAAGTAAAGCCTATTGTCATGGCCACATTGCTGTACTTGCATAATTTGTTATATGTGTGCGTAAGCAGTTCTCCTAACATAAAAAGGGGTTTGTGAAGAAGTGACCCTTACTTTGTCACAGTGGGTATGACCTGGGAAGAGGAGTACAGGTAAAAGTATGTTCTTGGGGTTGACACGCCTCATTGCTCCTGTAACTCCTTAGTGGTGCATCTCTTGACAATAGTTGCTTTTTTCAATAAGATGTTATCAATGGAAAAGTGACTCATGAAGTACACCCTGTTACCATAGGAAACTTTCACTCTTTCATGGACAAATTTCACATGCTTCGGCAGGGATGACTGCATTAAGCAATGTTAACTGTTATTCAAAGTATTCTGGATGGTCCAGTTAAAATGTAATGGACTGCTGTACACCTGTAATTCAGAAGTTCTAATGCAATGGAATTAATAACTGAAATGAGCTATGATCAGAAGTGTACATAGCATTTCTAATAAAATAAACTGCTTCTTTTTCTTCCCTGCTGTTAGCTGGAATACAGCAGTGATTCACATATAACCTTTTACATCAGTTTGGAAGCAATCGCTGTGTATTTAACACACTTTCTCAGAGTCATGCTGCTTAAGAATAATATTGTTGATGGTGATGTCAAAGCAGCTATAGAAATGCTAATGGTGTTTTAAATGCATACATTCAAAGTAAAACAAACCTGTGATTTCCACACAATGGTATAGCTACTTAGATAATACATAATTCCTGACTTTCTTGACACTGGCTTTGTGCGGTTGTTTTTGCTGAACTATGAGAAATTCGCAACTGTGGAGGTGTGGTTGCAATAATGTGTAAGTACAACAAAGCCAGCACACTGATTTTCACTTCACCAGAACTTTATTGTTAAAAATGTTGATAACCAGTCAAGTGTTACCCTTAAATCTGATTTCCACGTGCTCCATTTGATTGAAGAATTGTAAGGTCTGGAATAATATATGCAGACATTAAGACAAATTAATATACAGAGACATATGAACATAGTCATGTACCTGTTGTAAGATTGAATTAAATCTACATGGAAATCATAAACATGAAGCAGTAGAGCTAGACCTTGAGTAGAGCTAGATTTGTATACTGGCCGATTCTATGGGAGTAGCACATTTGTCCAAATGTGATCTGGGTGAATTTTAGTAACAGAAAACCCTTTGAAATTATGAAGGGAAGAAGGGAAGGTGGCAGTCACCATTGTTTGTGGGGCTGTGGAGTCGCTTTCCCCAGAGTGCATCAGTCCTAGGGATGATTATAAAAGATACTTTACCATTTTGTGTTGCATAGGGCTAAAAATCTTATTCTTGTAATTTGCAAATTCACTAGCAGCCAAAGCATCCACGGTGGTGCAGCGGTAGCATTGTTGCCTCACAGCAAGAGGTTCTCCCGTTCGATTCTCAGCTGGAGTGCGGGGAGTGCCTTCTGTGTGGAGTCTGCATGTCCTCCCCGTGGTTGAGTGGGTGTTCAAAAGACATGCGTAAATGGGCGTGCCTTTGTTGAAGGTTAAACGTCGAGCTGGCACCTTGGCATTCGTCAAAATCTACTGCCAATCATTAGCAGACGAGAGTTCCGCTGTGGCGACCCCTAACCAGGAAAAGCTGAAAGACAACAACAACTAGCAGCCAAAGTGTATGTAAAATACACTTCTATGTGTACCATAAAAGATGATATATAAATAAGGCACTTCACATTAATTCCATTCATTGCAGTGACCTCCAAGCCCCAATAAAATAAATAAAAACAAGCCAAAAACAGAACCTAAAAGAAAAAAGGCTCCATGGCTAAAAGGCTGAATAGTTTATTATTATTATTATTTGATCTTGTTAGGAGAAAACACTTAACTTTGAATTTTGTCTTTTGTGCAATATCGTGTTATTGTGGTTCCTGTTTCACCAGTGGATTACATTCTGTAGTGCTGAGCCAAATGGACTGCACAGTTTAATAAACTATTCAGCCTTTTAGCTGTGGAGCCTTTTTTCTTATAGGTCCCAATAAAATACATATTAAATATAGTAGCTTACAGAAGTACATTTCTAAACTGGAAGACAGACATTATGTAGGATGCCATCTACATGTGGGAGCTTCACTACAATACCTAGGGTATCCACATAATGACTCCTTCTTATATATGACTCTTCTTATATATTACAATAAGAAAAGTATAAGGATACTTTTGTTTGGAACACAATAGGCTAAAAGCTTTCACTTAAGTTAAATGTGGATTAATGGACTGTCAAACTGGAATATCGCAAAGTACTAATGCTGCATCTCACTGTGTGATAGTAAATTACAGATACATACAGTACTATTTTTGATCTCTCCCCTATGACCTATCTGCCAATACAGGTCATCACCAGTATGAATAACAGTGGGCTCAGAACCTCACCCTGACACACACCGACTCCCACTGTGAACCTCTCTGAGATTACAAACACTGTTCATATTGGAGTGAGTGGGTCTTTGTACTTAGTCTGCACTACTTCTATTAATGTTTCTTGGACTTAGATCAGATTGCTGAGTGGAGTAAATAGTTAAAGTGACCCTTATGGAAAGGTGTGAAACATGGGTGCTGGGGGGACTGGGAAGGTGCGGGTGAGAGGCTGTTATTAAGGAAGTGCAGGATAGCTGTTCACCAGATCACCAGAGTACGATATATCAGCTACATCAATACCTATAACATTACAGAAAACCATCAATATAATCACACATGATTTCATTTTTATTTCATTGTATTACAATACTGTTGAACTGAGTAAGACGCTACTTATGTCTTGTGTATCTATTTGGTTTTGAAAATATTATCACAAACTCATATTTATTATTTGTTTGTATTTATTGACAGCATATAAATGTAATTATTAGTCATTAGTACATCTCAGTTGATTTTATCCATTTTGGTTATGCAAAATAGTCCTATTTTAATATATGGTTAAAAATTAACTCAATGATTTATAGTATTATGCATAGCAATATCTCATGTTATTATTCATACTTACTTAATACTACTGAATATTTTAATGATTTTATCATTATTCCTTTTCAGATGTGCTTATTTTTGTATATAAGAAAGATAAGTTCACTTAAAGCCATACTTTTAAATGTACTCAGATTGCAAATAGACAGTTCCTGATTGAAACTTGCTGCTAGTTAGATCGATAATTTGAGTGATTGATGTCACTTGTGTTAGCAGTTTATAACTCCAGAAAGGTTTTGGGTGTTTTTTTTTTTCAAATATTTGCTACAAATTTTTGTTACCATTGTTTATGATGTTCACTACAACTTACATAGATGAAAGATATTTGAATATACCTCTGATTATACCTCTTCTTCATATTTTAAACTTAACACACAGTTGCATTCCTTATATTTATCCTTCATACACTAATAGCCAAAAAAAATAATATAAAATATAGACACCATGTATTATTAGACAAAGTAACTACCGTATGACTTCTCTACATTGTCTTTCACTTAATGTCAATGGTCTGAATAATCCTAATAAGAAAAGATCTTTAAATAAATACCTCAATTACAAAACTCCCAAATAATATTTTTAGAAGAAACCAGTTTTATATCAGAAGATATCTTTAAATTAGACTCTAAATCCTTTTCTATTCTAGTTAGTTCAGAACACTCTCAAAAAAGGGGAGTTGCAATATTATGGAATAATAAATTACCTAGACCAAAAATATTAGAGACATACCAAGATAATAAAGGTATGATAGCTTCCGTTATTATAGAATTTAATAATAAAATATTCACCTTATTTAATATTTACTGGATTCCTGGCTTTGGATTTAAATCAGCACAGCAACACACATATCACATTTACACTTTTCTAAGGGTAATATCATACTAGCTGGTCATTTTAATTGTATTTTTAATAGCAAAGACTCTACATTTATAGGTAAAAGAAAATAATTGTCAATGACTAGACTATTAAAAGAATTTTCTGATTCTCTTCTGCTGAAAGATGTAAATAATTATGCAGACCCCAAATCACTTTTTTTTACATTCTACTCACATGGACATAATTCATATTCAAGGATAAACAGGGTTTTTATTTCTAATAACTTAGTGGACTATTTAACTAGTACAAAGGTGATCACATCCCCTCTATCTGACCATAACTCTATTACCTTTGACATACATATTCACAGAACCTCTAACATACAGATGAAAAGTATTCCAGCATATATTACCAAACTGAATGATTTTAAAGCCTTTATTTCTGACGAAGTTCAGAACTTCATAGAACTTAGCACAATTAAGGATAACTGATCGGTACAAAAAGAAAAGATTAATGTGGGATAGAGAATTAAAAGAAATACAGTCTAACCTTGATAAATTGAATCTTGACCTTTTAAAAAACAGCAAAGACAAAGATAAAAAAAAAGAAATAGATTCCTTAAACAAAAAGTATCTTGAAATGTTAAATCATAAAACTATGATTAGCTTAGTTAGAAATTCAAACTTATTACTTTTTCATCTAACTCTAGATCCATGAATAGTCTAGCCAATAAAATTAAAAGATTAAATACATTTAATAATATTAATGAACTTGTTTCACCACAGAAGAATAAAATGGTATCAGGTTTACATAATATAGTAAATGAATTTAAAGAATTTTTTCTTAACCTGAACAAGTCTACTGAATTAACAAAAACGAAAAAAGACATACAAACATTCATTTATAAAAATGTAAAGAAAAAATTAACAGAAGAGCAAGCTAACTTACTAGATAGGCAAATTACTTTTAAAGACATTCAACTGCAAATTAACCAACTGAAACAAAACAAGGCTCCAGGCAATGATGGCATTATCCCAGAAATTTATAAAATTTTACCTAATAAAGCCCTCACTATTTTACATGCCATCTTTAACATAGTGCAAACTAAAAACTCCAACACACCATTGTGGAAATGTACTTTTATATCCCCCATTCTAAAACAGGATAAAGACCTCACCAAATGTAGCTCATATAGACCTGTTTCCCTATTAAATACAGACTATAAAATGTGTATGTCTAAATATGGTAATAGACTCAAAAATGTTGTTCCTAATCTGGTAGAGGTGGACCAAACAGGCTTCATAATAAATAGAACAACTTATGACAACTTTAAGAGAATACTAACTTTAATTGAATTGGTAAAGAACTTAAAAAACAATTTTAACTATAATCAGCTTAGACATAAATTGCACCTTTAATACAAATAATTGGGATTATTTATTCATTCTTTTGGGGGAATTTAATTTTTCAAAACATTTTATAAACCTTATCACTCAATTATACAATGGTTGTCAAGCATACATCAAAATAGGCCCTAACATCTCTCAATTTATACCAATAGTTAAAGGTAATAAACAAGGTTGCCCACTGTCTCCCCTTTTATTCACTTTAATCATGGAACCTTGGGCAAACATGATAAGGGATAACACTAATATCATAGGATATGAATTGGGTTTTAATGAAACATCAAAAATACAAATGTTTGCCGATGACATATTGGTCACATTGGATGGTAAAAACTCATCTTTATTAGAATTATTTAGCAACATGGAGATTTTTCAAAAAAACTTAGGCCTTAAATTCAATCATAATAAGCACAAATTCTTTTAGTAGGTCAAAAAAAAGAATAATATACATGACAACTTCAAGAAATACATACCACAATCTCAACAAATAACATATTTATATATATATAATTCTTACTAACAACATAAAAGAAATTATAAATCTGAACTTTAATAAAAGTATAGTAACCATAGATAACTTAATAAACAGATGGTCAAAAATAAAATTCTCTATGGATGAGAAATTGTCAGTTATAAAGATGGTATTACTCCCTAAAATTTTGTCTATCATTTAGTCCATTTCTATACCCCCACCATATCTAGTAACCAAAACATTTAATACAATGATTAAAAAATTCCTTTGGCTTCCAATTAAATCTAGAGTTGACCTTTCAACCCATATGTATAGCTGGGAAAATGGAGGCATAGCCCACCCCAACTTAGAACTTTATTCAGTTTCTTCAGTAATTAAATCAATTACTAATTTAGTGAACAGTATTCTGCAAAATGGAAAGATTATATACTATCTTTATCTCAATCACCAAGAAATACCAATGATACTCGTATGTTATACATAGTAAATAATACATTAATTTGGAGATTGAAATAATATTTTTCTTATCACCACACCCAAATATTTAAATCCAACTACATAACTCTAAGTTTAAGGTCTTTTAAAAATGTCACCCTTAAGCATAAAGAATATGAAAGTTGGAAGTTTCTTGTTTTCCCCATTGCCTATACTCATGGGATCATGTTTACTACAGATTATCAAAAAATGTCACTATTCAAACAAAAGCATCTGATAGCATGGCACCAACAGATGAGCAAACATGAATTAAAAGCATTGAATATTCTTATAGAACAGAATAATCTTGACCCATTACTATGGCTAGATCTACAAGACGCTGGGGAATACGTCAGAGAGAAACTAGATCTAATCCCCCCTACAACTAAATTCTTTATCCCAAATTGATACAGTTTTTATCTCTTTTTACTCAGCAGAACAATTCACCAAAAATTAGTATTTCACATATATATAAAACATAAAAATCCGACTTAGATACTTATGCAGATAATTATTGGAAATTTTTCACCATCATTAACAACATATCCTTCAAACATAGACAAGTTAAATATTATTCAATCTGCTGGTAAAACTACATCTTCACATAAATGGAGAATATTCACTTGGAGATTTTTAAACAGATCATTTCTCACACCACATAATATCAATAAGATAACTAAAGAAAATGTTTTATGCTGGAGACGTATGAAAGAAATCAATGCAGACTGGACACATATTTTATGAATCCTCATTATTAAAGACATTTTGGGAAGACATTAACAAATGTTTACAAGGATTTTTACAGATAACTTTATTATTACTAAATCACTAGCTTTATTTAACACCCCAATGCCAAACTGTGTAAAACCAAGCAAATATTCAATCTTATGGTGTGTTTTATCCATTGTCAGGAAAGAAATCACAAAAAAAAATTGGAAATCCTCACATATTCCATCTTTTCAAAATTTTAAAGATCTTCTCAATGATGTATCTAAACTTGAAATGTTGACATTCAAAGCTAGATCTTCAAGGAATACAACAGCTTATAATTACTGGAAAAGTATAAATGAATTACTAGTAAATAAATAACTTGAATGTATAATCAAAATCATTCCTTTCTTTTCTTTTTTCTTTTTCTTTCAGCCTTACAGTAATATTTGATTCTTATACAGTGAACCTATTTGTAAATAGTTTGTTATTATTGTGCATTATATCATTCCTTTTTTATTGTAATATAAAATTCTTCATAACTATTTTAAAAACAGTGTATATTTCAGTTTTGGTTTCAATAAAATTTTATTAACAAAAAAATAATATTTCTTATTCAGATAACATAATTTAATACAGAGGTGGTTAAGTGTTCAATCTGAGATGCCAGACAAGTCCTTACTTCGATTAAAATCTTCACTTATTACAGTTATCTCAGTATTGCCTACAACAGTAAAAAATAAAATGTCCTAAAGCCCGTGCATATGTGAGACTGTTGACTATATAGAAACAGATTAATTTCTGACACAATGCGGGGTTTTGAAGGAAGTTTTCATAAAAAGAGGGTAGCAGGAGAATTTTTTAAGTGTTATTTTCAATGAAGTGGTATGAAAAAGACTTAGGGGAGTTTTCACCCCACTGATGGGTATAGGGTTGCACAACCCATCCCAAGGTATGAATAAAGAATCAATAAACCACTTCAGTAGAGCACTCGTTTTAACTTTTAACAGTGATTTCTATGATATAAGACATATAATTGAGAAAAACTGGGTAATTTTCTTGGGGGACCCCCAACATATTAAGGTTGTGGGGTTGTGGGGGAGAAACCACAAATAGTGTAGCAGAAGGATGTATGTATAAAAAATATGGTGGAAATGGAAGGGATAACTAATTTGGAGGGTAAGATGATTAAGTGTGGGTCCTGTACTCAGTGCCAATACATTTTAGAATGCAACTCAATGTCCATAAAACTTAAAAAGAAATATAGTTGCAAATCACAGGGTGTGGTATATTTAGCATCTTGCCAACAATGTCCTGCATATTATGTAGGAAAAACTTTCAAACAGTTCCGTACTATGTTTACAGTATTAGAAAGATGGACAAGGATAATGCTCAGGCAAAACATATGATCATTTTCCCACAACATAATTTCAAATTCGTGGTGATTGACCATGTAGATTTGGGATGGGGGGTTCATATAATGGCAGCTTAAATTAAATTCAGTTACTTTTCTGGACTGAATGATCAATGTTCCATTCAGAGTGTGTTAAAACCAAAAGCCAGTTCTGAATATTAAATCATTGCAGTTCCTTATGTGGTAACATACAGCACATTTTCAAAAAAATGTTTTCTTGCTGAGTACATTCCTTAACTTTAGCATGGTATTTTGTATAAAATGATACACAAAAAGAAAAATAAATGTATATTTGATTATATGTTATGTATTTTTAACTCATATAGATAATTTCATGTAGGGTTTTACTGTACTATATCTTTAAATGTGGAATGAAAGTTTGTAGTTGTCCAATCAGGTGTTTTTGAACGGTATATAAGGTTGTTGTTCCAATTATGTTTTATTCTGATGAAGTCTTTTGCATTGTCAAGATGAAAACGCTAAATTAAATATGTTGGTTGTGCTTCCAGTTTCGTGATTATTCTTTGTTTTTTTATTGGTTGGTGTGTTTCATTTGTATTCCCGACTATATAGAAGTTGCTTATTTTCTTCATTTTCAGGACATAGCAGCATTCATAAATACTCTGCTTTAAGGTTTCAAATGGACTTGGTCACACAGAAGACGTCACAGGTCATAAATTGCCATGTAGCTTGCTTCCATAGACACAACTGAAAAAATGTTTTACTTCTGGTGCCTGTTTTAGTAATACATGGTAAAACGTTTATGTATCTGAAATGTTTGGCAAGATATTGGTAAATGGGTCATTAGCTTTCTTGGAAACACTAATATCTGTGTGAATTAACCATATTACACAAGTAACCCTAAATTATATATTTTATTTATTTATTTTTTTATTTAGTTATAACAATTGTTTAGACCCTACTATTTGAAATAAATCTACATAGCCTCAAAAAATGTTCCAGTTTTTTAAAATAACATACTCTATTTGACTTGCATTTTGACTGTAATCTCCAGCCACAGCTGCATTCCAGATAGCACACACAATTTTTGTGGCATCGGTGCCATAGATTAATCCCATATTTTAATATGGAACTATACATGCCCTATAAATTATTGTTACCCTGTTTGAAAATGCCTGAAATCTCATTATAGCTTTCTCCCTGATCATAAATATATCTTTTAATGTGTTAACTCTTGTTCAAACACTTCAGCTTCAGTGATAAACTTACATAATGTTACTGTTTAGATCATCAGCACAGCATAAATGGATAATTTACCTGTACATAATAAACAGAGGGGTGCAGGTTCAATAAAGTCTACATGGTGTTCTAAAACCATGTGCAGAACACTCCAACACTTGTACATGGTAGCACTTTGTTTTGTTTTCAGTATGGGGCTCCACAAGCTGTGTAGAGACACACAAACATGGTAAGCACCATGGCATGCTAATTACTGCATAAACAGCTAAAAGTTAATAACCAATCCAAGATAGAGGAATTTTTCAACAAGCTATAAAGCAATTGTGCAGACTCAGTGCAGGTTTTGCCTGCAAATTCCAAAACCTATTGGAATATAGCAATGGAAACAATGCTATATTGGAACAATGTTAGAGGTCGCTGTTGCTCTTATATATATATATATATATATATATATATATATATATATATATATATGTCAAGCAGCCTATGTTTATGCTGCTGCCAGTGCATAGACTTCAACCAAGAAGGAGAAGGGTGTTTAGGCCCTGCTTTACTTTTCATAGTCTGCATGAGGTGGAAATTGTAGAGCACTACGGGGTGGATAGAGAAACGCTAGAATAACTCTGCAACCTCTGTTGTCCTCAACTGAGACCAAGGGCAAACTGAGGGGACCTTCCAGAGATGAACAGGGGATATGTTGGGAGTATCACATACATTGGCATCCAGGATCCTACATCAATTCCTCAATACTATGCTATGACATGCCAGTGATTACATACATCCCAGCACAGAGTTACAACTATGTAGGATTTTTACCCTGTAGCATACTTCCCTGAAGGCCCAGGTGCCATAGACTGCATGCCCATAGAAATCAAATCACCACCAGGGAAACAGGGAAGGGTGTACATAAATAGAAAGGGCTTCCACTCAATTAGCTGCCAGGTTGTATGTAACACTAAGGGAATCATTCTGAATGTGTGTGTTAGCAAACCAGGCAGTTACCATGATTCCCATATCTGGCACAACTCTCAGCTCTATCAGGGGGTTTCTAGGAGGGTATCACATAGGGTCATTTACTAGGTGATGCAAGTTATGCACTGAAGCCATGGCTGATGACACCCATTAGAAATGCACACACACTCACTGAAGAACACTATAATGAGGCATACGCTCAGACAAGAAATATCATAGAGTGTGTGTTTGGGCTGCTGAAGTCACAGTTCCAGTGCCTAGATACATCTGCTGGAGGAGTACAATCCCTGCACATGTGTTGAAATTTTCACTGTCTCTGCCATCTTTCAAAATATTATTCTGAAAAAACAGCTTCAGCAGGAACACCAAGAGGAAGGAGCACACATCCCATCATCATTGGCAAGGTAGTCACAGCCACATGCAGGTGAGGAGTCAGAAGGGGAACCATCAGCCAGCTGTATTTGTAGGCAGATGTAAGCATGTACAATATGCCCTCACCCTGGCCAAGAGGCAACAGATAGCACACATGCTCACCACTTAAGGGGGTAAAAGCTTCATTCTATGCACATACATATATACAGTAACATTGATGCCAGGCAACACTCACATCATTTACTTATCCATGTAATACCTGTGTACTGATAGCATCACACGGAGTCAGCCCCAAATTAAAACTGTTGTAACTGCCAGACATCCAATGTAAGTGCTGAAACTGGATTCAGAAAATAAATAGCTAAGAACACAAATGAATGGCATATGCTTGTATACCATTACTTGCTAATGTAACAAAGTAGAAGGTGGGTGATTTTTACAGCAATGACATCAATATGTGACAGCACTGACATATCATAGATGTGCTCTCTATCAAGTAATAGGTATCATGCATCAACAATTCAAACATTACAAAAACCTGTAAGAAAGCAGTACAATTTTCAAAAGAGCATCACAAACACATATATACTAAGCACTCATTCAGCTATGCACCCTGGCCATTAGGTAAAAGAGTTATGTATCCCTGAATTCAAAAGATAGAAAATCAAGGATATGGCACAGTTATCATCATTTGCACAGAGTGTTGTTTGGGGTGGGGGCAGGTAGCCAAGGCTGATACAAGAGGTAGTGAGTGCTTGCAAGTAAGAAAGACAGACAGTGAGAAATGCTGAAAAAGTATTAAATCACCACTGTGAAAGAATGAATTGCAAGTCTCATGAATGACCCGTGTAACTGTTATTTGTGTGTATCTTTATGGGCATACAAGGTGAAATGTGTCTGAGTGTCTGCAAGAATACAGACAAGCTCTGTGCTAGCTCCACATCCTGGTATGTTGGACAGGTGTGTGCCATGCTTGGTAGGAAGAAGTGGCAGTTCATCGTTGTTGTCCTCAGCCTCGAGAACTGGCTCTTCCAGGAGTTGCACTGGCATGTCTATGCCCATGGTCAGATGCACTGCTGCTACTTAAACATGACTGATGTCTGTTGGATGAGCCTCACAACTACATCCAGGACAAAGACCCCATGGCCTACCATGTCTGGGTGCGGACACCTCAATCACTGACACAGCAGTGGAAGTAGTGTCACTATGGGAGCATGATTGGTCATGGCCATGTTGGCTAACATCAGATGATGATGCTGACCTACATCCATGTGAATGCTACCCTCTCCCAGCAGATGTTCCATCATAGACACTGCCCGTTCCATCGTATCATTCATCTGATCCATTGAATTGGCAACACAGTGGAGACAGTCACACATGTGAGCTTGTTCAACATCTATAACCCTAAGCATGTCCTTGGAGGCCTTAATGAATATACCTGCACCTCCATGATGGCCCTAAACATGTGTCAAGTGGCATGTAAAGCCACACTAGGATCAGGTGGTGGGTGGACAGCAGGCCTCTTATGATCACCCACCCAAACTCTGGCTACAGCCAGAGTCAACCAGCATTGAAGTCACAGTAATCACACTACTCTGATCAAGTGTGTCACCCTCCACCTGTCCAACATCTGAGGGCTCACTGGAATAGGCATGCATAGGCCTACTGGCTGTATCTGATGGAAAAATAAGGGATGGCTGAATGTCAACCTCAGTGTCAGAGTCAACCTCTGCACCCCCTGACTGTCCTTCTGTTTGGCCACCATCATTATCAGAGTCTGCCAATACTCTGATATCAAGTGATAAGAGTCCTACACTTCCTCTGTCAGGATCACCTGCGATAATAAATAAGAAACACAGGAAATAAATTAATACCTGCACCACAATTTAATATGTGATAACAAATTAACACTGATGCCACTATTACAGATGGTATACTCATCATATCCACCTCACTCATATAGATAAATGCATATTTCTGAGAAATGGTCATCAATAACCAAATAAAAATGTTTGGCTTACCATGTACAGATGACTCTATACTTGCTATGGCAGATGGTCCTGGAAGACATTAAGCAAATGGTAGTGACACACACAATCATCACAATTCGAATAACACAGGGGTACAGAATTTATGCCTATATGCCCATTAACAATACTTTTAACTGAAACTTGGCCGAAACATCAACATAAAGCCCATGTGTAACAAACAAAAATGTATTGCTAACTTTATCAATTTATCAATATTTTTTATCCAAAAAAAATTAAATTAACAGGAACTATTACAGAATATTTTACTATACAATAAAAGTTTATAAAGTGACATATGTAAATTTATCTGTAAGATCCTCCCAGCACATACTTGTCCTCCCAGAAACATCAGCACAAACGTCATTCACATGTTCTCGGGCCCTTTCCACTAAGCTTTCTGGATCTCTGACAGTGGACAGGAAATCTTCATTTGGTGTCAGTGGTGGCTATGAAGCAGGCAACCCCTCTGCAGCCAACTGTTTATGGGCTCTCCTCCATGCAGATGAAATCATATCAATGGCCCTATGACACACCTGATCATAATTCCTTATGTGACCCCCTATGGCATTTACATCATTGACTATCTGGTTCCAAATTTGCATTCTGTCAGTCATATCCCCATGTCATCTCTCAAGCAGAAAGGTACCATGGCACCTGAATACTTGCAGGATTATATAATTTTCTGAGTCACTGAAAGGGGCTTATGTGGATTGGTATGCTTGTGTGCCTTAACTCCTATGTGACATAAAACAGAGAAGGATACAACACATAAATATCACATATAATTCAATCCCAGCTTATATACACATATATATTTTCAACATTAACCACTGGAGAGAGGTTTCAGTTTTTAAAATTTAAGTTTATGTGGTTGCACCATATCACACTCACACAAAAAACAATTTGCTTGATCCAAAACAAGGAATAACAATGGAGTAATGTATTGGTTATCACATAAAGAACTGGATGACTAGACAATTTCATCAGCAAAACTCTTGTAAACAACTTTTGTTGTGACAACGCACAAAGGTACTTGTCTCCCCATCCCGCCCAAAAACTGGCAAATGACATTTTGTACCAACCAAAGAATAGCACATTAGTCAATTGTTATAAATGCTTTCCAAAACAAATTCTCACAAAATGTGTACACATGTACATCAAAAAAGTCAGTTTTATATGATTGCCAGTCACCACTCCCTGTCCTAAGCACTCCTCTAGAGGTGTCTATGCACCATCTTAGAAGCCTAACACGTCTGTGTCATTGACAATACAAGACATTGTTTGTTTAAGTGAAATAACATAAAAGAGTGTAAGATAACCAGTTGTAACAATAATAGTGGGGAAGAAAGTTAAAGCTATCTGAGAAAGTAAAACCCTGACAAAATTGCCTGCGCTAACAGTGAATTTATTAGAAGTGCATAGAGATAAAAGTTCCATTTTCTAATGCACAAACATAAAATATTATCCTTTTGACATGTGAAAAAAATTGAGCATGTACTTGGAAAATACAGTCATGCCATAACAAGATCAGAAGGCTTCTGTGCAGATAAATTCAAAGTAATAGCAATCTTCTTCTATGTTCTCACGCACAATTCTCCTCACCCTAGCTACACAGTTACCTTTTTGTAGTGTAGATTCAGGTCTCTGAGCTTGGTGAAGATGGAAATGAGATGTGAACTCATTAGAAATGCTGAATGCCACACTTTTGACTTTATAGCAAGTGTAAACATACTCATTACGTCAGTGTTAGTTGCTAATGGAGTGCAACTGTGAATGATTAGTGTGAGGGAAAAGGAAGACAGAGCAGCAATTCAGACTACCTTATCTGCAGTGGTTGTGTCACCCTGAATACACTTACAAAGTGTGGAAATAACTGTAGCAAACTTTTAAATGGAAGTAAACAGCACACATTTCTAATTTGTACTCACTAATAGCCAAACTCTCCTGCCTTTGCTGAAAACTTACTGTCATATAATTTTATCATACATTTTAATGACAATGATACAAAATGCCCTATAGACTGCATGTCTGAGAGTGCAGCACAGGTAAGGGACAAATGAAAACAATACAAAGAGAAGACAGAGCTGCATTTGTGCAGACAATATTCATAACTGCTTGTGTGATCACTCATTGCACTAAATATGTAAGCAACACATACACAAGCAAGTGGTAGTCTACACGTGTATATATCTTCTCAATGCTGTGGAGGAAATTGGACTTGATTATATGCACTATGGTTTGCATTCCTGCTGCAAAGACAGATAAGACACCTCCAGTGTGTTTTGTAGTTTCATTAGTATGGCAGTTCAGATCAGGATTTGTGTAAAACCTGTAAGGTGTGTTGAAAAGTAAATGTAATGCTGTTTCTGCTTTCTTTTATAAATGCTTTATTTATTCCTTTTTTTGAATAATACTATTTGCACAATGAGCAGCATAGTGCAAATATGGTGAAACACTGAAATCATTTAAAATTTATGGAAGTTGCTTCTATGGTAAAGATAGCATGAATTACAGCTGTGAATTGTGTGAGTGTAGCATATTTATTAAACATGATGAATCACACTGCACATAGTGTATGTAGACCAAGGTTCTAGTCTCACATCTTTGCGTGTTGCTCACATTAATGTAAACATGGTGTAATGGCGCAGACAGTGTCAGTTTCAAAAGGAATACATTGTTGCATCTTTTGCATTGCATTGTGCAAATATGCTAAGTAGTGTTGTGTGACGGTCATCAAGCTTCCACAACACCTGCAGGTCCAAAATACCTAAAGACACCAAGCAGACACTTGTCAATTTCAGAAAGGATGTATTTTATCAAGTGTGGTTTGCCACCATGCAGACGTGCTAAGTGGCACTATGCAGCAGTCAGCACACATACATGGCACTGAATGTGAAAATATATAGCTTCTGCCTAGTTATTCCTGTGGCAACAGGTGTAAATTAAGGATTGCAATACAGGTGAGTCTGGGTTCTAATGCTGCAAAGTCCAAAGCTCTACTACTGCTGTTCCAGTTTACTTTTTATGAAAATTAACATTACAAAATAATTGCACATAGAAATAACTATCTGTAGCAGGTGCATTGAGCATACATAGGATATCAGATATATATATTACATGTGTAACTGTGGGTCTTAGTAAAATTATGGTTTTACAATTAAACATTTATTTTCTGAAGATTCCTATCACAGACATACATGGTTAAACACTCAACTCTTTAATGTATATATGTAACTAATAAGCAGATCTGATAAACAAGGACTGAGTTGCAATGAACACTCTGTACAGTAATGACTGTAACAAAAACACTTTTTTCCGCCCAACATTTCTTGTGGCAATGGGTAAACGTTAATGCTCCCAGTACAGGTAAACCGGGGTTCTAATCTAGCACATTCCCAATTTTATTAATGCTTGTCCACTTAGTTATAAAATAAAGAACAATGTAAACATAATTATAAATAATAATTATGTATTGCATTAGAGCTCATGTGAATTATATATGTGTGATTGAGTGTATAGAGACAGTTATGTTTCTGTAATTAAAATCATCATTTCTGGCCTTGGATGGAATTCACACTTCAATGATAGTCATATACACATGAATTTATTAAGCAGGACCTTGTCACGTCACACACATACATGGTTAACCCCTCACTCTGCCATTAGCATGTATAATTAATGAGCAGGTCTGACAAACATTTCTTCTGTGGCAAGGATGAAAAAGTACCTATGTTGAAAAATATACATAAGTCTGAAACCCACATCGTAAAAATGAGTGTGTAAGGACACCAAAAAGTGTGTCAGTTCATAAAATGTATACACTCAATACATGTCTGAAAAGTTAAAGCAACTAACAAGTACAGCAGCAACCAACCCATAAACAAATGGTAACTGTCACATTATCCTTTGTATTTCATATACTGCCTTCTTCTTTGTTTAACACTGTTGTTCTCTGCTTAACAACCCACACATGCAGTTGACGTGTTTGTTTGGGTTTGTGCACTAGTTGTAAAATGTGATATCTTGAAATAGCAGAAAAACACTCTAACTGTTGCTGTTTGACCCTTACAGACATGGCAAGAACTAGAAGGGGAGATGCCCAGTTTAGTGCTCAAAGATGGGGTGTAGTGGAGCCCAGAATATTCATAAGACTCATTGTAAAGTACCACAGCCCTAGGCTATTTCAGTGGGACTACATGAGGTCTTAATGCAAATCAGAGGCTTGGAGTAGTCTGGTCAAGGCTGTCTCCAGTACAACTGACCTTCCACTGGAGAACAATGCAGGCACCACTATAATGACCTGAAAGGATGCAGGCAAAAACAACTCAACTAGTGACTGGTTGTGTGCTGACATCTCACTGTTGTGTAGGTATACAGACAAAGATACTTTACATTAGATAGAAAGCTGAATATAGCCAAGACTGGTATGCATAATCCTCTTCTCTTTTTCTCATCTTTTTTGATTACAGCCACCCAGGAGATACCAGAGAATAGAGATACCCATGCTGAGCATTTGGAAAGATTGAGAGAAGCAAGGGGTATGCATGCAGGCAAATGAATATTAGTTTATCTAAAGTATTGTTTGTATATACATTCCCCAGGATTCAGCAAGCTCTGCATGGCATGCAAGAATAGTGCAAGAGCTGCTGCACACAATATGGCCGACGAGCGATCCAGGAATGAGCTACCGGGATGTGCACGAGCGCACCTACACTATTCCTGCATGGACATAGCTCCTGTATGCTAATTACCCCATTTTCTGGTGAAAACCATGCAAATCAGGTGAATTAGCTATCCAGGAAGCAGGCAGGCAACTGTGCAGGAATAGTGTAACCTGCAGAAATGTATTTGTTACTAACCGAATACATTTCTGCTAATTACAAAACGGAGGCATGACAGCTCCAAAGAAAGCATATAGTCAATGTAGTAGGCATGCCAATGGCCAATTATATGGCTACTGGCATGGGAAATAGTTGCAAAATTATAAAAAATAACTTTTTTTTGTCTGATTTCGGGCATTTAGGAGTAGGGCAGCGGTGTGTAAATGGGATCTGCCCAAAAATAATGAAAAAAGTTGGAAATAAGCTTTTAAACTAAAATAAGCATTCTGCCATAATAGTGAATGGCATGCATAAGACAATAATACCATGGAATAGTGGTTGCTAAGGGGGAAGGCTGTCAGTTTTGTAACAGTGCATTAGCAGTCATTTTTATACAAATGAGGGGAATGATACTGAATCGCAGATTGCAGCAACACCATGGTATAAGCATAAATGGTAGATGACCTCATAAGGGGGAGAGTCATGCATGCTGTAAGCTTATTGGAGCACTGTGGCCCATGTTTGCCCTTAGCTACGCACAGCTAAGAAAGGGGTGTGTGTCTGTGGCAGCATAGCAGTTTTTACATTGCCTAAATAGGTGTGCCCATTGCGCACCAAATTTAAAAAAAAAGAACAGGAAGTAGCAGCTCTGTTCACATCTGAGCACTGGGTATGCGTGGCATGCCTTGGGGCTTAATCAGGAAGGCAATGGGAAGGGAAAACAGCAGTAGGAAGACAATTAAGGAGATCTAGCATAGCTGGCAGGTGAAATGTATCAGAATCAGCCAATTACACAGGCAGCAGCCCAGTCCAGCATACTAAAACTATAAACTATGCAAAAACCTTTCACTCTGTTTTTTCCCACAAACTCTATGCCACCAGTGTACACAGATGGGGAAATTTGACCTGGCAAAAATAACAAAATGATAGGGGCTGCTGTCACTCTCATACATCAATATGTGGAAGAGGCTGAGGGTGGTGAGGATGAGAATGCTGATGACCAACCCACAGTGAGAAGAAGGAGAAGAGTGTACAGACCCAGGGTAACCTACCAGGAGCTACACGAGCTGGAGATAGTGGAGCACTATAGGGTGAATAGGGACCTCCTACACCAAATTGTTGAGTTGTGCCAGCCATGCCTCACACATAGAACCAACAGATGGGAACCATCCCAGTGGATACCAAGGTATGTGTAGGCTTAAGAATACTAGCCACAGGTACCTTCCAAAGGCCAACTGGGGATATTATGGGGATCTCACAGGCATCAGCATCCAGGGTACTCCACCAGTTCCTGGATGCCATGTCAGCAAATGCCAGTGAGCACATATATTTCCTCAACACCCATGAGGTGTTGACTGGCAATATGTGTCTCTTCCACTAAATAGCAGAATGCCCTGAGGTAGTGGGTGTTATAGACTGCATGCACATCCACATCAAAGCACCACCCGGTGAGCAGGATAGGGTCTACATAAACAGCAAGCACTTCCCCTCCATCAACTGCCAGGTCATGTGCGAAGCCCAGGGCATGATCATAAATGTGTGTGCTGGCAGCCCTGGAAGCTATCACGACTCCCACATCTGGCATATGACACAGGTGTATTAGAGATTTGCCAGTGGGAACATCCCATATGGCACCTAGTAGGGGATGCAGGTTACACACTGGAGCCATGGCTGATGATACCCATCAGAAATGCACACACGCATGAACAAGAACTCCATAATGAGGTACACGCACAAACCAGAATCATAATAGTGCATGTGTATGGGATGCTGAAGTCATGGTTCCAATGCCTGGACATATCCGGTGGAGCCTTGCAGTACTCTCCAGCTACATGTTCATAAATTTTCATTGTATGTGCCATGCTACACAATATGATCCTGTGTAAACAGCTGCAGCAGCAACAGCAAGGGGCAGGGCTACGCAGCCCCGCACGATTGCCAAAGCCAGCACAGGCCCAGAGTGACTAGGAGGAGGAGTAACTTGAGCCTGCCCATGTAGGCAGAAGGAGGCATGCCCAGTATGCCCAGCCTTTGGCAAAGAGGCAGTGCATAGCACATACACTGACATGGTAGACACCCAGGGAGTGACACCTCCCTCTGACTCGCACATACAGTAAAAGAGATGCCAAACATGACCCTACCTATGCTTTACCATTTATAGGTAGTGTACTATGTGCATCTGACATAGTCAGCCCTCCAGCACCATCCTCAATACTGGCACAGCCACAAGGTAAGTCATTCTTCCTATCAATTTCTGAATGGAGTAGTATGTTCTGCCAGTTGTATCTATGGTATGGATATGACCATGCAAGGAAATTAGGTGGCTGAATGGGATGGCAGCAGATAGTAGACACCTATATGGGCAGCATGAAATCCATAACAAATACTGGTGTTAACAAAGTAGGCAGTACTAGACAAGGTGACAAATCCCACTCCAGTACATGTGGTGGCCCAAATGTGTGTCCATAGGATACATACATGCATGCCAGTGAGGATCACATACCCAACAACAGCCTTAGCCAGCAGGACAGGTGTAGGTTATCATAAAGAAAGGCTGTACTAAGGCCTCCAAATGATGGCAATGGAGAACAGCCCCCCCCCCTCCAGACCTACACAGACAGACTACAACAGGTCTGACAGTTTTATGTTAGTTTTGAAGGGTAAGAAGTCTGAAACTGAAATATAGGTCAATAAAACCTAAGATCTGTACTTTACTGATATGCCTCTAGTCTGCATGATAGGTCAGAATACAAAATGAAATGGAAGGCCAACAGAGTACCTGAAATACCAGTACAGCAAATGTTTACAGTTGTCAGGTGTGCCCCCCCCCCACCCACAATCCTATGTAGAAATGCAGCAATGTACATGTGGGTTTAATAACAGTGGAGCACAGATTACTTAAGCTGGCCAAATTTATAGGATAGATTGTTGCAAATGTACAATATGCAGGGGTCTGTGTGTTAGGTTGTTTTGTGTTGTATATTGCGTGAAAGTGGTCAGCATGTAGGCATAGAGGGTTGTGTCTTGGTGGCATGTGTCCAGTACTGTTGATGACAGGGCCATGTTCTGACAAATGCAGTGCCAATCACAATGCATCCCAGCAAGACCTAATTCAGCAGTCATCCATACTCACTGTTCAGATGTCAATATTTCTCACAATCTGAAAGATGGACATGCCATGAATGTGGGCCCAGACATACACACAGTACACAGGTGAAAGTACCCTAGACAGAGTACATAAAATTTAACTGTCAACTGCACACACCTTTGGAACTGTACATACAGGTTAGCAGCACATTAGTTGTCTGTGTAGTATGGGATACTGATGTAGACTGGCCAATTACTGGCAGACCACAAAAGCCACACTTATGAAGTAATGAAAACTGTGTATGTCCCTGCACAAGGCAGCATAATGGGAATGTCCCAGGTATATCTGTTAGTCAGTTGCAAGAAGCTTCCATATCACACATGCACTCAGCTCACCCCACCTTCAGCCACAGGTTTATCACAGGTCATATCCCCACTATTGGGAATGAGTACAGTATGACCTCCACTTCTGTATGGGAATACCCACAGAATGCAGCATGCTGAAGAGTTATCCCATGCAGGTGTGTCCACTCCCTAGCTGTAAGCAGCACCCTGCCAGCATCAAGAACAATGGTTTAATATGGACAGGAACTATTGCCATTAACACCTTGCACACTTACCCTGTCACCCCAGTGGAATCCAGTGTCTCACAGCCTGGAACTGCAGGAGTGACAGAATGCACTGACCTGGTAAAGATGGTCTGCATCACTACCAAATGCCCTACAGTCCTCTGTAAAAGGCTTTTGCCTCACCTGTGCTGCCAGTGTATGTTATATCATGGGGTCCCAACTAACAATATAACACAGTCCACAGAACACAAATGCACGGCCATGTCAGCAAATCCCAGTAGCATGCCCACTATGTTCTACTACATGAACTGTGGACCAACCCCTAAATACCACTGGGATGAAGAGACAACTATAGGGATACTTTCCAGATATTGCTCGCATAATGTTAGGAAGAGGACAGTATAACAGAGTGGGTGGTGTAGAAGCATGGACGCCATGGAGTGTGTGAAGTCTGAAACTCTGATGGTTACCCATAATACCCCTGCCTGCAAATCCAGTAATGGGTGGCTACAGACCTGCTTGTAAACCACAATGTGAAGGAGAACTGACCAGATATATGAGCCCTGCCTCTGGGTAACCTGGGTGAGTCTGTACAGCTGAGAGGTATGGCCAAAGCAGTATTTGGCCATTCTGTTATGCCAATAGATGCAGAAGCAGGGGATCCTCAGCCACAACAGTACCAATGTGCTTCACCATTTACACAGACCCATCAGCAAGTGTCTGCAGCTACCCCTCTAGAATGGCATGAATGTGCAAGAATATGTAGGCTGCAGACCACAATACTGGACACAGCTGCATTCATCTTGAATTTCCCAGGAAATAACTGTGAGCAAATAAGTATATCTGTTAGTAGTTGATGACATAATACATCACAGTGTAAAACAGTACATATGTCTGAATATCTCTGCTAACACTAACCATGTAGCACAAGCTGCACAGACACAATAGTTACAATATCCCACTATCTTTCGCCCATTGTGACGCCATATGTCGACCTATCTACAGATATCCTGTAGAAACATGTTGCTAGCTGTAGGTGTAGAACACAAAATAAATCCTGAACTGGAGTACAACCTACCTGGACTGGAGTCACACACTCAATACAGAAGGTCATACTGGGCATGCTCCTACACCTAGAGAATGAAGCCCATGTCTGACAACAAAATACAGAAGGTCATACTGGTCATGCTCCTACACTTACAGAAATGAAGCCCATGTCTGACAACAACAGTGGACTATACATATCTGTCAGTCACAGATGTCTGTGTACACACACCACATTGCACACCATTCATGCTTTGCACACACATTGGATAGAACTACTCACACATATCCAAGGCCAACACACTATAATAGGTAAAACATACACACACACAGATGTGGGGAAGAGAGAGAGACAGACAGTGACAGAGAGATTTCCATCATGAGACCTGTCCCACCCACCACACATCCAATTGGCCAATATCACATAATGTGCGATGTCAATCACTGTAGACATTTGCTTTTGGTAGCCCTCAGCCCTATGTGGTGCTTGTGATAACTGTGTAACATGATAGTACAAATCAGCATTTATGTAGCATTCGTATACACAGTCCTGTCAAATGTAAAGTTGTGTGAGACTGAGTCTTGTGTGTATGTTTCCAGAGAAATGGTTTATGGCCCATTCACACACACTGCACTTTCCATTGCCCATGTTAGCACTCATGCTGATGTCAGTCACCTTGAAATAACCCTCTGGCCAAGCCTCATTCTCATAAGCTCTGTGGGACTTGCGATAACTGTGAAATGCTATAGTGCAATATACTAGTTAGGTAGAAGTTCTAATCCCAGCCATGGGAACTGTGGAACTCTGTGTGTGTGTGGAGGTTAATGATTCTGAGGCCATTCACAGTCACTACACCTCCCATTGCCCTACTTTAGCAAGCCTGCTGATGTCAGTCACCTTGAAATATCCCTTTGGAGAAGGGTCAGCCCTATAAGCTCCATGGCATATGTGATAACTGCTTAATGCTATAGTGTAACATACTACTTAGGTAGGAGTTCTAATTCCAGACATGGCAACTGTGAAACTGTGTGTGTGTGTGTGTGTGTGTGTGTGTGTGTGTGTGTGTGTGTGTGTGTGTGTGTGTGTAGAGATTAATGGTTTTGAGGCCATTCACAGTCACTACACCTCTTAATGCCCTACTTTAGCAAGTCTGCTAATGTCAGTCACTTTTAAATACCACTTTGGGGAAGGGCCAGCCCTATAAGCTCCGTGGCACATGTGATAACTATGTAACACTATAGTGCAACATACCTAGCAACTGTGAAACTGTGTGTGTGTGTGTGTGTGTGTGTGTGTGTGTGTGTGTGTAGATTAATGATTTTGAGGCCATTCACAGACACTACACCTCCCATTGCCCTACTTTAGCAAGCCTGCTGATGTCAGTCACCTTGAAATACCCCTTTGGACAAGGGCCAGCCCTATAAGCTCTGTGGTGCGTGTGATAACTGCATAATGCTGTAGTGTAACATACTAGTTAGGTAGGAGTTCTAATCCCAGACATGGCAGGTGTGAAATTGTGTGTAAGTTTGTGAGGGAGTGTGTGTGTCCTTGATAATACCTACCCCTCCGTTAGCACTGCTGCTGATGTTAGCCACCTTCAAAGATACCTGTGGAGAGCTCTTTAGCATGGAATCTCCATGGCATGTGGCATAAATGCAGAACAATGTAGTAGCAATAACTACACAGGTATGGGTTTGAATCTCATCTGTGGCAAGTGTTTGTGTGTGACATATGTATGTGTGTACCTCAAAGATTTTGGTCCCGTTTACACCCAGTACACATCTCAGAGCCTGACTTAAGCAGTCCTGCAGATATCAGCCACCTTAGAAGTACCTGTTGCCAACCCTAAACCATGTCAGGTCAGTGGTGAATGTGGTAAATGCATAACATAATGGTCCGTAAAGATTGTTAGATAGAGGTTTGAACCTCATCCCTGACAAATGTAAATGTGTGTTTAGGGTAAAATTATTTTTGGGATCTCTCACCCACTACATCACCCAATGCCAGTATTTTGAAGGGTTGGTGATGTTCCTCACCTTAGAAGTACTTTGGGACAACATCCATCCTATAAGCTCTGTGGCACGTGCAATAAATGTGGTACACTATAGTAGCAATACATATCTAGGTAGGGGGGTGAATCTCAGTACTGGCAAGTATATGTGTCTGCCATCAGTATCCCATGTGGAGATTGCTGTGATTGTGTAATAACAGGATACATTGTGGGGTTGGTTTTGCTAAATTATTAATTTGAGGACCTAGTATATGTCACAATGTCCACCTTACAAGGACAACAGATGTCAAACACCAGAGATGCTGGTGTAGACAATCCATAGCCCTACATCTGACATTATGGATTGTTGAACAATATAGGCGACTCTTCTATTACTCAGAGAACACTCTCCACCCATGTCTCATACACAAATACACTTGGCTAGGCAACAACCACTATATTGGTAGTTCCCTGCATATTGTCTCATAGTAATCACAGTGTGATTGCAGTGGACTACATGCCTGTTGAACACAACAGTGCCACTGACATCAGAAGGTACTGTGATGTGTTATATATCCTGACTGTGTGTTATCCAGCAAGTAAAAGGACATGTAACTGTTGCATCCCTGCAGAAAACAAATAAATGCTTACAGTGGCCCTTTTGCTATGTTCCCCACTGGACACCTTCAACAACTGTAGGGTTTGCAAATGTAACCCACAAAGGGAATACCATGCCTTATACACATGCCCTGTATGAACAGACACCACTAACTCCACTGAATACCTGTATCATGCTGTCAATGTGTAGGTGTAAGCCTCCATTCCACAGCCAGGTCTCACCAAATGATGTCAGGAATGCTACATCAGAAGATAACAATCTGTCCACACAACATGCCCCAGAGACATAAGTACACTTCCATACATCAAAGAACATGCGTGCGGGACATGTGCACAACCCAGACACTGTCCTTGTTATGGAATATAGATCACATACATGGGAAGCAGTGCACATCACTGGCCACCCACAATAGTAACCCAGATGAGTGGCTAGTGAATACAATACCCACCCGTGGGGACCACTCCAGGGACTACACCCCTGAGCCACACTGGAAACTATTGTCATGTGGCCTGATGCCAAGGAATTTCCTTTGCCTAGCCTTGCACAGGCTTCAGGCCCTTTCACCTACTACACACCTGTGAAGCAATGAACCTATGCATTCCAGTACTGGCAAGTGTGTGTGTGTGTGTGTGTGTGTGTGTGTGTGTGTGTGTGTGTGTGTGTGTGTGTGTGTGTGGTGAGTAATGATTATGAAGCCATTCACACTCACTATACCTCCCATTGCCCTACTTTAGCACACCTGCTGATGTCATTCTCCTTGAAAAAACCCTTTGGCCATGCTTCAGTCATATAAGCTCTATGGCACTTGTGATAACTGCGTAATACTGTAGTATAGCAAACTAGTTAGGTAGGAGTTTTAATCCAGATCCTGTCAACTGTGATAATGTGTGTGTTTCCCTGAGAAAGTGTGCATGTGTCTTTGTTGACACCTGCTTTTGTTTACATTCACACTTACTACACTTCCCTTACCCCTCCCTTAGCACAGTTGCTGATGTCACTCACCTTCAATGATACATTTGGACAGCACTCCAATGTGTAAGCTCTGTGGAGTATAGAATAACTGCATAAGAATGTAAAAGCAATACATAGTCAGGTAGGGGTTTGAAACTCAGTACTGGTAAGTGTGTGTTTGTGTGTGTCATCAGTAGTCTGTGTGGGTTTTGGGGTGATTGTGTAATGGCAGGATCCATTGCAATGTGCATTTTGCTACATCATTATATTGAGGACCTATATGTCCCATTGTCCACGTTACAAGGCCAACAGTTTTCAAACACTGTAGAGGTTGTAGACAATCCTTACCCATAAATGTGTACAGCCATGTGCAATTACTATGTGATAGTATGGATTAATAAACAATATAGACAACCGTTATAATACCCAGATACCACTCTCCACCAATGAATCATGCGCAAACATACTTGGCTCTTACTCCCTTCCTTTCTTACTTTGTCTCTGCCCCACCCCCATGGTGGATGTGGAAAAGTACATCTGTTTTGCACAGGCAGGAGCTTGAGTTTTGTAAGTAATGCTCATGATCAGCTGATGGCCTGTGCATGAATTGCAGTCCCTCACTTCCTAATTGCACGTGGAACAATGGTGGTATCATTCCTGCAGCCAATTGCATGAAAACACACTCCTATAACTAAGCACTACATGTGGGTGTTGGCCCTTTTACTTCACTGTGAGCAGAACGTCATGTGTGTGTTTAACAACAGCATCACAGGGGGTAGTTGGAAATACCTTTTACAACATACACTGTGGAGACAGTCCAACAAACAGGAGGGGGATGTTCCAGACACGGGGGCAGAATGTAAGCATTGCTGTTCTACATTTGAAGTAATGTTGGTTTAACAGGTTTGTGTGGATATGACTGTTCCACATGATTTAAAGTCTGGCATGACAGTGTTATATGGTTGAGGAAGCTCTCACCTGTAGGGCTATCTAGATACTGGCCAGAGTTTGGAGTCTTACATGTAGTGTGTTACTCACGCATTTCCTATCTTTAGAAATGCAGTAGTATACTCTGATGATTGCAGTCAGTACATGGTGACATCCATGTGTTACAGACTTCATATCCCTCAGAAGAGATGTTTCACAACAAACCCTGTTACACCAGGAATTTTCCCAGTTTATCACAGCAACATGTTACTATTGTCCCTGTGTTTGTGCCTTTGTCCCCAAGTCTGTCACCCTTTGTCCATTTGTCATGCAGTAAGAGGTGCATATGTACAGTACATCATTTACT
>NC_056735.1:522475635-522515635 GCF_019279795.1 Protopterus annectens | reverse complement strand
CCATAGTTAGAAATGGTTGCTGCTGTAATGGACATTAAATGTAACTTGTTACACTCTTCACCCTATGGGCTACCTGGAGCTTGTAGTACCAGCATAACACTGTTGTTCAAATGGGTAGATAGGCATGGGTTACCCTCTGAGTCCTGGCAAGTGTGCATATGTGTGCAAGTGTGTATATTTGTAGGATACAGCATTCTGAGGCCACATTCTCCAAATACAATACACCTTGCCATGCATTAAATGGGATAGTGATGCTGCTGACATTAGGACAACCATGACAAACCCTCACCCTACTATCAAGGGGTTGTATTGCATTCCTGGTCAATGTGTGATTGTGGGTATGTTAGAGAGTTATCATGGGTTTCAGTGAGTAAAATATCCAATGTGGGGTGTGGGTGCTGGGTATACTGTCTTTACACCATGTTACCCCAGTACATTTCCCAAGGTCCAGTGTAAGAGGACCACTGTCACCATTAACCATTCAGGTAACTGATTACACTATCCAGCCCAATGATGCATATGCTGTGTACAAATTACTTGTAACACAATGGACTCACTGCCAAGGTAGTTAGCACTGATAAACCCAGGTCTCTCAGATGTGTCTATGACTATGTGTTTGTCAATGTGTATATGACAATATGTCATACTATGTATTGTTCATTAACACCCAGTGCATCCCCCATTACCATACTGTACAAGACCTGGTGATGCTCTTCACTTAACAAGAAAATTGGGATATATCTCATCCTAAAAGCTGTGTGGTGTATGCAATTAAGGTCAAACACATTAGTAGCAATAAGTACCTATGTAGGGGTTCTACTCTGGGTGTTGCCAAATATGTGTGTGTGTATGTGACGGGATCTACTCCAGTTTGCAGAAAATACATGTCCCAGGATGTCATCTGTCCATGAACTGACTGGCAAAAGCTAACATTTCAAAAGAATCATCTTGTGGAAATTCATTCCATCAAAACTAGTAGTAGATGTGTAAAGGCCCTCTTCTCCACTGTACAGCTGTACAGTGATACTGGAGTTGCTACATATAGTTGGGTGGGGATGTTGTGGGCACAGCCACCCTCATTGGGGTTGTTGTTTTGTGTATCCCCCCCACTTAGTCTGCTGTAATGCTGTACAGTTTATGTTAACAGGTTAAGTAGTTGTCAATCACACTTTGTGTGGTTCTACGACACCCCACACCCTCCAAAGTGGAGGGATATTTGAATCACACCAGCACACCTATGTTTAATAACTCCAGGATTGCACTTCATTGGGATAGAGGACATATAACCTGCCAGTACCATCGTCAATGACATTAAACTGGCAGACAGATTATTTACTAATGCGATGTTTTGCCTATTTTCTCTTGGTGGAATTACATAGGCTAAAATGAATTCATTGCAAAATTAAGTACATCCATGTGTACAGTATTCTAATTGTATTGCATCAACACCAAAGCCTCTGTGTGTGTGTGTGTGTGTGTGTGTGTGTGTGTGTGTGTGTGTGTGTGTGTGTGTGTGTGTGTGTGTGTGTCCGTGTGTTATTCACAAACATTTGGTGTGTTCCACCCAGTACACTTACCATTTTCCACTGTAGAAGGGCTGCTGACATCAGCCACCATTCACTGACCTGTATACAACCCTCTGACCTATCAGCCATGTGGCACATGCAGTAACTGTTATACAGACCTGTTACTTGTGTACAGCTGTACCCAGGATATGACACAAACAATGTGTCACCACAGTGCCATACCCCTTGTAGGACACAACAGCAGACCAACATCCTACTGACACATAGACACCTACAACACAGACTGAATACATTATGGAGACCACAATCAGTCAGTGTTAATAACAGCTATAATGCATCATGGCTGGATAGCTGCACATCCTGACATGTAAGCATTAAACTTTACAGCTGAAAACATGTTACACATCATTACATTGCTAAACCTTAGTACATTCATCCTGTGCATCAGAACCATATTAGCATGTCCCTGCATCAATGGTATGGATGACAGGGATGTGGCACAGGTATCTTCATATGCATATGGTGTGTTGTGGGTTTGCAGAGACCTAGGCTGAGCTGGTTGGTTGACCTCATGTATGTGTGTTAGGGCATTTTGTTATCAACTGAGCTGTGCAGATGTGGTGTGTGTAGGTATGGAGGTGCCCTAGCTGTGTTGGTGATGTGTGTGTGTATTTATGCACACAGTTCGGCCATGTGGCTGCCCTATACAGGGGTTTGTTGGACAGCTGCAGACCATATATGGCAGGGTGTGCAGTTCACCATGTCTGACCATGGACATGAGAACTGTGCCTGCCAGGGCCTCCACGGGCACTACCAGATACAAGCCCAAATATGGTACTCTCCCCTGATGATGACAAATGTCTGCTGGATCCGGGTCCCTGTTTGGACCAGCCAGGACCATGTGCACATGGCCTGCTGTGTTGTGGTGTGGACAGCATCCCCTCCTGCAGTGCTGGTGCTGGTACTGCCACTACGAGAGCGGCTGTGACTTGTTGCACATCCACTTAGACCTCCACCTGTTGGTGTTGCTGACCTACGTCCACATGGCTGTCACCCTAATCCCACCATATGCTCTAACATAAACATTTCACAGTCAAGGATTCCCACCATCTCACCCAACCATCTATCCAGGACCTCTTCAAAATAACGGTGGACACCTGCAAGATCACGGATGTTGTCAAGTACAGAAGAATGAGTAGCCCTCTGGAGCCTCAGACACTGTCTGGTATAGTGTTCCATAAGTGCCTGTGCCTCCATGATGCCCTGAAACATGCATCTGTTGACACCTGCTGTGGCACTTCTGCCAGGGGCATGATGGTCTGCAGCCCTCCTACGAGTACCCCTCTACATCTGCCTGTGTGGTACCTCATGGGTCATCTTACTATGGCTGCTGTGTACAGACACAATTGCCATAGTCACCACCCTGTCCTGTCCCATGCCACCACCAGCCAACTGTCCCTCATCTATGGCCACTGGTGATGGGGTATGTATAGGCATTGTGACTGTGTGTGGAGATGGGGTGGATAAAAGTGGGATGTCAACCGATGGCACAGCTTCAGCCCCTGACAACCCTGTCTGTGCCTTACCATACCTATCCTCATTGTCAGAGTTTGTATGGACACTAACATTAGTTTGCCTGCAGGAGGTACCCTGACCAACCTCGCCACCTGTGACAAGAAAACAAAAAATGTAATTTAAGACCTGTGCATCATTGCTTACCTCTACACACACACACACACACACACACACACACACACACACACACACACACACACACACACACACACACATGCAGGTGAGGTAGCACAAAGAAGTTACATAGACCTCTCATTACCCAACAGTCAATATGCATGACATATGGCACTCAACAGCATGTACTGCAGCTACACTCAATCCTTGTTACCAACATTATACATCTCTGTGATGCATGAGTTGTGTTAGTAGGTGATGCCCCTTCCCCAGGAAAACACTGCACCCATGTATACAGTATTGCTGTGCACCTGTTCAGCACCCTGGCACATACTGTGCACCATACCTCACAAATGTACGCACCATTGCTGAATGTGTATATGTGTGGCAGTTATGTTTGCTCTGTTGCTCACAGCCCCTACATGTTTGTCTGACCCATACCTGGGATGATATGAGGACAGATGCCAATAATTAATGCCTGACCTCTTATTTGCTGATCTCATCATCAGCAGTGCATGTATGAGCAATCCAATTACACTGACAACCTTCAAAGCTTACTGTGGCTATGAGGAGTGTACACACCCTTTTTGGCATGCCAGCCTCTTCCATGATATGCAGTGGGGCCACAATACTGCATATGTTAACATTACACACACCTGATATGTGACATATGACCTGTGCAATCAAATGCAGTATCAAACAAATGTGTTAGATGTGCAGATGCTGATTGAGATGCATGCAATATGTGGGTTGCATAATTGTGCACACCCTTTACATGATGGTTTGTTGCAGCACCTGTTAAGTGAACTACAGCAGTCACTATTCCTGGAAGGGGTATACTAGCATGGCCCATCTTTACTTGCCATTATTTGGTCACTCCACCCTACAAATGTCTCCCAACTGTGCCGGATTGCAAGGTCAGCTCATTTGCACAGCCCTTGGAGGTCACACAGTGCCTTTACTATTACTATGGAGTCAGGGTTATGTCTGGCACAATTCATGACCTTGACTGTGTTCAGATACAGCCATTCTCAGCAAGCTTTGGATGTATGCTTCAGTTCACTGTTGTGTTTCAGGATGACACCCCTACCCATCCTCAGCCTTATTGCAGATGCTTGACAAATACGGGCCACACATGAGTGTCATTTTGCAGTGTTCCAAATTCAGAACACCATGTCTACCAGCCTAGTTCCTGCTAATGAACAGAAAACCTAGAGGTGTACACTGGCACCAGCACGGTAGAGATGCAGATGGTGAGCTTGAGGTGGAGTGAGGTGTTGTTTGTGCACCACATGTATCTTTATTAATACTGTCTGTAGGTTTCAGCCTTGGTCTCAGTACACCATTACACATTGCAGCACATGCCTTTGGGAGACTTGATGTTATGCATATGCTACCTGTAGAGAGCCCTGGATGATATTTCCTGTGGAACAACTCTTCCATTTGATTACCCTAACCCGCAGGCCACACTTATGCAGAGTCCAAGTGATTGTTGATACAAGAACTGCACAGGCAGTACTTGCTAGACATTCCTGCAAGTCCCTCAGTGTTGCTGCATGTTTCTGAGGAGCCTCCATCACCAGTTTGCAACATGTGTTATCATCTGTCTTGGATGGACATCTGTTTACTTTGTACATTAATGTTGTTCCATACTTCATAATCGCATACATGACTGTTTGCACTATTTGCATGGTATATGCAATGGTGAGGTAAGGCTATGTCTCCCACTCCTGAGTGCTACCTTTTGGATATGGGATCCATTCCATGGTTTGTAAGATGTGTGCAGGCCACGGCTGTCTCTGTTGCAGGTGAGTGGGCAAATGTCATGGACATACTTCTTGGACAGCAGGCCATTACTTGGTGTGACATTGAGGCCCTGTACTTGATGGAAGGTGCATACCTAAGAAGAGTGAATGCTGTCAGTACCTCAAAAGCCGCTTCTACAATATGTTATTTGGAGTATGTGCACACATATGCTTCCATTGTTTAAGGTATGTAGTCCCCATATTTGTTGTCTTAACATAGGATTCCATATTACACATTCATTGCTCAAGTTAGGATCACATTACAGGTTGTAAAAGGTATGAAATGTGGTATTGTGATATGTCGTGGTGTAGATCTGTAACAGTTGCCTTTGTAATAGTGGTGTATACCACTGTTGTAGCCACTGTATAAGTGTAATGTTTCAGACATGTTCCTACTGTAGGCCATTTGTCCCATCATTATGTTCATCTCTGTCCACACATCTTGCACTGACAGGTTGTTAGGTATACTGCAGGACTATTACATACCGTTCAGATATGCCACCATGGTGACCACTCTGATGCAGTGCAGTTAACAGCAACAATAAGTGAACATGTACAGCATGCATTATGGGTGGGTGTGTTAAATGTGTGCATGGCAAATACCATGGTCATAACATGGTCGGTGTATTGGCAAACCTGAACAAAACAACTCCATACTCACTAGCTACAGGCTGCTCGCCCAGTTCTATACCAGAGGGACCTACATACTTGTGTGAGAGATTTAATGGCAGTAGCCACACCTGTGGCATTGGTACAGGGTGGGAGCAGCATTTCAGTACATCAACAGTACAAACCCACAATACTAAAGATTATGCACATCTGTTCATAAGTACACTGCAGCCATGCCTCCCAACCATCCTGAATTACTTGTTTTTTACCAAGTTCTGAGGTCCAAATAATGGGGTGCCACAATTCCCAAGTGGCACCCCTTCAGTTCCAATTTTTTCCCAGCTTTTTGTTTCTTTTACATTTTGTGCTGATGTCATCATGCATGTGATGACATCAGCTCCGCCAGCCTGTCAGAATTGAGCTCAAGGGCTCACATGTACACATTTCCGGCTGGCTGCTACTGTTTCAATGAAGGAATCTGCGAGCAGGAAGGAAACAGCATCTAGCTGCCCATTTTTATCTTCTGTGACAGATTGGACGGCTGCTGCTGCAAACATAGGTACGGAGCTACTAATGAATTTCCGGCTGGCTGCGGGACTACAACCACTTTGAGTAAGAGTAAGAAAAAGGCCCCGATAGGGACATATTTTAAATATTGCTTTTACAGACTTAGGAAGTTAGTAGTTTGTTTTAATATGCATTTTCTGAAGCATATGGTCTGAAACGCAGATGTATGTCATTACTTAGTGACTTCAATCCTCTGTGATTTGTCAGAAAACCACAAATCTTATCAGGAATGGTCAAAAAATATGAGGCAAAATCTGGACAATTGAGACAGACATGGTGAAGATGGAAAAAAAAGTAATCCGGAAGACGTGTTTGTCATTAACTTGAATTGACATATATCATGTACTGTTTCTAAGCTGTGCCACTAGTTGTAGTTCTAATCACTTCTTAAGTAGTATAGTTTGTAAATTTTAGAGGTGTGCAGTCATTCCCATGTTTGAAGAAGTTGTGGCTTTTAGAGGACCTTTGTTTGATTTCTTGCTTTGGTTTGCTGTGTAAAACTTAATACAGTTCTGGTGTGTTGAACCAAAGCATTTCTAAATGGACAACGAGCCTGATATAACTAAATGCTGAGAAGGGGGCTATGAATGGATGTGGTTAGTGTTCTTAATTAATTGATTACTGTTTTACTTAACTCCATATAACTCTTTTATCTTTGGATAATGTACTTTTCTTGCAAAATGATTAGCTGATTTGCCTTTTATAAAAATACTGTTGGTCTTTTATAGTCATATAAGATCTGTGACCAGTTAGAAGTGCTTTTGCAATAAGGGAAGTGATAACGATTTTACTCCAGCCAGGGTTAATTCAAAGTAATATGGGTAGTACTAGTCACCTGGAAGTGTAAACCTTGGCTCTAGATGAATGCTACAGTTGAAGTGATACCCCAAATTCTTGCACAAAAATGGGAAAAAAGGGGTTTTGGATCGATGAATGGATACATTGTCCTATCTGCTGCAGGTTGATTTTTTATTTTGACAGCTCACTCACAGCTGGTGAGGACTACATACACCATTTGAGGTGCCCCAAAACTTATCAGTTTAATGTACACATATATCGCAATCATTCCTGATTTTTACGCAGATGTTAGCTCTGCCTCTGCCCCTCTTGATCCTTTGTAACTGATAACCTTTAGATTAAGGTGGTGAATAATAATTAATCAGAAAATATATATTATTTCACATTCTAATATTCTGTTAACATTTCAAGTTACCAATACTAACATTTTAAAAAGTGTCCCAAATTGTCCCTGATTATTTCTGGATTTGTCCCTAATTCTGATGAGGTTTGTCCTAATTCAATTGAGAACTATTATATACACACATGTATATAATCACTAGCAATTTTGTACTGTTATAAGGGGCAACGTTAAACAGGTTTGGAATGATGATGAAGCTGGTATGCTTGGATAACTAAGGCTGTTTTATTTAGTCATGAACTAATAAATAAATATAGACACAGAAAGGCATTAATTTGCCTGGAAGACCTAGCTGTGTTATCTGTCTCATTTATAGCTGAGGACAAGGGATGTAAGGACAAATGAAGGATAGTATTTCCAGCACTGGTAATAAATAGGACATATAAGGAAGGGAGCATTTTCTTGATACACATTGCATATGTCACTGGGTCTGAAGGATAGCAGTGAATGACACTGAGGGCAGTTTATGATGGCCAACTATATATATATATATATATATATATATATATATATATATATATATACATATACACATATATATATATATATATATATATATATATATATATATATACATATATATATATACATATATATATATATATATATATATATATATATATATATATATATATATATAGTGTGTGTGTGTGTGTAAGTAGACTTTTATGATGGAAGCTTTTTCATTATTGGTTCATGTATTTTGTTTCATTGCCTACTGGAAAAATGTTCAAACAATAAATGTAAAATGCGCTCTAACTTAAGTCTAACAAGTGTGCTGTATTATACAAGGAATATAATTTTTAAGTCAGGAAGGTGTATCAAAGACTGCATGTATGTTTCTTGTTTTGTGTGCAAGGGGCCTATGACATGAAAACAGCCCAAAGGGGATCTTTATCCACCACTGGCCACATGCATTTTCTTTGTGGTGTTCGTTTCAGTGCTGTTTCAATGAATGTGAGTATCAAGGGCAGAGATGTTTTAATGCCAAGTCTATTTTCATTGTAAGACAGTATTGCTTTGTTTAGCAGATATCTATTAGTGTTTGTGCACTGTGCTATAAAATGTAAAAATAAAATCCAAATACTCATTGTAGAAGTAAAGCAATATGCATGCACACATTAGTGTTTATGGTAAATGGGGTGAAATAGCCAGATAATCAGACACTGGAATGGATGCAGGGGGGTCTCTGGTGCCATATTTTGGTTGTCTGTTCTTCAATTTGCATTTGAAAGTTGGTATCCCTTAATTCCATTGAGTGGGTGGGGTTACATAATTATGTATGTAGATTTTATGTTAATCAGCTTACCGATTTGTACCTATTTTTCATGGGTCTTGTCCAGATTTTCCAGATTGAGAGGTATGACTGCAGCAACAGTCTATGTTATCTGACATATGCATGAAGATACTTTACAGATGAGCTTGAATAAGCAACAGTGGTCTACTAATGTGCCCTGGGGCCTTACCTGCATGCTCCTCATCCATTGTGTGGGTAGCACCCACCTCCACTATACTATCATCTGTTTCCTGGCTTGTCTGGTGGGCGGGTGCCCCAAGGCTGTTTAGGAGCTCCCAGCATGTCAGTTGGGGCTGGATTGCATGACCCCCAACTGTGGATAGCTGGTCCCTCCTAACTGCAGCAGCACACTGATGGGCGTGGGGGATGAGATCAGTGCGACAATGTCGCATCTGCTCATAACTGGGGTTATGCAGGCCAACATCATTTACCCTGTGGACAAGCTCATTCCACAGGGCAGTCCTCTCCTGCAGATCATGGGCTGTATGTCCGAAGAGGGTTCTGTGATGTTGCACAAGGAAGTTTATTATTATATCATTCTCCTGGGGAGTATAAGCAGGGAGACACTCCCAGGACATGGTACCTGGAAGACATAAACTGGAAAAAAGGTCTGAAGATCTCATACTGCAAGGATATAATAGTTGTTAATTGACATCCCCCCCATCATATCTGCAACAATAATCTGAACACACAAATAAATGGGTATGTTTACACCAAACCTACTGTTGGGACATATATCCTATTGTGTAACAAATATTGAAATGTGTTTATATTCATGTTCCATGTTGAAACACTATCATTGGTGGCCTGTTGCTATCAAAATAACTTTCATGTCATTGTAATGGCCACTGTGGTTCCATATATGCATGTGTTCTGTTTGCTATGCAACTGTTCCAAATCTGGTGTTTTGGGTTAATGGGAATATCTATGCATGCTGTTATAACTAATCCTGGATTGTGTTGACTGTTACTAACCCACATATGGTCTAAAACTGCAACACAATAGCATGTTTGGGAAGGCTGTTCCCAGCAGAAGCACCTCTCCCACCTCATCTGGCCGTGGCACCAGGCCACAGCATGTCTCGGACTCCCCCTGGGACTTCCTCATCTGATGGTCCTGCATTACCTTCAGGTGGAACCAACTCTTGGGATGGGTCTCAACCCCCCCCCCCGGGAGTGGGCACAGACAGGATCCAGTCACCTGAAGTCAGGTCCAGGGTCTGGTGCATAGGGAGCTCCACAGAGAATTGGGGGATCTG
Source organism: Protopterus annectens (assembly GCF_019279795.1). NCBI lineage: Eukaryota > Metazoa > Chordata > Ceratodontiformes > Protopteridae > Protopterus > Protopterus annectens. The sequence goes on along the minus strand of NC_056735.1, from coordinate 522,505,686 downwards.
CTGCTACACCAGCTTAAGGCCCTCATGGTCCAATAAGAGGGTCAGCCTGCCCCTCCTGCTCAGCCCACAGCACAACCACCTTCAGGGCCGTGAAGGTGCAGTGGTGACTGCCCATGTGTGGGGACCTCAGCCCCACTGTTTCCATTTGGGGGCTCATGGCCTTCCAATTTACAAACACCCCTCCCCGTCCAAGGTGTTTACCCCTCACATGTGTCATATACCACCCCTGTATGCTGTCTTGTCTGTCTTCCGACCCGAACCTACCTCCCCAAATATACCTACTATCCTTCCCCAACATCCCACATTCACCTTAAAAAAAAAGGGCAATCAGTTCCCAAAACAAATTTCACATCAAAAATATCTGTCCATTTTGCACCTACTTACAACTACTTACAGGTGCCTTAATCACACTGTATCCAACAGCCCTTGTTCAGGCCAGCAAATAAATTATCAGCAGTTGCAAGTGTCTAACCAAGGACCCTGCACACAATACCCACAGCAATTTACCACCAACCCATCTGAGCTGCAGATATGTGTGATGTTTTCTCAAACATATAATGCAGCAGTCATTCAACAGTAGGGAAAAATTTATTTATTTATATATATATATATATATATATATATATATATATATATATATATATATATGTATATATGGATCTACTATATTTGGTCGAATTTCATTTGGTCAAAAATGATTTCAGGCAGCCCACTTCACTGAAACCTCATTTGACTGAAAGCACATTTGGTCAAATTACATTTGGTCGAAAATGATATTTAGCCCCTGCCCCTCTGCAGTGTGACCCTGGAGTGAGAATATAAAGTTAGGGGGGTGTGGGAGGCACAGCCTCCCACATTGGGGTGTGTGGTGGGCGAAGCCCCCCACATAATTGCAGTTTATGCACTATTATAAACATGTTTATCCATTAAAAATACATTAAAACATATAACATAAGTAAAAATGTGTTGCAAAATATGCTGTGCCCCCCACACCCCTAACTTTATACTCTCACTCCAGGGTCACACTGCAGTGGAGCAGGGGCTTAATACTATTTTCGACCAAATGTAATTCGACCAAATGTGCTTTCAGTCAAATGAGGTTTCAGTGACGTGAAATTTGATTAAAATCAGTAGATCCATATATGTGTGTGTGTGTGTGTGTGTGAGTGTGTGTGTGTGTGTGTGTGTGTGTGCACTTGTATATATGTAGACATACACGTATATATATATATATATATATATATATATATATATATATATAAGTGCATTCAGACATCAGATCCACACTCTGAACCTCTTTCATCCACAGATGAACTGTTCTGCCTTGCTACAAAACAGTGTCACATGTGGACACAGCCTAACATTAGCGAGATATATAGGGCAGATTGTAGATATGCCTATTACAAACCTATGAAGTTTGTGCATGATGCATTTCACATTACCATGACTGTTCTGAAGGTGGTGGGATCTGAAACTCATGTGTTAATCCTGACTTTATTACTTCCACCTTCAGCTATTTGCTAAACTAATATACATGGTTGGAGGAATAGAACAAACACTATTATGGCTTAAGTCTTGACATTCTGTGCACATCTCCACAGTTGACAGGTATGGCCCACTGCCCACAGGGCCAGATGCTATGTCCATAGCAGTTGTTCAGCAGGACATCATTATAACAAGTCTTGATGGCACATATAAATCTTTCAACATCATCTATGCCATTATTACAGACCAAGTACTACATTCAATTTCATGCTGACATGCTTCACATACCTGTTTTATTATTGTGCTCTCTTCTGTGTACCAGTTGGATGTCTTCCCTGTTTTTTTTTTTTTTTTATTATTTTTGTTTTTTTTTAATATTATTATTTTTCTCTCTCTCTCCACTACAGAGATCAAGTTGGTTTGAATAGGTTGCAGCATGGCTTTTGTAGGTGATGCACATGCACAGGTGATGGGCTCTGCACCAATTGGTGTTCCCTACTTGCTAATTGCATGCAGCCAGCTGTGTAGTACTTCCAGTAGCCAATGTCATAGCAACCCACTACTATAAATGACTGCATAATGTGGGCATTATCTCTTTACCTTTCCTGTATGGAAGACATCCTTCCAATGTGTGTGCAGCAGTGTTACAGACAGCAGGTAGCAATACCTCTTACTACAAGTCTTGCGGATACAGGCCAACTATATGTGTGTATAAGGTTCCAGACCTAGGGACATTGTGTGACTATTGCTGCTATATGCATTGAATACTGCTAGTTTTACAGAGTTTGTGTGTACATGCTAGTTTTGCATGGAATGCAATCTGTCTGCATAGCTCTCAACTGTGGGCCTATACACATGATGGCCAGAGAATTGACTATGTTTTGTCTGTTCACCACACAGGTCTTATCTCTGACATATCAGTGCTATTCTCTCAGTTGATTGCTATCAGTGCATGGCAACATCCATTTGTATTTCTGACTTCATATTCCTAAGTAAGGGTACGTTGCAATCAATCCTGTAACACCTGGAAATTTCACAGTGTATAACAGCAATATTTCAAATATGCCCCTGTGTTTCAGCCTCTATCCTCCACCTATATACCACGTTTTGCCCAGATGTCATGCAGTAAGAGGTTGTTAGGTTATAGCCTATCATTATTTAGTGCTGGCATTCCTGATATCATTCCAGTGATGTTGTGGATTCCCACACAAATTGTGGGGTAGGGTCCATATATATGAGGGCTACAGCTGGACAAAATGTGTGTGACCCTGTACAGTCCAGAGGTCAGTGTATGGAAAACACTGTTATATGCCCTTGTAAGACAATTTATGGGGGTGGGGTATTAAATGTTTTTAACCTAGGCTGTTACAACATGTGAGGGATATCATTAGTAAGAAACATTAAGGTATATGGCTGTACATTTTCATACATTTCACAATGGAAACAGTGGTGGGCTAGAGCTTATTGCCTTACACACAGTTCTGTTTCTCAGTGTGATAGTGACTTTTTAAGTTAAGCATTGTTATGTAACAGATACATTTACATTGTGACAACTAATACTTTTCCCCCTAGGGGCTGAGTGCAGAGTGTAATTTGAGGCTGCTGAACTACATAGGGTCATAGGTTCATAGGTTGGTATTAGGCTGTCAGTCCTAGGGCCTATACAAGCCTAGCCATAACAATTCCCTGGATATTTCTTCCCACAATATTTACTTCCTTGGACCCCTGTCTGGCAGGGCAACTGATGTGATCCCTGGGTGAATTTCCTATCTCCAATCCAATCATCAAGGTTCCTTTTGAAGAGGGCCAAAGAGGCGCTCTGCTTGACATGTATAGGCAGTCTGTCCCAGAGTCTGGGGAGCCTCTGGGTCTGGAACCTATCCCTCCAGAATGTTTAGTTCATTTAATGACAAGGTTTAGATCCCTGGAGTGTGTGGTTCTGAGGGATTGGGATTTCTTTAAGTGGAGCATGTCCAGCAGCTCAGGGTTTGACATGGCCTTGTATGTTAAGCAGAGATCGCCTCTGAGTAGATGATATGTGACAGAGTATAGCTGGAGTTTTTTTAGACGGTCAGCATAGGGCATCTGCTTTAGGCCTGTGATTCTTTTAGTGAGGTATTTCTGCGGCCTTTCCAGTTGTTGCAGATGTCTTTATAATGGGTCTATAATGGGTCTAATGAGGGATGAGTACAGTGAGACAATGACCTTCTTTTTTCTGGATGAAAAGCCCTTAGTGATGAGGTGTGCCACATAGAAGAATTTCCTAACTGTTGTGGTGATGTGGTTATTGAAAGTGAGACCACTGTCCAACTGTGTCCCTAAGTCTCTTATCACACTTTCAGTATGTTTTTTCTCAAAGGGGATAACTATACATTTCTTGGCATTGAGCTTGAGCCCATGTCTCTGGCATTAATCATCTGTTTCTGTAAGGCTCTTTTGTAGAATATTCACATCATTTGTGGATTTAATAATGTCCCCCAGATTGCAGTCATCTGCGAACTTTGTTAGCCAGAGTCCCTTAGTGTTGGCTTGTACTTCAAAGAAGTAGATGCCAAACAATAGCGGTCCCAGGACTGAACCCTGAGGTACTCCACTTGTCACTTGTCTGGAGCTGGATTTGGAGTCAGCTACTTTTACAGTGTGGGTTCTTTCAGTAAGCCAGTTGGCAACCTATCGAGTGATGTAGGGATTAATGCCCAGCTTAGTAAATTTATCTATAATTCCAGAGTGAGGGATGGTATTGAAGGCCTTGGAAAGGTCTAAATAGGCTATGTGGACTGCCTTACCCATGTCCACAGCTCTGGAGACTGATTCAAAGAAGTCAGTCAGGTTCAGGGACAAGATTGGCCCTCTACAAACCCAAACTGGGTGGGGTCCAGTGTTTGAAGTTTGCCAATGTCTTTATTTATAAGTTCCATGATAATACATTCCATGGCCTTGCAGAGGCATCAGACTGATGGGGCGGTAGTTCCCAGGATCCAAGGTGGATCCCTCCTTGTGGAGTGGAATAACTCTAGCTGTGCGCCACGTGGTGGGCATGAAACCTGAGGTGATTCTATGATTAAACATGACACTTAGGTGAGGTGCCAGTTCATTTTGTAGTTTGGGATGTCATCTGGTCCCATGGATGCTGTATTCTTAGCTTTGGAGAGTGTGTTTTTTACCTGTGTGGCCATTATTACTGGAATGTGGCAATATTTTGGTATTGAGATGGGCCCTTTAGGGGGTGAGAGGGGGGTGAAGTTGGAGGGAATCGATCTTCCAGGATATTGGCAATATCTTTGGGATCGGTATATTTAATGCCATTTTGTTGTAGCTCAGAGCAGATCTGAGTATTGCCATTCAGATTCTTGACATAGTTATAGAATGCATTGTGGTTGGCTTTGGAATCTTTGGCAATTTTATTTTTGTGACTAGCTTTGGAGGATTTTATGAGAGATCTCAGCTTCTTACTGAGGCCGGTAAGGGAGTTTTTTGCATCCTGGGATTTTCCTCATTTCTGCAACAGTTTCTTCCTTTTGTTGTAAAGTTTGTTTATGGCAGAGAACCACCAGATTGGCTTCCTTTTTTTTTGGAGGAGAGCATCTTGGTTCTATTTGGGATGGCATGATTCATGCACAAGTGGATGTGCTTGTACAGTGCCTTAGAGTAGGATTCAGCAGTCAAACGTTCAGTTCCCATCTGCATGGGTGTCATGAAGTTTGTCACTTCTGACTTGAGTAGCATGAAGTTGGCTTTGGAGAGGTTTTTTATGGAGGTTTCCTTACTGGGGATAGGGGATCAATGTGGATGTCAAGGGTTATTAGCTTATGGTCAGATCTGACCAACAAGGGGGTGACCATAGGTGTGGAGCATCCATTTCCCATGTTGGTAATAACCAGGTCTAGGATATTGGAGCCCCTGGTGGGACTATGGATTAGTTGATCCAGGGCATTGGAATTTATGAATTCCAAGAACTGTTGGGCAAAGGTGTTGGTACACAACTAGTTTTCCCAGTAAATGGCAGGGTAGTTGAAATCACCCAGTATTAGGGCATTTGGTTGTATCTAAATATTTTCCATTATGTTTTGAAAGGTGTGGTGAGAATCTTGGGGCATGGTGGGGGATCTGTAGCAAGCTACCATTTGGTTTGCAGTCTTACCTAGTGTTAGTTGCACCTGGATAATTTCAGATGCATTGTGTTGTGCAACTAGTCTGGTGGTGTGAATATCCTTGGTGAATATGGACACTCCTCCATCTTTATTGTTTTAGTCCTTGTTTGGTGGCCGAAAAGTGTGGTAAGAGTTGTAGCCTGGTATTCCAGGAGTGCTCTCTGGAGCCTTGAATTACTGCACAGATATTGATGTTCTCCATTTTTAGGAATGCCTCGAGAGAGTGCATTTTGCGGTTTAGACGTCTAGCATTGAGTAGTATTACCTTCAGATTTTGCATGCTTGTACCTGTTATGGTGGTGGTTTTGTCCTTTGAAGTTTGCCTACAAAAAGGCACTATAAGGGTGGCAAGAGCCTTAGCCAGTAACCTGAATCCCAGGAGCAACAGGTGCAGACCATCTCTGGCAAAGCATTGTGGTCTCTCGATCATGTCATCCCAGGGAGACAGATACTGGATCCCCTTTGAATGACACCAGCAGCTTAGCCAGTTGTTGAAGTCAATCATTTTGTCCTTGTACTGTTGTATCATTCTGGGAAAAAGGCAGGATGCTACTCAAGGTTAGGGTCATACTTGCTTGGGCCACATGATCCGTGAACTATTCCATGTCTCTTTTCATGTAGTCCAGGGAGGTATGTCTCAAGTCATTCACTACAACATGGCCAATGACAGAGTCATATTTGTACTTGTACATCTGTAATTAAGTGTTGACTGATTCTTATCTTCAAGGCAAGTGTGTTTTTTACTGTTGTACTACTTGAAGGCTTTAGCCTAAACAGCAAAGTATGTTATGTTTTGCAGATTACTGTATCATATGTTTTAAGAGTCGCATTAATCAGTTACTATGTATTTCAAACACCTAACTGCTATAAGAAATGGCATAAACAAATGAAATTGTACACAAATAAACATTTCTACATATGCAAACTTGTGTGTGGTGTCATGTCCTTTGCATTGTGTGTGGGTATATGTTTCATGCAATAATTCTCATTTGTAGGAAAGAATCAAACGCTGGCCATTTGAAAAGGTGGCAACTGTAGGAATAATGGCTGTTTGATATGCCGAGCATCCTTTATATATACTCTTTTTATACATTTGTATAAGTAGTTATATATTTATATGTGTATATATATATATATATATATATATATATATATACATATATATATATATATATATATATACATATATATATATATATATATATATATATATATATATATATATATATATACATGTATATGTATCATTGGAATGTGTACTGCTTCCACATTGTACATTCCCTATGGCAGACTGACTGTTCTGCATGATATTTTACAGAAATCATTCTGACATCTTACAGCTGAGATGGCTTGCTACTGACTTATTGTGGCTATGTTGTGCAGGGTCCTGGGTTTAAGACTTGCAAGTGCTGGTTTTTGTGTTGGAAGGCAGATCAGTTCAACTAAGGAGGAAGGGCTAATGGCAATAATTACAAAAGATCCCTATTTTGGGCCCCTTCACCTCCATTAGCAGTGCCTTTGGTCAGATGTTTTGCATGTATGTCTACATCTCTCTCTCTCTCTCTCTCTTTATATATATATATATATATATATATATATATATATATATGTGTGTATGTGTGTGTGTGTGTGTGTGTGTGTGTGTGTGTGCATATATATATATATATATATATATATATATATATATATATATATATATATATATATATATATATATATATATATATATATATATATGTGTGTGTGTATATATATATATATATATATATATATATATATATATATATATATATATATTCACTTCAATTCACCGAACTTTCAATTCACTGACTTTCATTTCACTGACACCATTTTACTGAAATTCATTTCACTGAAACTTCATTTCACTGAAAGTTCATTTCACTGACAACTGTTATTAGCAATAACATGGAATATTCCCCCTTCCCCACTGTAGTGCGACCCTGGAGTTAGAATATATAGTTAGGGGGGTGTGGGGGGCACATGATAGTCTTACATTTTGATATAATATTGCTTAGTAAAAGAAAAGTAAGTGGGGGGCTGCCCCCACACCCCCCTAACTATACATTCTAACTCCAGGGTCGCACTACAGTGGGGAAGGGGGCATATTCCATTTACTTTGTAATAATAGTTGTCAGTGAAATGAACTTTCAGTGAAATGAAGTTTCAGTGAAATGAATTTCAGTGAAATGGTGTCAGTGAAATGAAAGTCAGTGAATTGAAAGTTCAGTGAATTGAAGTGAACCCAGATATATATATATATATATATATATATATATATATATATATATATATATACACACACACACATATATATATATATATATATATATATATATATATATATATATATATATATATATATATATATACATATATATATATATATATATATATATATATATGTATATATATATATATATATATATATATATATATATATATATATATATATATATATATATATATATATATATATATATATATATATATATATACATACACACATCTACATATATAAATACATTTTCCGTAGTGTTGAATGACTGTGCTGCATGATATGTTTGAGAAAACATTACATTTATGTACAGCTTAAATGGCTCAGTGGTAAATCACTGTGGCTATGGTGTCCTGGGTTCGAGACTTGCAAGGGCTGATTATTTTGTTGCTGGGCAAAACAAGGGCTGTTGGATACAGAGTGATTAAGGCACTTTTAAGCAGTTGTAAGTGGGTTTGGGCAGGTTTGCTCGGCGGTAAGCAATGCTAACTTCCGGTTAAATAAGCTTACAGACAGCCTGACAGTGCTTAATCTGTGTAGCCTTAGCTTGTGGCTGTGCAAACAGGCTTAACCCCACTTATTACTGCTTAAAAGTGCTTACCCCCACTTACTCCTGTGTTAATTTCTTTAAAAGAAAAGAAAAAGGGTGTGATATGAAAGTGGTGACAAAAGGGGCATGCAGAGGGAAATACAATAGGGAAAGTAGATAGTAATGTGCAGGTCGGGTATAGGAAAGGTCCATAGCTGTCCATTTCTTCTACAGCAACAGCTGTGCATATGTACTGAATTTGGAGGTAGATTTGGACACTCAATCCCCTGACAGAGGGGTGAGGACAACAGTAATGTGTTGTGAAGCCAATTAAACCAGATTACATGTGTCCAATGGACACTTGTGCAAAAGGGACAGCTATGTATGGGGCAAAATTTTTTTTTGGGAACAGATTGCCCTTTTTTAAGGTGAGAGTGTGATGTTGGGGAAGGATAGTAGGTATATTTGGAGAGGTACCTTGGGTTGGAAGATAGACAAGACAGCATACAGAGGTGGTATATGACACATGGGGGGTAAACACCTTGGTTGGGGAGGGGTGTTTGGAAAATGGAAGCCCATGAGCCCCAAATGGAAACAGTAGGACTGAGGTCCCCACCCATGGGCAGTCACCACTGCACCTTCATGTCCCCGAAGGTGGTTGTGCTGGGGGCTGAGCAGAAGGGGTAGGCTGACCCTCTAAATGTGCCATGTGGCCCTCAAGGTGGCATAACAGATCTCCAACCTCCTTTTGGAGCTCGCTATGCATCAATCCCTGGACCTGACTTCGGGTGACAGGATCCTGTCCGCGTCCTCTCCCAGGGGGGATGAGCCCCATCCCCTGAGGTGGTTCTACCTAAATGTGGTGCAGGATCAGCAGACAACAAGGTCCAGGGTGGGTCCCAGGTGTCTTGTGCCTGGTGCCATGACCAGATGAGGTGGGAGAGGTAGTTCCACTGGGACCGGCCTTCCCATGTGTGATATGGTGTTGCAGTTTTAAAACATATGTGGGTTAGTAATAGTCAACACAATCCAGGATTAGTTATAACAGCATGCATAGATATCCCCATTAACACAAAATGCCAGATTTGGAACAGTTGCATAGCAAACAGAACACATGCATATATGGAACCACAGTGGCCATTACAATGGCATGCAGGTTACACTGATAGCAACAGGCCAACAATGATAGTATTTCAACATGGAACATTAATAGAAACACATTTCAATATTTATTGAACAATAGGACATATGTTCCAACAGTAGGTTTGGTGTAAACATACCCTTTGATTTGTATATTTAAATTATTGTTTTAGATATGGTGGGGGCGGGATCTCAGTTAACTTATATATCTTTGTAGTACTCACAACTTTAATGATCATTGCTGTAATCATTAAGGTACAGGTATTATTACAATACCCTATGGCCTTGGTTTGGGCAGTGGTATGTTTGTGCACAGTGTATACTTCAACTGTCTTATAGCTAAATTCTACATCTCTTACCTGGTAGACCTGTGGATGAAATGTTTGTTAACACTACCTGACTGTTTCTATACATATTCCCAGATTCCAAGTTAATATTATGGACATACCTCTCAATCTCTTAATGCACACACTCTGGACAAATGTTGACAACATGGGGGTACAAATAAGGACAAGTTTTGAATATTGCTGTCATAAACTTGGAGAGTTTCTAGTGTGACAGTATTTCTTTTAATATACATTGTCTGAAGGTTGTTGAGGTCTGAAAATCAAATGGATGTCGTTATTTCATGACTACAAATCTGAGATCATCCCACTGATTTGCCAGGTGGACAGAGGAACAGGCAGAAAATATGAGCTAATTATCTGGACATTCTGAAAAATCTGTACACTTGAGACGTATGATTATACATACAGCTTACTACCACTCACAGGATTCGAACCATGCCTGTGTCTGCTAAAAATACAACAATTTAAGTCACAGCAGAGTGTGCTGTTTGGATATTGATATTGTTTTGTTCAGTGTTTTCTGTCTAAGTCTCTCTTGGTTGGAGAATCTGACCTTGTAATTACAACAGTCTTATACAGACATTCCAACACATATTTTTATGTAGCACAGTGTGAGAAACAGTGGTTGACACAACAGTACGATTCTGATATCAGATCTTACTGAATGCTACATGAAAGACCATACTATACCAGAGTAAATACTACCATTCCAGGATTTAAATCTTTATTGACAGGCACAATTTTCTTATCTAACAGACTTGTGGAAGGAATGTTTGTTAACACTACCTGACTGCTTTTACACATATTCCCAGATTCGAAGTTAATATTACGCACATAGCTCTCAATCTCTTAATGCATACACTCTGGACAAAGGTTGACAACATGGGGGTACAAATAGGGACATGTCGCTAGAGTGACAGGATTTGTTTTAATATACATTTTCTGAAGGTTTTGAGGTCTGAAAATCAAATGTATATCATTATTTTGTGACTACAATTCTGAGATCATCCCACTGATTTTCCAGGGGGACAGAGGAACAGACAGAAAATATGAGCCAATTATCTGGACATTTTGAAAAATCTGTACATTTGAGAGGTATAATTATGCATACAGCTTATTACCACTCCCAGGATTCGAACCATGGCTGTCTCTGTTAAAAATACAACAATTTAAGTCACAGCAGAGTGTACTATTTGGATATTGCTGTCGGTTGTGTTAGTGTTTTCTGTTTAAGTCTCTCTTGGTTGTACAATCTGATCTTGTACTTACAACAGTCTTATACAGACATTCCTAGACATTTTTTTTAACGTAACACAATGTGGGTAACAGTGGTTAACACATTACTTTTCAGATAATGCAACAATAAATGCCATACAATACCAGAGTAAACGCAACCAGTCCAGGATTTAGAGCTTTATTTCCAGGCAGTTACAGTTTTATTTAAATATGATCTATATGGGACTATTACTGTCATATTGTCCGGTTTATTCAGTACAAACCATGCAACCGTTTTTATACTGCCAGGTGACTTTCTACTACTTTATATTTATTTGGTATGACTACTACAAGCAGGATTGTTGCTCACCAGCCTCGCAATGCAGTCTTTGCAGCCTACTAACATGGGCTTCCTGATTCACAGACTGCTCAGCTGCAGCTGTAATGGAAATAGAGAAATATTTAGGCATACCTATCCATCATATACACAGGCTGGACATTAGTAAACAGTTATTAGTATGAGTACTTACACACTGCTGGGACATCATCCCTCTGCTTTGCTTCTTGGACCCACTCATCCAAGAGCTTCCTCTTTCTCTGCTTCAAGTCAGTATAGTGGTGCCAAACCTGCTCACCAGTCCAAGGGATACCAGTGGCACTGGTGAGATCACGGGCGAGACGGTCCCAGGCTTCCACTTTTATTGGGAGCCTTAGTACTGGCTCTGCAGCAGTCTCTAATCATGGTTTTGTACCAGAAGTCCTACCATGACCTTGGACTTCTGTATGCCCCAATGCTGTGCACGGAAGTGCATGCCCTCACCAACTCCTGCCATACTGCCTACAGTGGGAAGCTGCAACCAGTTATGATCTTTATTCCCACCTGTGGGGATTTAAATACGGACGATTTTCCACCCTTTTCTGTGATTGGATGGCTTGGAATATACTGAACTAAGCTAAGCTACAGGCAAACCTGCTTCAATAAGGTTGGCAGTTCTTAAAGGGACAGGTTCAGTGCTGCTTACCAATGGGCAAATCCACTTAGCTGGGCTACTCATTGCTTAGCAGTCATATTTACACAATGCTTACACCTGGTAAACAGAGCTGTTCAATGCTTAGGATTGTTTATTTTTCATTTTACAGACTATCTGCTGTATGGCATTGATTCATCATTCATTACATATTATAAATGTGTTTACTGTCCCTGACATCCCCCAATGTGCTTTCATTACATTTATTCATGTGTGATTATACTGTGTGGGGCACTTGTGTTTATATGGGGGGTTTCACAACTTTATTAAACTGACACCTCACATCTGGACATAATGCAGCACTCCAGTTAACAAATATATGTTATTTAGTAGCTAATAATAAAAATAAATGTCTATATACTGGTTTCACATGTAAAATACGAATTGGCTACAGTGGGGATCAAACAGGGAATGGCTGTTTGCAAAGCATACACTGTAACCACAACACTTTTGCAATACTGCTTATGTTGGATGTCTCTTGCTATTTAATGTCTTGTGATGTTTAGGCTGGACTACGCATAGCTAAGCAATGGGCACACCCAGGCAGCTATGCTTAAACTTTAACACATTTATAAAAAAAAAAATGTTATGTTATTTTGTCTATACCCTTCAGAATATCCCTGCTAATGTTGAATCTGTTATTTTATCAACTTTCTGCTTTGTGGGACAATTGTCCATTTTTGTTTTGTCCACATTCATTACTCTGATGGGTTGGGAGGTGTGCGCTATGTGCTTATGCTACCTGTGTTATCCTAACAACTTTTGGTTTGGTAGGGACAATTGTCCCTTATGCCTTTGACCATATTTGTTATCCTGATGAGTTAGGGTGTTACAAGCGTTCTCGCTCATTTTTAATTGCCGAAAGGCAATTCTGGAGTGCAGGGGGCATGTGCATTGTGAGAGCTCTGCTCTCAGACACAACCCCTGCACTCATACATGGAACCATGTCTGTTTTAGAGCATGGCAGCAGGCCTTTATAAATATGCTTATTCCTGTATGGCTGCTTGCTGAATCCCAGGGAAGATTAGCAAAATAAGCATGCACATGCACATCTTAACTGTAAAATCAAACATGCATGCTTCAGTCAGTAGCTCGAGCCAACTGTAGGAGTCAATTTTAATAGTGTATTCAAATTTTGTGGGTTCAAATCCCACACGTAACAAATATATCATCAAATAATTTAAAAACATTGCAGAATAATTTCAACAGAATTGGCATGCATGGCATGCTTTTAACTTAACCTGTATCATTTGATCAAGCATATGTGCAATCTATGCATACTGGAAGGATTACTTTGGAAAAATCATCAGTCATAGTTTGCAGTTGTTAGAAAGTTCACTTAATACAAAACTAAAATTATTATTTAGAGTGTACTAATTTATTGTATGTCACATATGATGGTACTAATTATTTTCTTCTATTTTTGTCTTTTACCCCATCCCTTATCTCTGTTTTTTATTTTTATATGAGTGGTCACAACATTCGGATGTCATTTATTTCTGACAACTCACAAAATGATTTACAGCACAGGGAGGTAGGCCAACCAGTGTGGTTCCAGCTGCTCCCTCCAATTGCTGCTGCACTGATGCCCAGTGCATCTTGGACACAACCTGGCAGTACCTCCTCTGCAGCCCCTGGAGTACCTGGGCCCTCCACATCAGGTAGCATTACCCCTGCAGCTGGTGCAGCAGTACCCTCCAGATATATTGGCAGAGGTGGTGATTTTGCTACCTGCTAGGGGATGCCAGGCATGGTGTGTAAGGTCATGAAAATACTATAGGTACACACATCAGCTGGATGGAGAAGATGATTGCCAGGATGCTGGGCAAAAGAAAGCATTAAGCACTCCAACAGCAAACTGAGTAGGGAGACAGTGATGACAGTTCTCTAGGGAGAGGACTAGATTCTCACTGTCCCCATGGTTGACAGCTGTGGGTATCCAATGCCCCTTTCCTATCCCCAATCATGGTGTCCCCCAACATGTTGTGTATCTCACCGTCCCTGTCTATTGCATTGTTTGTCCTGTTTTTCTGCATCTACTTCCTCACCTACCCTACTTACTTGACCCTGACATACCTATGTCCCTTACCCAACATTCCTCTCTTACTGAAGTAAAAGCACAAAAAATGGGCACCTGTCCCCCCAAAAAAATATCATCCCATGCATAGCTCTTTACTTCACACGTGTCTTCTCAACACACTTGTTTTGTTTCAATTGCCTATACAACATTACTGCGTGATCTCACCCATCTTTGTTGAGGTGAAAGTCTAAATTTATCAAATATTCTATCCATGTTCATTTTACACTGCTGAAGAAATGGATAGCTATGGTTCTTTCCTAATTCCCACCTGCACTTTCTTATATTGCTGCCCCTTTGTTCTTTCTTGTGCTTACCCCCCATTTCACTACTTACCTGTCTACTCAATTTGCACACGATTTAATCTGGTCAAAAAATAGAACCACACATGTAAATAATAAATCCGTAATGAACCCCTTCACTTTTCATCCTCTGCATTTGCACAGCGTTTGGCTTTGCTCACCAATGCCAAGTGACTGTGAATGGCTCTTCATGTCCTATGGCATGGTGTAGTTACTTTGGCACAATGCTGCTTAAACCTGTTGTACTAAGGAAACACACAGTTAAAGCAGAATAAAGGAAGACATATTAAACATTTCATATCATTACTTATTTAGACTGATGACAGTATAAATGTGTAAATCCATATGTGTACTGCTGACATAAATCACTTGAGTATAGTTTTTTATACAGTACTTCACTGTAGTTATTCCCTGTCACATTTCCAGTAATTACCAGATGTAATTATTTGATTACATCATGAATGCATATCTGAAAAAAAATTGATAGAGCTGGATTCAAATTCTGTATCATCTGTACTCAAAATAAGAGCTCACTGGTATTACACCTGGTGCCACAGAGTTAGCTAGGCAGCAGGTGTTTTTGTTCCACTCAGTACTGTCTCATGTACTGACTGCCATGCCTCTCCTCTTAGCCTGTTTATGTGGAGGAAAGAGAACCAATGGAACTCTCAAAGGTTCTCAGTGAAGCAAACATCCATGTTTACTTATCATTTAATTATGCACAAATGGGGAAAACAGTATAGATAACTTTTTAAGGTTATACAATTTATGACACAGCATTTCTGATATGAACTAGGTATGAACACCATAGCATCTGTTAGCTGTGTCTACCATAGCCAGTATGGATAAGTACTTTGCAGCTACAAGTAGAAGTCCTTAAATGTGTATCTCACATGAGCAAACACTTTGCCATTGATTGCACAACCAAGCTGTTCAGTGGTGCACTATGGAAAGTACTTATTAGTATGTATTACTTATGTTTACTGCAAAGTTAGTCTTCATCCCATTAAAATCCATGTAAAAACACAACCAAAGGGAAGGCACTTTTTAATAACCAAACACAGATTTGCAGTTAGTTATGTGTTAACTGCACCCATGCACTTGAAACTTGGTATGTCAGTACTAGTTCACAAATGTCAACTACTCTACAGAAATAAATAGCAAAACTGCATTGTTACATACCTTTATAATGACAGTAGACATTCAGATTGTCTTATACATATATTAATGTGGACAGCAATTCTTCACAAATATGAGCACATGTACATACACAGTTGCATCCATGCTGATCACAAAAAAATGTGTGTGTTTGTATGTGACAATAAGTGTGTAATGTACACAACATAATGTGAAACAACTGCATATGTTTCATTTGTGCTGCATGCATTCCTGAAAACTTTTTGCATCTAGTTTGACAAGCTGCCTCTTAAAGTATACCTGCACATTGGAAACACAAGAGGAAATAGTACATCCACACTTTGCACACCACTCTCATAACAGAATATGTTAACCACATCATATAATGATGATGGCATCATCTATAAAGACCAGTATGACAAGGCAAAAACATACTTTAGGAGTGTTGCAGTCATTAGATATTGTGTTCTATAGATGGGAACAAAACACTTAGTGTTAAATTAGCACAGCAGCCACTTTATGTGTGTATATCTATGTACATATATATGTGTGTGTGTGTGTGTGTGTGTGTGTGTGTGTGTGTGTGTGTGTGTGTGTGTGTGTGTGTGTGTGTGTGTGTGTGTGTGCATAGCCAGAAGAACATCAGTTTGTATCCTACAATCATCAATTCAGTCCCATGCAGAACTAATATCTTGACAATTGTACATGGTTATCCAGCCATGTTATACAGGCCTCACAACATCTTCTCGCAAACATCCAGTAAGGATGTCATCCACTAGAAATTGTCCAGCAGCAATGTAAAAGTCAGACTTGTGCCATGGTACCTGCAATAAGTGCTGAGTTCTCTAATTGATGTATCTTTGCCAGGAAGGGGTTCTAATTTCAATGCAGTGTGGGTGTGTGTGTGTGTGTGTGTGTGTGTGTGTGTGTGTATGTGCATGTGCACATGTGCCTGCGTGTGTGTGTCTAGTCAGAGAATTGTAACTGTGTATCCTACTATCAGTAATACAGTCCCAGGAGTACAGATATTTTGATAGTCATACATGGCTACCCATCCATTTCATACAGGCCTCCCAACATCATTGCTCAAACATGCAATGATGATGTCGTCTACTCTAAATTGTCCAGCAGCATTGTAAAAGTCAGACTTCTACTGTGGTGCTTGTGTTAAGTAATGAGTTCTTTTGCTTGTGTACCTAGTTAGTTATGGGTTCTACTCTCACTGCAGTCAACTGATGTGTGTGTGTGTGTGTGTGTGTGTGTGTGTGTGTGTGTGTGTGTGTGTGTGTGTGTGTGTGTGTGTGTGTGTGTGTGTGTATAGTCAGAAGAGCATAACTGTGTATCCTACTGTCAGCAATATAGTCACATAGAGTACAAACATTTTGACAGTCATACATGCCTACACATCCATGTCATACAGACCTTACAAAGTCTTCTCTCAAACATCCAATGATGATATTGTCCACTATAAATTGTCCAACAGCATTACATAGGTTAGACTTATGCTGTGGTGTTTTCATTAAGTGCTTAGTTTGCTAGCTTGTGTACCTAGTTAGATAGGGGTTCAAATATCACTATAGTCAACTGGTGTGTGTGTATGTTTGTGATAGTTGGTTCACATTCAAGAGACCATTTTTGAGCAGCATATGAAACACTCCTACTACCATCTTATTCTCACCAGACACTGCTGATGTCATCAGCTATAAAGTGTTTTTTTTTTCAAACACCTTTATTGAATTATCACTTGTGAAACAGGCAAATTTACATTCATATAAAAGTTTTGTGTGACACAATAAAAACAGACTTGTGCTGTGGTGCTTGCATTAAGTACTGTGCTCTGTAGATAGGTAGGGTTCTACTCTCATCTCTGTGTTCAACTATTGTCTGCTTGTGTTCAATTGGATCGCATTCAAGAGAGCATTTTAGAACAGCATGTGATGCAATCCTGCTACCAAATTTTTCTCACCAGACACTGCTGATGTCATCAGCTATAAAGCATTATCTGACACTAGAAAAGCCAGATGTGTGCTGCGGTGCTTGTATTAAGCATTTTGCTCTGTAGATAGGTAGGGGTTCTATTCTTACTGTGGTCAACTGGTTTGTGTGTATATTCAGTAATCAGTATGGTGATAATTTTAGAATAACATATGAGTCACAGCTATGTCAGACACTCTTCAGAATATCTTCAAGTAACATACACTGATGATGCCATCCTGTATAATATGCACTCTGACAGTATTCACAATAAACGTGTGCTGTTGCAGTAAAATTAAATACTATGTAAGCTTCTTTACCTAGCTATATAGGGGTTCTAATCTGACAACAGACAACTTGAGTGTGTATACATCAAAATATTACTTTTGAGACAATTTTGCACAAAGATGTGATTCTACATCCATGTCAGACACTCCTCCCAACATGTTCTTCTCAGCATACAATAATGCTATCATACATCATAAAACACAATGTGATAGTGTTAAAATCAAACATATGTGGTGGTCCTAGGGTTATATTTCATGGCACTCATCTTCTATACCTACAGAGGTATAATGTTCAAATCAGACCCAGTGTACTTCTGTGTGTGTGTGTGTGGTTGCTGGTACATTAAAACCATTGTATGATTTTTCAAATCACTCTTTATTTCACTGCCACTTAAAGGGGCACTATCTCGTTTCTAAAATCACTTGCTTGCTAGAGACTTTGTTTACATTTTAGTGCAGTATAAGTCACATGTTCACATAGAGGCAGGGTTTTCAGAGAAGCTTATTAGCATACTGATACTGCAGGTCAGATTTCACAAACTTCAGTGGGGGAGGGAGACTTTACAGCATGTTGTTTGTATTTTCCTTCCCCCACCCATAGGCTATTAGATTAGTTGAGTGACTGATTTAGCATCAGCCAGAAATGCTTTCTAGTCACACACACTCACACTCAGATCTGTAGCCTTTGCAGCAGTGAAATGACATTTTCAGTATGTGTTTGTTTTTTCTAAAACTGATTATCCCAGCCTAAGCAATTGTATTTTTTTTTTGTTTGTTTTTGTTTCATGTTTGCTGTTACATGCTTTTTCCCTTTCACTAATAATTATTTTTCATATGGTCAGCAATAGTGTTCCTTATTAGTGCATGCACTCATGCATACATACATTTATAAGACAGTTTCCCTCATTTCACAGGACAGCATTGCAACTTGGAAACAAACCCAGTGAGTTGCAAATGTCCTAATATTCTAGAAGAATAAAATCTTACAATGCTTCAATAAAAATACATGTCAACTTTGAAAATGAATCTTGTTACTGAACTAAAAGTATTTTCCCATTAGTTGACACCTTTCAGGAATCACAAAGTAACTGTCTGTATAATGCTGATTCCATCCAACTGAATTTACTTTCTTTTTTCTTCCCTGCACTGTGGTAAAATGTTTGGATCTTTCACTCATTTTCTGAATATTTGACTGCAAGAGAGTTACACTGGTTAACACCTGAAAAGTTGAAGCAAATGTAGTCTCTGCATTTCCATATATTTTCCTATCTGTGTGCATAAGTGTGCATGCAAACTGTAATCTAAGTTTATATTCAAGTGGCTGTAAAACCACAGTCATGCAATGACTTACTGACCGGCTTGCAATTCTAGGCATTCTTGAATGTTTGTCAAATTTGTATGTGCTGGATATGTGATAATGAGTGTATTTTATTAAAACTTTGTATGAAGTGCACATAACGGTTTCTCATAGCTTTTCTCAAACTTGCCTCTTTTGTGACTCAGATGCCTGTGTTTTTTTCAAATCTTTATTTTATTTTTATTTCATTAACAACATTTTGATGTACAATAGCAAAGAAACGGCTGTGTTGATGTGACCACTTCCCCCTAGATGGAAAGAGATAATTTAAATAAATAAATGCATGCATCGTGTCATTAGGTGTTTATCATATGTATTGCTTTGGTTGTTTAAAATGTATTCTCTGTATATGTTTATGTCTTTATATATCCAAGTATATTTGTATGTCTACACACACACACACACACACACACACACACACACACACACACACACACACACACACACACACACACACAAAATGCATATAATATATATGTATGTGTGTGTGTGTGTGTGTGTGTGTGTGTGTGTGTGTTTACACACACACACACATATATATATATATATATATATATATATATATATATATATATATATATACACAGTGGATATAGGTTCATAGATTAGTACTAAGCAAACTGTTCTTGCGAGCCATTTTAAGCCTAGCCAATTATCCCTTGTGAGACTCAAACCCAGCACCTTGTGTTTGCAACAATATATATACACATGCACACTCTCATACACTGGCATGCAAGAGGTATTTTGACTAAGGTGACAGTATAACTGTGCCGAACAGCATTTGTGCCACTGACCCTTTATTGCTAGTTTTACAACTAAGAGTTTTTTTCCATTTGTCATATGCCACTTGACAAGAGTATTAAAAGTGTGACTCAGACTACAGAAACTATAGACCCATAAGCTTAACCAGCCTTATCTGTAAGGCCATGGAACGAATCATCATGGACCCAATGGATAAGCACATAGGTAATCTCCAAACCCTTGATCCAACAGTTTGGTTTTGTCAAAGACAGGTCATGCCTGTTAAACCTGGTAGACTTCTTCAAAAACATCACCAGCACCATAAATTAAGGTAAATCTGTGCATACAACCTATGTTTTACTTAGCAAAGGCCTTCAACACAGTCCCACAATCAGGCATCATTGATAAACTCTCCCAGTTAAATATCAACCCTTAGTTGTCAGGTGGGTTGCTAACTGGCTCATTGACAGATCACACTCAAAGTTGGGGACTTTACCTCAACCAGCAGACTCTTTAGCAGTGTGGTTCCACAGGGATCAGTGCTGGAACCCCTATTGTTTGGAATATACTTCTCTGAAGTTCTGGCCAGAACAGAGGGGCTGTGGCTGACTAACTTTGCTGATGACTGCAAATGAGGTCCAATCAGTGAATCTCCAAACAATGTCAATATACTTCAAGAGGGACTTACGCAGTAACCCGATGGATAGTCAAATGGCTCATGGATAGGACACATGAAATTGCAGGGGGGGATTCCACCAATAGGCTAGGCCTGTTACTAGTATTGTTCTACAGGACTCAGCACTTGGACTGCTCCTGTTTGGAATACACTTCTCTGAAGTCATAGCAAATATGGAGGGTCTTTGGGTGACCAAATCTGCAGATGATTGAAGTTGGGTGCAATGACTGATTCCTTCAAAGATGTAGATACCCTTGAGGAGGGTCTGAGAGCAAAGTAACTGGTGCCAGAAACATGACCTAATACTCAATGCGAAAAAATGCATATTTATACCCTTTAAGAAGAAGACCACCCCTGCAAATTACAGCATTGATAACACTCGCCTAAGAGTAGACCCAGTGGTAATGGACTTGATAACTCAGGTTGACAGTAACCTGAACTTTGATCACCAGATGTCCATGGTGGTGAGAAAACCTTCTATGTGGGGCAAGTTATAAGTTATAGCATGGCATCCAGATCTAAGGAGATCATAATCCCACTATGCTTAGCCCTCATTAAACAAATATTCAAGTAGACTGCACTCTTCAGCATGTACCTGACCATGCATTTGCAACAACTATAATGGCCACAGATATTCCTCATTAAAAGACTACATAGTGTAAATTACATGTCCTATGTAGATCACCTCAAACCCTTGTCCCTGTACTCGGTCTCCTACAGACTACTGAGGGACAATCATTACCTAGCCTACAAGGCCTTCTCATATTCAGGCCTGATGAATATGCCAAATATTGGCAAAACAAACAGCACAACAATTACCCATTCTAAGGATCTAAACCTCATCTGTGACATAAGCAAAATATGTTGGAGGAACAGGTGTGTGCTTGAGAGATTACCCGTTTTCTGGAAAGAACTTGCTATTTATGTGAAACAGAACTCTTCTTTAAGCCTATTCAAATAATATTTGGACCAATGTATGGGAAATCATAAATTCACCCATGCGTATAACCTGTGGCCTTTATGGACAGCAGCAGCTTACAGATGTTCTAAGGCACAGGCATACAACAAAGCCTTTCTAGTCCTTGGGTTTAAAAAGGCTCTAGGGTCATTAGATTGGTAACCTGCAATGAGCATTTCTTCTAGTGATTTGCAAATTCCTGAAATTGCTTTCCTTACAAATTTGTTTAACAAAAACACGTTGGAATCCAGAAAAATACATATAATAACCAAAATCAGCTATAGTAGAATGTAGGAAAAGGCAGGACACTGGTTAGCAATGAGCTTCTATTTAAATAAACTATACATTACTGGGTAAGACACTGACGTATACAATGCATTTTATATAGCATAGGTTAAAAAATAAAAAAGACAACTGGGTACGCAAGCTCCAGGATAAAAAAGTGCCCGATCCTCATATGTGCACTGGTTCCAGGACTGGAAAAACTGACAGTGTAGAATCTTCACGATACAGAAACATTCCAACAGTGGGGTTAGGCCAGGTTCAGGGAGAGGATGCCCTTGCCCCATTGCAGAAGCAAGTAGTAGTCCACAAGAACTGATGGGCCAAAAAAGAGCCCTAAAGAAGATAGAGTGGACTACTGAGAATAAAAAAGAAATTATGTATAGATGTTCATCGTGTTTCACTGTTGCAGTCATCATTGTAGGGTTCTTCCTGCCGGCAGGCAGCCCTTAGTCAGCCAGAATCCCAAAGTCTGGGTCCAGCGTTGGCTGTTCAGTCATGCTCCCTGACGTCAGAGCACCAGGAGTACAAAGCTGCCAGCTGACGCCATGTTCTCCAGTCTTTCTTGCCGTGCGGTGGAAGCAGTTCGCAAGTGCCGGACGGCTGACTCCTGATATTTTTCGTGCTTCATTCCGAAGACTTTATCATTCTTCTCAAAGCTAAGTACCCTGTTGGGGAAACTTTTTTCTTGCTCCAATCCGATGTCAGAAAAAGTTAATAATTGTATTTCTTGTGGGAAGCAAATGCCTCATAAGGATTTACACTCTTACTGTATTCCTTGTTTAGGCTCTGACCACGACGTAGCTAGTTGTCGGTTTTGTGCTAGATTTAACCAACGTACTATTAAGTGGAGATACGATTTTGCTTTTCACTACTTTGGCAGGCGATTTAATTACAATATGTCGTCGGACTTGCTTCCGACTACCGGAGTTCACAAACGACGCAAGGATAAGGACAGGCCTCTGAGGTCCAAATCAGACGACGGTTTACAAGTAGAGCCAGCTACAGGTTCGGCCGTCGTCAGTGAGGTGCTTTTGCAGCCCCTGTCTTCGGCCATTACAGAACTGATTGCCAAAACAGACTCCCACGAGGAGCCAACTAGGCCTTTGAGTACTACAGGTGCAGGACCTTCTGCCATGCTCCCTCCGATGGGTCCGGAGCCGCTGTGCAGGTACCGGCTTCCAAGGGGGTTTTCAGGCCTACACAGCTTCAAATAAAGGCAAAGGCAAAGAGAAAGGCGAAGACTCCTTCTAAATCAAAGACTCAAGCCCAGGCCTCCTCTGATCCGGGACCCAAGTCTCAGAAACAAATGCTTAAAATGGCAGAGGACTTACTAACTATGATTAGGCGTTCACATCCCCCTCCAGACAAAAGGCCAAGGCAAGAATTGGACTATGAATCCTCTGATCAGGCATCTATTTCTTCAGTGTCTTCCTCTGAACAGGAATATGCTTTCCCTCCTTATGAGGATTCTGCTGCTGAGGAATCCATTCCTTCAGCTTCTCCCCCTGAGGATTTTTCTTTTGGGGAAACTTTACATGACATGAGGGAACATTTTCACTGGGAAGGACAGGAGTACTCTGAATCTAAGAGAAGGCTTAGGGATTTCCTTCTTCTTCCCCAACACAGACCCCTGGCTATTCCTCCTATTATGGATATTGTGGATGATGTTTTTTCTGAGGCTAATTTAACTCCTGACTCCTTTCCTCCAGCTCCTGCAAAGCCTGACAGATATTACAGGGTCCCTGACTCCCACCAGTTTCTTTATAAAAATCCTGCTGCTGATCCAGAAACCATTTCTCAGGGTCCTAAGGGTGTTAAGGCTGCCTCTGCTAAAAACCCTATTCCGTCAGATAAGGATTCTAGAACTTTGGAGAGATGGGGCAAAAAAGTGTACACTTCTGCTACTTTATCCATTAGGGCTTTAAATTGTCAATTCCATATGCTAAAATATCAGCAATTTCTGCTGTCTGTTATGAAACAAAAGCTAGGTACCATTTCTGCTTGTGCAGATAATAAGGAATTACACAATTTGCTACATGCTACTGAGCAGGTGGGGAAGCATGGCTTACACTGTGGTTTTGATGCCTTGGAGGCTTCATGCAGGGCGGCTGCCACTGGCACAGTCATTAGAAGACATGCTTGGTTAAAGGAACAAAACTTGCCTGATCAAGTGAAAGCAAAGTTACTGGATGCTCCTGTTCAGCATAATGTTTTGCTTGGCTCTAAGGCTGAAGAGGTGATAAAGAAAATGGAGGATAAGGCAAAATCCATGCAAACGGTTAAGGATTTCTTACAAGTTCAGCCCCCAAGATTTAGCAGAAATTGGCCAACTAAAAATTGGCCCTTTCCCAGCTCGGACAGGCCTCAGAGGGGTAGATGTAGGTGCTCCAGAGGGAGGGCCCAAGCACAGACCTCTTACAGACCTAGACAGTGGAGTGCTTCCATCCCCAGGGGTAGAGAGGACAGGCCTCAATCTTACAGAAAACAGGCTCGATGACTCCCCCTGCATGGCTCCAGGAACCTCTCTCCTGGAAGCTCCTCTAGGAGGAAAACTCTCTCTTTTTCACCAAAATTGGACTTACATAACCCAAAACAAGTGGGTTCTGGATGTAGTTTCAAGAGGTTACAAATTCCACTTTCATACCTTGCCAAGACCAAACGGATGGCCAGACCTACCAAAACACCAATGGGCAGAGGCATTAAACCAGGTGGGATCCCTCATGGCTATGAGGGCCATAGAACTGGTTCCACAATCAGAGACGGGGCAAGGCTTTTACTCAAGGCTCTTTCTAGTTCCCAGAAAAACAAAATTCCTGGAGACCCATCCTGGATCTGTCAGTATTAAATACTTTCCTGGAGATACCAAAGTTCAAGATGCTTACTCTGCAGCAGCTCCTGCCAATGTTGAGCAAAAATGCATGGATGGTGACATTGGATTTAAAGGAGGCTTACCTACACATCCCCATCAGACAGGAGTGCAGAAAATATCTCGGGTCCAAGGCCGGCTTGAAACATTACCAATTCTCTGCCCTGCCCTTTGGCTTGTCTACTGCGCCCAGGGTCTTCACCAAGTGCCTGGCACCAGTAGTAGCTTACTGCAGACTCAAGGGAATTCAAATTTACCCTTATCTGGACGACTGCCTTATTCAAGCAGACAGCAAGGATGTCCTACTCCAGCACCTGGAATTTGTTCAAAATCTACTCAAGTACCTGGGATTCACTGTGAACATAAAAAAGTCAAATTTGACACCCACACAACAGATAACTTTTCTGGGTGCTCTTCTAAACACAACAACCCAGATGGCATTCCTGACATCTGAAAAACAACTTCAGCTGGCTTCAGCTTTCAAAACCCTGGCGTTAATGTCTCAGCTAACTGCAAGGAAATTCCTGCAGGCTTTGGGTTACATGGCCTCCTGCATCCTTCTCATACCATATGCAAGACTGCATATGGGAAAAATACAATGGTACCTAAAAAGTGTATGGTCCCAGCATTGCCACAGTCTAGACAAACAGATTGCTGTCTTGCCTTGCCTACAAAAGGAATTCCATTGGTGGGCCATGGCATGTCTTCAAAACAAAGGGAAAGCCTTCAGTCTGCCTCCAGCCAACCAAGTGTTAACCATGGACGCCTCGGATTACGCATGGGGAGCCCACTTGCAGGGGAAAGGCCTGCAAGGTTTCTGGACAGAGGATCAGAAGCACCTACATATCAATTTAAAAGAGATGTTAGCTGTACAGAATGCCCTCTTGGCTTTCAGGGATATTCTACAGCCAGGACAACTACTGATACGGACAGACAGCACCACAGTTGTGTGGTACATAAACAAGCAAAGGGGTTCACACTCCTACCCCCTTTGCAGATTAGCCATGACTCTATGGAACACAGCTCTAGCTTGCAAAGTGGACCTACAAGCTCAGTTCCTGCCAGGGAAACAAAATATTCTGGCAGACAGCCTGAGCAGGAACCTGTCAGACTCACACGAGTGGTTGCTAGACACCCAAATATTCAAGATGATTTCAGAAGCCTGGGGCTGCCCGGACATAGATCTATTTGCATCCCCCCTCAACTACCAGTTACAGATTTTTTGCACAAGGACATATCACAAACTAGCATGGAAAGTGGATGCTCTCTCATTCAGTTGGAGGAACCTCTCGGGGAATGCCTTTCCTCCTCTACCTCTTCTTCCACGGGTGTTATTAAAGATAAGCAGGACAAACCCAAGATGATTTTACTGTCCCCAAATTGGCCTCATCAATTTGGGTAGTCCACACTGATGAATCTATCCCAGGAGCCTCCTTGGATTTTACCTCAGATTCCAAATCTTTTGTCCCAACACCAGGGCCAGGTTCTGCACTCTCATATCAAAACTCTCAGCCTGGCAGCCTGGCGAATTCAGGGTCTATGATTAATCCTACCCTTCCCAAACAGGTCATGGATGTCATCTTAGAAGCCAGACGGCCTAGCACTAGAAAATCTTATGAAGGTAAATGGAAGAGATTTTGCACCTGGATGCATGCTCAGAGTTCGGATCCTCTCATTCCTAATATTCCATTGATTTTACATTACCTGACAGACATGCTACATAAGGGTTTATCCTTCTTCATAAAAATACATGCCTCAGCTATCTCTGCACATTACAATACAGATCCTCCAATCTTTTCGCATCCACTACTGAAACAATATCTCAGAGGAGCAAAGAATTGAAGGCCCCCTAGGACACCACCCATACCTGCCTGGGACCTCAACTATGTTCTGGAAAAACTTACTCTGCCTCCTTTTGAACCTGCTGCCACATCTGATATTAAGTATTTATCATGGACGACAGCTATCCTATTGGCTTTGACTTCAGCCAGGAGAGTCTCAGAGTTACAAGCTCTCATGGCTGTGGAACCTTATATTATTTTTCATCAAGACAGGGTCTCTTTAAGGGCTAATCCTACTTTCATGCCTAAAGTGGTTTCTAAAGTGGCTTTAAACCAAACTATTCACCTGCCAACCTTTTTCACTAATCCACAAAATAAGGGGGAAAGGATCTTGCATTCCTTGGACGTGCACAGGCAGCTTCATTTTTACCTGGACAGAACCAAGGATATCAGGAAAACAGAGCAATTGTTTGTTTCTTATGCAGCAAATTCCCAAGGCAAAGCTATTTCAAAACAGTCCATTTCTAAATGGATTGCTCATGGAATCAGATTTTGTTACTCTCATCATGGAAAGCAAATCCCAGGAAAAATTAGGACTCACTCTACCAGAGCTGCTGCTACTTCAGCTGCCTTTCTCAGGGGAGTACCTACCAAAGATATTTTGGAAGCTGCAACTTGGAGATCAGTGCATACTTTCTCTAAGCACTATAATCTCCCTCTTTATTCTAAGTCTAGGGCAGGCTTTGCTTCTGCAGTCTTGCAGGGCCTTCTAGCCGCCCTTTCTACTCTATAACCACCACCCTTTATCTCAGCTTTGGGATTCAACCCTACAGTGATGACTGCAACAGTGAAACACGATGAACATAGTACAGTTGTGTACACTTACCATAAATGTAGATGTTCGAGTGTCTTCACTGTTGCAGTCTGGGTTACCCACCCTCCTGTCCCCTCTTATGCTTTTATTAGTGTGGTTTCCTACTTCACCCTTCTTCTGAGGTGTATTTGTTACAGGGTATGGGGTTTGTTGTATGTTACATTTTTGTTTTACTATTAGCCTTCACTTTTGGGCACCTGACATCTGGGGAAAAAAAACTGGAGAACATGGCGTTGGCTGGCAGCTTTGTACTCCTGGCACTCTGACTTCAGGGAGCATGACTGAACAGCCGACGCTGGACCCAGACTTTCGCATTATGGCCGACCGAGGGCTGTCTGCCAGCAGGAAGAACCCTACGGTGATGACTGCAACAGTGAAGACACTTGAACATCTACATTTATGGTAAGTGTACACAACTGTACTTTACTATTATGCAAAAAGCTAAGAATTTGCAGATAGAAGATATTCAAAAAGATTGAGAGAAATCAGAGGAAAGAAAATATGTGGACAAGGAAAAACAGTCAAAACTTTCAAATGCATTTTTGTGTTCATTAATAGAACAGATCCATAAAAAAAAAACATTATATAGACAAAAAACATAGGGCTGTTTGGAAGAAGTAACCAATGTAGTGCAAAAATGTAAATAAAACCTAGAGATTTTTTGAAAGGCGTGAACAATAAACATGGACATAAGAAAGAGAGAAAAATCTGATTTGCTGCAGTATTTATGTAACTGGCAAAGCCAAAGTGATCAATACCAGAAAACATCTCCAAATCAAGCAAACAGAGTGGTTTGCACCGAGCTATTAGTGGGAGGTGATTGCCTGTAAGAATGTGAATGCAGCAGCAGCATCATATGTTATATATATGTATATATGTTTTATATATATATATATATATATATATATATATATATATATATATATATATATGTGTGTGTGTGTGTGTGTGTGTGTGTGTATATAAAGGTTCATACTAGTCTATCTGCCCTGGGGCATTTATAAGCCTAGCCCGATTGTGTTTGGCTTACGCCACCCCTTGATTTGAGTATACTGTGCCCTTTTTAAGTTTAGTTTACTGTGCCTCTGTCTAATAGTGACACGGAAGTAATCCCCGGGACAAACCTACAATCCCCCATCCACTCATCAAGATTCTTCTTGAAGAGAGTCAGTGAGGTGCTCTGCCTAACATGAATTGGAATTCTATTACAGAGCGAAGGGAGCCTCTGAGTTATGAATCTGTCCCTCCAGCATGTTCTATTTATTTCTGTGCTGAGGTTCAAGTCCCTCGAGCGCGTGGCTCTAAGGGATTTAGATTTACTGAGGTGGAGCATGTCCATTAATTCTGGGTTGGACATAGCTTTATATGTCAGGCATAGATCACCTCGAAGTAGGCGGTATGCAACTGAGTAGAGCTGGAGTTTTTTTAACCGAGCAGCATATGGCATCTGTTTGAGTCCCTTGATCCTCCTGGTGAGGTACTTTTGGGGTCTTTCTAATTGCTGCAGGTGTCGGGTAAGGTACATCCCAAAGGGGGCATTGTATTCTATGATGGGCCTGATGAGGGATGAATAAAGGGGCACGATTACATCTCTTGATCTAGATGTGAATCCTTTCATGATGATGTGGGCTATGTAGAAGGTCTTTCTAACCACTTTGGCAATGTGGTTATCAAAGGAGAGATTGCTATCAACTTGGGTCCCCAGATCCCTAATTACTTTCTCTGTACATAAGGGGTTACCACCTATGTGGTAATTTGTGGGCACATTGTTTTTCCCAAAGGGTATGACTATACACTTTTTGGCATTTAGCTTTAGACCATGGCTCAGGCACCAGTTATCAGTCTCTGCGATACCTTTTTGAAGGATGTTTGTGTCAGCTAGAGAGTCGATTATGGTGCCCAGTTTGCAGTCAACTGCGAACTTGGTGAGCCATAGTCCTCCCACGTTGGCCTGTACCACAGAAAAGTAAATACCGAACAAGAGAGGTCCCAGGACAGAACCTTGTGGAATGCCACTTGTGACCGGTTTCGAGTCTGACATGGCTCCAGCAACTCTGACTCTGTGGGTTCTGTCTTTGAGCCAGTTTGCGACCCATCTTGTGACATAGGGGTTTATATTTAGGCTGGATAGCTTATCTATGATGCCCGAGTGGGGTATTGTGTCAAATGCCTTTGAGAGGTCCAGATAGGCTGTGTGGACTACCTTCCCTTCATCTATGGCCTTGGTGACTGTTTCGAAGAAGTCGACCATGTTCAAAGGGCAGGATCTGCCCTTGACGAAGCCAAATTGGGTAGGATCTAGTGTCTGTAGGTCCCCAATGTCTTTGTTTATGAGTTCCATGATGATCCTGTCCATAGCCTAGTCGACCATGTTCAAAGGGCAGGATCTGCCCTTGACGAAGCCAAATTGGGTAGGATCTAGTGTCTGTAGGTCCCCAATGTCTTTGTTTATGAGTTCCATGATGATCCTGTCCATAGCCTTGCAGACTAGGCTAGTCAGGCTTATGGGGAGATAGTTTCCAGTGTCCGTAGAGGCACCACCTTT